>NC_060191.1:50705859-51043359 GCF_021184085.1 Oncorhynchus gorbuscha
GGAGTTTGATCTGACAGTGACCTGAGGACAGGGACCGACAGGGAGTTTGACCTGACAGTAATCTGAGGACAGGGACCGACAGGGAGTTTGATCTGACAGTGACCTGAGGACAGGGACTGACAGGGAGTTTGACCTGACAGTGATCTGAGGACAGGGACTGACAGGGAGTTTGACCTGACAGTGACCTGAGGACAGGGACTGACAGGGAGTTTGACCTGACAGTGATCTGAGGACAGGGACTGACAGGGAGTTTGACCTGACAGTGATCTGAGGACAGGGACTGACAGGGAGTTTGACCTGACAGTGATCTGAGGACAGGGACTGACAGGGAGTTTGACCTGACAGTGACCTGAGGACAGGGACTGACAGGGAGTTTGACCTGACAGTGATCTGAGGACAGGGACTGACAGGGAGTTTGACCTGACAGTGACCTGAGGACAGGGACTGACAGGGAGTTTGACCTGACAGTGATCTGAGGACAGGGACTGACAGGGAGTTTGACCTGACAGTGATCTGAGGACAGGGACTGACAGGGAGTTTGACCTGACAGTGATCTGAGGACAGGGACTGACAGGGAGTTTGACCTGACAGTGACCTGAGGACAGGGACGGACAGGGAGTTTGACCTGACAGTGATCTGAGGACAGGGACTGACAGGGAGTTTGACCTGACAGTGACTGAGTGACAGGGACTGAGGACACCTGGTGACCTGAGGACAGGGACCGAGTTTGACCTGACAGTGACCTGAGGACAGGGACCGACAGGGAGTTTGACCTGACAGTGACCTGAGGACAGGGACCGACAGGGAGTTTGACCTGACAGTGACCTGAGGACAGGGACCGACAGGGAGTTTGACCTGACAGTGACCTGAGGACAGGGACCGACAGGGAGTTTGACCTGACAGTGACCTGAGGACAGGGACCGACAGGACCTGAGGACAGGGACCGACAGGGAGTTTGACCTGACAGTGACCTGAGGACAGGGACCGACAGGGAGTTTGACCTGACAGTGACCTGAGGACAGGGACCGACAGGGAGTTTGACCTGACAGTGACCTGAGGACAGGGACCGACAGGGAGTTTGACCTGACAGTGACCTGAGGACAGGGACCGACAGGGAGTTTGATCTGACAGTGACCTGAGGACAGGGACCGACAGGGAGTTTGACCTGACAGTGATCTGAGGACAGGGACCGACAGGGAGTTTGACCTGAAGTGACCTGAGGACAGGGACCGACAGGGAGTTTGACCTGACAGTGATCTGAGGACAGGGACCGACAGGGAGTTTGACCTGAAGTGACCTGAGGACAGGGACTGACAGGCAGTTTGACCTGAAGTGACCTGAGGACAGGGACCGACAGGGAGTTTGACCTGACAGTGATCTGAGGACAGGGACTGACAGGGAGTTTGACCTGAAGTGACCTGAGGACAGGGACCGACAGGGAGTTTGACCTGAAGTGACCTGAGGACAGGGACCGACAGGGAGTTTGACCTGACAGTGATCTGAGGACAGGGACCGACAGGGAGTTTGATCTGACAGTGACCTGAGGACAGGGACCGACAGGGAGTTTGACCTGACAGTGACCTGAGGACAGGGACTGACAGGGAGTTTGACCTGAAGTGACCTGAGGACAGGGACCGACAGGGAGTTTGACCTGAAGTGACCTGAGGACAGGGACCAACAGGGAGTTTGACCTGACAGTGATCTGAGGACAGGGACCGACAGGGAGTTTGACCTGACAGTGAGCTGAGGACAGGGACTGACAGGGAGTTTGACCTGAAGTGACCTGAGGACAGGGACCGACAGGGAGTTTGACCTGAAGTGACCTGAGGACAGGGACCGACAGGGAGTTTGACCTGAAGTGACCTGAGGACAGGGACCGACAGGGAGTTTGACCTGACAGTGATCTGAGGACAGGGACCGACAGGGAGTTTGACCTGAAGTGACCTGAGGACAGGGACCGACAGGGAGTTTGACCTGACAGTGATCTGAGGACAGGGACCGACAGGGAGTTTGACCTGACAGTGATCTGAGGACAGGGACCGACAGGGAGTTTAACCTGACAGTGATCTGAGGACAGGGACCGACAGGGAGTTTGACCTGACAGTGATCTGAGGACAGGGACCGACAGGGAGTTTGACCTGACAGTGATCTGAGGACAGGGACCGACAGGGAGTTTAACCTGACAGTGATCTGAGGACAGGGACCGACAGGGAGTTTGATCTGACAGTGACCTGAGGACAGGGACCGACAGGGAGTTTGACCTGACAGTGATCTGAGGACAGGGACCGACAGGGAGTTTGATCTGACAGTGACCTGAGGACAGGTACCGACAGGGAGTTTGACCTGACAGTGATCTGAGGACAGGGACCAACAGGGAGTTTGACCTGACAGTGACCTGAGGACAGGGACCGACAGGGAGTTTAACCTGACAGTGATCTGAGGACAGGGACCGACAGGGAGTTTGATCTGACAGTGACCTGAGGACAGGGACCGACAGGGAGTTTGACCTGACAGTGACCTGAGGACAGGGACCGACAGGGAGTTTGATCTGACAGTGACCTGAGGACAGGGACCGACAGGGAGTTTGAGCTGACAGTGATCTGAGGACAGGGACCGATCTGGGAGTTTGACCTGAAGTGACCTGAGGACAGGGACCGACAGGGAGTTTGACCTGACAGTGATCTGAGGACAGGGACCGACAGGGAGTTTGACCTGACAGTGACCTGAGGACAGGGACCGACAGGGAGTTTGACCTGACAGTGATCTGAGGACAGGGACCGACAGGGAGTTTGACCTGACAGTGATCTGAGGACAGGGACCGACAGGGAGTTTGACCTGACAGTGACCTGAGGACAGGGACCGACAGGGAGTTTGACCTGACAGTGATCTGAGGACAGGGACCGACAGGGAGTTTGACCTGAAGTGACCTGAGGACAGGGACCGACAGGGAGTTTGACCTGACAGTGATCTGAGGACAGGGACCGACAGGGAGTTTGACCTGAGGACAGTGACAGGGAGTTTGACCTGAGGACAGGGACCGACAGGGAGTTTGACCTGACAGTGATCTGAGGACAGGGACCGACAGGGAGTTTGACCTGACAGTGATCTGAGGACAGGGACCGACAGGGAGTTTGACCTGACAGTGATCTGAGGACAGGGACCGACAGGGAGTTTAACCTGACAGTGATCTGAGGACAGGGACCGACAGGGAGTTTGACCTGACAGTGATCTGAGGACAGGGACCGACAGGGAGTTTGACCTGACAGTGATCTGAGGACAGGGACCGACAGGGAGTTTAACCTGACAGTGATCTGAGGACAGGGACCGACAGGGAGTTTGATCTGACAGTGACCTGAGGACAGGGACCGACAGGGAGTTTGACCTGACAGTAATCTGAGGACAGGGACCGACAGGGAGTTTGATCTGACAGTGACCTGAGGACAGGGACTGACAGGGAGTTTGACCTGACAGTGATCTGAGGACAGGGACTGACAGGGAGTTTGACCTGACAGTGACCTGAGGACAGGGACTGACAGGGAGTTTGACCTGACAGTGATCTGAGGACAGGGACTGACAGGGAGTTTGACCTGACAGTGATCTGAGGACAGGGACTGACAGGGAGTTTGACCTGACAGTGATCTGAGGACAGGGACTGACAGGGAGTTTGACCTGACAGTGACCTGAGGACAGGGACTGACAGGGAGTTTGACCTGACAGTGATCTGAGGACAGGGACTGACAGGGAGTTTGACCTGACAGTGACCTGAGGACAGGGACTGACAGGGAGTTTGACCTGACAGTGATCTGAGGACAGGGACTGACAGGGAGTTTGACCTGACAGTGATCTGAGGACAGGGACTGACAGGGAGTTTGACCTGACAGTGATCTGAGGACAGGGACTGACAGGGAGTTTGACCTGACAGTGACCTGAGGACAGGGACGGACAGGGAGTTTGACCTGACAGTGATCTGAGGACAGGAACTGACAGGGAGTTTGACCTGACAGTGATCTGAGGACAGGGACTGACAGGGAGTTTGACCTGACAGTGACCTGAGGACAGGGACCGACAGGGAGTTTGACCTGACAGTGACCTGAGGACAGGGACCGACAGGGAGTTTGACCTGACAGTGACCTGAGGACAGGGACTGACAGGGAGTTTGACCTGACAGTGACCTGAGGACAGGGACCGACAGGGAGTTTGACCTGACAGTGACCTGAGGACAGGGACCGACAGGGAGTTTGACCTGACAGTGACCTGAGGACAGGGACCGACAGGGAATTTGACCTGACAGTGACCTGAGGACAGGGACCGACAGGGAGTTTGACCTGACAGTGACCTGAGGACAGGGACCGACAGGGAGTTTGACCTGACAGTGACCTGAGGACAGGGACCGACAGGGAGTTTGACCTGACAGTGACCTGAGGACAGGGACCGACAGGGAGTTTGATCTGACAGTGACCTGAGGACAGGGACCGACAGGGAGTTTGACCTGACAGTGATCTGAGGACAGGGACCGACAGGGAGTTTGACCTGAAGTGACCTGAGGACAGGGACCGACAGGGAGTTTGACCTGACAGTGATTTGAGGACAGGGACCGACAGGGAGTTTGACCTGAAGTGACCTGAGGACAGGGACTGACAGGCAGTTTGACCTGAAGTGACCTGAGGACAGGGACCGACAGGGAGTTTGACCTGACAGTGATCTGAGGACAGGGACTGACAGGGAGTTTGACCTGAAGTGACCTGAGGACAGGGACCGACAGGGAGTTTGACCTGAAGTGACCTGAGGACAGGGACCGACAGGGAGTTTGACCTGACAGTGATCTGAGGACAGGGACCGACAGGGAGTTTGATCTGACAGTGACCTGAGGACAGGGACCGACAGGGAGTTTGACCTGACAGTGACCTGAGGACAGGGACTGACAGGGAGTTTGACCTGAAGTGACGTGAGGACAGGGACCGACAGGGAGTTTGACCTGAAGTGACCTGAGGACAGGGACCAACAGGGAGTTTGACCTGACAGTGATCTGAGGACAGGGACCGACAGGGAGTTTGACCTGACAGTGAGCTGAGGACAGGGACTGACAGGGAGTTTGACCTGAAGTGACCTGAGGACAGGGACCGACAGGGAGTTTGACCTGAAGTGACCTGAGGACAGGGACCGACAGGGAGTTTGACCTGAAGTACCTGAGGACAGGGACCGACAGGGAGTTTGACCTGACAGTGATCTGAGGACAGGGACCGACAGGGAGTTTGACCTGAAGTGACCTGAGGACAGGGACCGACAGGGAGTTTGACCTGACAGTGATCTGAGGACAGGGACCGACAGGGAGTTTGACCTGACAGTGATCTGAGGACAGGGACCGACAGGGAGTTTAACCTGACAGTGATCTGAGGACAGGGACCGACAGGGAGTTTGATCTGACAGTGACCTGAGGACAGGTACCGACAGGGAGTTTGACCTGACAGTGATCTGAGGACAGGGACCAACAGGGAGTTTGACCTGACAGTGACCTGAGGACAGGGACCGACAGGGAGTTTAACCTGACAGTGATCTGAGGACAGGGACCGACAGGGAGTTTGATCTGACAGTGACCTGAGGACAGGGACCGACAGGGAGTTTGACCTGACAGTGACCTGAGGACAGGGACCGACAGGGAGTTTGATCTGACAGTGACCTGAGGACAGGGACCGACAGGGAGTTTGAGCTGACAGTGATCTGAGGACAGGGACCGACAGGGAGTTTGACCTGAAGTGACCTGAGGACAGGGACCGACAGGGAGTTTGACCTGACAGTGATCTGAGGACAGGGACCGACAGGGAGTTTGACCTGACAGTGACCTGAGGACAGGGACCGACAGGGAGTTTGACCTGACAGTGATCTGAGGACAGGGACCGACAGGGAGTTTGACCTGACAGTGATCTGAGGACAGGGACCGACAGGGAGTTTGACCTGACAGTGACCTGAGGGCAGGGACCGACAGGGAGTTTGACCTGACAGTGATCTGAGGACAGGGACCGACAGGGAGTTTGACCTGAAGTGACCTGAGGACAGGGACCGACAGGGAGTTTGACCTGACAGTGATCTGAGGACAGGGACCGACAGGGAGTTTGACCTGAAGTGGCCTGAGGACAGGGACCGACAGGGAGTTTGACCTGACAGTGATCTGAGGACAGGGACCGACAGGGAGTTTGACCTGACAGTGATCTGAGGACAGGGACCGACAGGGAGTTTGACCTGACAGTGATCTGAGGACAGGGACCGACAGGGAGTTTGACCTGACAGTGATCTGAGGACAGGGACCGACAGGGAGTTTGACCTGACAGTGATCTGAGGACAGGGACCGACAGGGAGTTTGACCTGACAGTGATCTGAGGACAGGGACTGACAGGGAGTTTGACCTGACAGTGATCTGAGGACAGGGACCGACAGGGAGTTTAACCTGACAGTGACCTGAGGACAGGGACCGACAGGGAATTTGACCTGACAGTGATCTGAGGACAGGGACCGACAGGGAGTTTGATCTGACAGTGACCTGAGGGCAGGGACCAACAGGGAGTTTGACCTGACAGTGACCTGAGGGCAGGGACCGACAGGGAGTTTGACCTGACAGTGACCTGAGGACAGGGACCGACAGGGAGTTTGACCTGAAGTGACCTGAGGGCAGGGACCGACAGGGAGTTTGACCTGACAGTGACCTGAGGACAGGGACCGACAGGGAGTTTGACCTGAAGTGACCTGAGGACAGGGACCGACAGGGAGTTTGACCTGACAGTGATCTGAGGACAGGGACCGACAGGGAGTTTGACCTGAGTGTGATCTGAGGACAGGGACCGACAGGGAGTTTGACCTGACAGTGATCTGAGGACAGGGACCGACAGGGAGTTTGACCTGACAGTGATCTGAGGACAGGGACCGACAGGGAGTTTGACTTGACAGTGATCTGAGGACAGGGACCGACAGGGAGTTTGACCTGACAGTGATCTGAGGACAGGGACTGACAGGGAGTTTGACCTGACAGTGATCTGAGGAAAGGGACCGACAGGGAGTTTAACCTGACAGTGATCTGAGGACAGGGACCGACAGGGAGTTTGACCTGACAGTGATCTGAGGACAGGGACCGACAGGGAGTTTGACCTGACAGTGATCTGAGGACAGGGACCGACAGGGAGTTTAACCTGACAGTGATCTGAGGACAAGGAGATACCACTCATTATTCTGTACATTCATAGCACACACAGCCAGAGAGCAGCAGCTCTCACTTCACTCCACACATCTTTGCCTAATTAAGCTCACCGTGACCTGTGCCTCTGCATCTCCCCCTGTCTCTCCGGCTGTCTCTCCGGCTGTCTGTCCCTCTGTCTCTGTCTCTCCTTCTATCTCTCCCTCTGTCTCTGTCTCTCCTTCTGTCTCTGCCTCTCCTTCTGCCTCTCCCTCTGTCTCTCCTTCTCTCTCTCCCTCTGTCTCTGTCTCTCCTTCTATCTCTCCCTCTGTCTCTGTCTCTCCTTCTGTCTCTGCCTCTCCTTCTGCCTCTCCTTCTGTCTCTCCTTCTGTCTCTTTCTCTCCTTCTGCCTCTCCTTCTGTCTCTCCCTCTGTCTCTGCCTCTCCTTCTGCCTCTCCTTCTGTCTCTCCTTCTGTCTCTGCCTCTCCTTCTGCCTCACCTTCTGTTTCTCCTTCTGTCTATCCCTCTTTCTCTGCCTCTCCTTCTGCCTCTCCTTCTGTCTCTCCTTCTGTCTCTGCCTCTCCCTCTGTCTCTCCTTCTGTCTCTCCTTCTGTCTCTCCTTCTGTCTCTGTCTCTCCTTCTGCCTCTCCTTCTGTCTCTCCCTCTCCCTCTGTCTCTCCTTCTGTCTCTCCTTCTGTCTCTCCCTCTGTCTCTGTCTCTCCTTCTGCCTCTCCTTCTGTCTCTCCCTCTGTCTCTGTCTCTGGCTCTCCCCCTGTCTCTCCTTCTGTCTCTCCTTCTGTCTCTTTCTCTCCTTCTGCCTCTCCTTCTGTCTCTGCCTCTCCTTCTGTCTCTGCCTCTCCTTCTGCCTCTCCTTCTGCCTCTCCTTCTGTCTCTGCCTCTCCTTCTGTCTCTGCCTCTCGTTCTGTTTCTCCTTCTGTCTCTCCTTCTGTCTCTGTCTCTCCTTCTGTCTCTCCTTCTGCCTCTCCTTCTGTTTCTCCTTCTGTCTCTGCCTCTCCTTCTGCCTCTCCTTCTGCCTCTCCTTCTGTCTCTGCCTCTCCTTCTGTCTCTGCCTCTCCTTCTGTTTCTCCTTCTGTCTCTGCCTCTCCTTCTGCCTCTCCTTCTGTTTCTGCCTCTCCTTCTGTTTCTCCTTCTGTCTCTGCCTCTCCTTCTGCCTCTCCTTCTGTCTCTGCCTCTCCTTCTGTTTCTCCTTCTGTCTCTGCCTCTCCTTCTGCCTCTCCTTCTGTCTCTGCCTCTCCTTCTGTTTCTCCTTCTGTCTCTGCCTCTCCTTCTGCCTCTCCTTCTGTCTCTCCTTCTGTCTCTGCCTCTCCTTCTGCCTCTCCTTCTGTCTCTGCCTCTCCTTCTGTTTCTCCTTCTGTCTCTGCCTCTCCTTCTGCCTCTCCTTCTGTCTCTGCCTCTCCTTCTGTTTCTCCTTCTGTCTCTGCCTCTCCTTCTGCCTCTCCTTCTGCCTCTCCTTCTGTCTCTGCCTCTCCTTCTGTTTCTCCTTCTGTCTCTGCCTCTCCTTCTGTTTCTCCTTCTGTCTCTGCCTCTCCTTCTGCCTCTCCTTCTGTCTCTGCCTCTCCTTCTGTTTCTCCTTCTGTCTCTGCCTCTCCTTCTGTCTCTCCTTCTGCCTCTCCTTCTGTCTCTCCTTCTGCCTCTCCTTCTGTTTCTCCTTCTGTCTCTGCCTCTCCTTCTGCCTCTCCTTCTGTCTCTGCCTCTCCTTCTGTTTCTCCTTCTGTCTCTGCCTCTCCTTCTGCCTCTCCTTCTGTCTCTGCCTCTCCTTCTGTTTCTCCTTCTGTCTCTGCCTCTCCTTCTGCCTCTCCTTCTGTCTCTGCCTCTCCTTCTGTTTCTCCTTCTGTCTCTGCCTCTCCTTCTGTCTCTCCTTCTGCCTCTCCTTCTGTCTCTCCTTCTGCCTCTCCTTCTGTTTCTCCTTCTGTCTCTGCCTCTCCTTCTGCCTCTCCTTCTGTTTCTGCCTCTCCTTCTGTTTCTCCTTCTGTCTCTGCCTCTCCTTCTGCCTCTCCTTCTGTCTCTGCCTCTCCTTCTGTCTCTCCTTCTGTCTCTGTCTCTCCTTCTGTTTCTCCTTCTGCCTCTCCTTCTGTCTCTCCTTCTGTCTCTCCTTCTGTCTCTCCTTCTGTCTCTCCTTCTGTCTCTCCTTCTGTCTCTGCCTCTCCTTCTGCCTCTCCTTCTGTCTCTCCTTCTGTCTCTCCTTCTGCCTCTCCTTCTGTTTCTCCTTCTGCCTCTCCTTCTGTCTCTGCCTCTCCTTCTGTTTCTCCTTCTGTCTCTGCCTCTCCTTCTGTTTCTTCTTCTGCCTCTCCTTCTGTCTCTCCTTCTGCCTCTCCTTCTGTCTCTCCTTCTGCCTCTCCTTCTGTTTCTCCTTCTGTTTCTCCTTCTGTCTCTGCCTCTCCTTCTGTTTCTCCTTCTGCCTCTGTTTCTCCTTCTGCCTCTCCTTCTGTCTCTGCCTCTCCTTCTGTTTCTCCTTCTGCCTCTGTTTCTCCTTCTGCCTCTCCTTCTGTCTCTGTCTCTCCTTCTGTCTCTGTCTCTCCTTCTGTCTCTGTCTCTTCTTCTGCCTCTCCTTCTGTTTCTCCTTCTGCCTCTCCTTCTGTCTCTGTCTCTCCTTCTGCCTCTCCTTCTGTCTCTGTCTCTCCTTCTGCCTCTCCTTCTGTTTCTCCTTCTGCCTCTCCTTCTGTCTCTGCCTCTCCTTCTGTTTCTCCTTCTGTCTCTCCTTCTGTTTCTCCTTCTGTTTCTCCTTCTGTCTCTGCCTCTCCTTCTGTTTCTCCTTCTGTCTCTGCCTCTCCTTCTGTTTCTTCTTCTGCCTCTCCTTCTGTTTCTCCTTCTGTTTCTCCTTCTGTCTCTGCCTCTCCTTCTGTTTCTTCTTCTGCCTCTCCTTCTGCCTCTCCTTCTGTTTCTCCTTCTGCCTCTCCTTCTGTCTCTGTCTCTCCTTCTGCCTCTGTCTCTCCTTCTGCCTCTCCTTCTGTTTCTTCTTCTGCCTCTCCTTCTGTTTCTCCTTCTGTTTCTCCTTCTGTCTCTCCTTCTGTCTCTGTTTCTCCTTCTGTTTCTCCTTCTGCCTCTCCTTCTGTCTCTGTCTCTCCTTCTGTTTCTTCTTCTGCCTCTCCTTCTGTTTCTTCTTCTGCCTCTCCTTCTGTTTCTCCTTCTGTTTCTCCTTCTGTCTCTCCTTCTGTCTCTGCCTCTCCTTCTGTTTCTCCTTCTGTTTCTCCTTCTGTCTCTGTCTCTTCTTCTGTTTCTCCTTCTGTCTCTCCTTCTGTTTCTCCTTCTCTTATGCCTCTCCTTCTGTCTCTGCCTCTCCTTCTGTTTCTCCTTCTGTTTCTCCTTCTGTCTCTCCTTCTGTCTCTGTCTCTTCTTCTGTTTCTCCTTCTGTCTCTCCTTCTGTTTCTCCTTCTCTTATGCCTCTCCTTCTGTCTCTGTCTCTCCTTCTGTTTCTCCTTCTCTTATGCCTCTCCTTCTGTCTCTGTCTCTCCTTCTGTCTCTGTCTCTCCTTCTGTCTCTCCTTCTGTTTCTCCTTCTCTTATGCCTCTCCTTCTGTCTCTGTCTCTCCTTCTGTCTCTGTCTCTCCTTCTGTTTCTCCTTCTGCCTCTCCTTCTGTTTCTCCTTCTGTCTCTCCTTCTGTTTCTCCTTCTGTCTCTGTCTCTTCTTCTGTTTCTCCTTCTGTCTCTCCTTCTGTCTCTGTCTCTTCTTCTGTTTCTCCTTCTGCCTCTCCTTCTGTCTCTGTCTCTCCTTCTGTTTCTCCTTCTGCCTCTCCTTCTGTCTCTGTCTCTCCTTCTGTTTCTCCTTCTGCCTCTCCTTCTGTTTCTCCTTCTGTCTCTCCTTCTGTCTCTGTCTCTTCTTCTGTCTCTCCTTCTGTTTCTCCTTCTCTTATGCCTCTCCTTCTGTCTCTGTCTCTTCTTCTGTTTCTCCCTCTGTTTCTCCTTCTGTCTCTGTCTCTTCTTCTGTTTCTCCTTCTGTCTCTCCTTCTGTTTCTCCCTCTGTTTCTCCTTCTGTCTCTCCTTCTGTTTCTCCTTCTGTCTCTCCTTCTGTTTCTCCCTCTGTTTCTCCTTCTGTCTCTGTCTCTTCTTCTGTTTCTTCTTCTGCCTCTCCTTCTGTCTCTCCTTCTGCCTCTCCTTCTGTCTCTCCTTCTGCCTCTCCTTCTGTCTCTCCTTCTGCCTCTCCTTCTGTCTCTCCTTCTGCCTCTCCTTCTGTCCTCCTTTGTGAATGGTCTTGATACAATTCTCTAAGTTGTATTATTGAAGAGGTTCGTTCATGTACTGTAGGAATAGGCTGACAGGCTCGCTGAAGGTTGAACACAACTGAATGCCTGCTTTTGTTAGAAGTGTTACACACAGGCAGAGCTCGAGTAGCCAAGGGTCTCTTAAAGTGTGTGCTGCTTTTAAAAAAATGGTTTACCCCCTTTTCGTGATATCCAATTGCTGGTTACAGTCCCGTCGCTGCAACTCCCATACGGACTCGGGAGAGGCGAAGGTCGAGAGCCATGTATCCTCCGAAACACGACCCTCCCAAGCCGAACTGCTTCTTAACACACTGCTCACTTAACCCTGAAGCCAGCCGCAACAATGTGTCTGAGGAAACACCGTACAATTGATGAACAAAGTCAGCGTGCATTGTGCCCGGCTCTCCACAGGAGTCGCTAGAGCCGACCAAGCCCTCCCGACGCTGGGCCAATTGTGAACCGCCCCATGGGTCTCCCGGACGCGATCGGCGGCGACAGAGCCTGGGAAAGAATCCGGGTCTGTAGTGATGCCTCAAGCACCGTGATGCAGAGCCTTTTACCACTGCGCCACTCGGGATGCCTGTGCTGCTCTGATGGTATACCACAGTATATCCCCAGATTCCTCCCGGCTAGCATGAACACTCTCCTCATGAGAACATGTGTGTGTGTGTGTGTGTGTGTGTGTGTGTGTGTGTGTGTGTGTGTGTGTGTGTGTGTGTGTGTGTGTGTGTGTGTGTGTGTGTGTGTGTGTGTGTGTGTGTGTGTGTGTGTGTGTGTGTGTGTGTGTGTGTGTGTGTGTGTGTGTGTGTGTGTGTGTGTGTGTGTCATTATCTCACACAGCAGAGATACTCTCTCATAGTGTCTGCAGACTTGAAAGCCACTGTGTTCCTATTAGGATCTGTGTTGTTAATATGGCAGACTGAGAAAGATGAGAAGCAATAGTCTCAGTCTCCTGAGACAGTTATCCACAGTGCTAACAGTGTTTGCTGTATTTATGTTGCTATGTCAACCTCATTAGCATTTCTGCCTCTTCTGAGCATCTTTAGGGCTGAACATGTCTTAATTGAGAATCTGGAGAATCTAACCTGATTCCTATTACAGTCTTAATTAACGAGCCCTTGGTTGAGCAATCATTTTACACCTGGAAGAACCGGTTCCTGTCTCCCTACTTCTAATTAATTGTACCGATTCAAAACAAACAGCACCAAGAAATTTGATTCCCAGCCCAACTTTAAATCAACCAACAACAACATACCTGTATAGTGGAATCCAATTCCACTGAAAGTCAGTAACAAAGCATTGTGAGGACACTATAAAGGTAAAGAATAGACATCCCACTGCAATACCAACAGCAGGTGTTTGCATAAGTAGTCTACTAATTATCCATCTCTAGAAAGAAATAAAGAACAGGCTGACGAGAGAAGCTGGGTGGGTGGCTTTGTGATGTCTTGTTGTGTTGTGTCTCGGTGCCCTTTGACCTTGGTCTTGGCCGTGTAGCCACATGTCCAGGGGTGTTATGGTAATGTGAGTTTGTCCTGTGAGTTTGTCCTTTGTATCCTGTGCCAGCAGTGTTAAGATAATGTAGGTGTCCTGTGCCAGCAGTGTTAAGGTAATGTATGTGTCCTGTGCCAGCATTGTTAAGGTAATGTTTGCCAGCAGCAGGGGGCTCTACAGGGCTCTGTTAACATGACAGGAACAGCATGACACAGCACAGCTATAGCTATGACCTTGCTCTCAGTACATTACACAGGCCCTTGACAGTGACTACCAGTGGATAACCCATATAGTACCGCTGTTACAGTCTAAGTACTTACAGTACGCAGCTTTAAAAGCAGACAGTCGACCATTCTAGGGGTCTTGTACCAGCTTCAGATACATTCTAGTGAAACGGAACCTTTCACCGAGCACATTGCCTAACTGTACCTGTGAAGGAACTGAACAGAAAACTGTTCCTATCACTTTTATACTGTAGGCAAGTCTTATTATAGTGGTGTCACAGTTTCATGCTCCATGTCCCCCACCACAGACACAGGGGATCTGTTCACACACACAGAGAGAGAGAGAGAGAGAGAGAGAGAGAGAGAGAGAGAGAGAGAGAGAGAGAGAGAGAGAGAGAGAGAGAGAGAGAGAGAGAGAGAGAGAGAGAGAGAGAGAGAGAGAGAGAGAGAGAGAAAAAAAAGCTCTCTGACCAATCACGACTTCAACAGAGGAAGGAGAGACTCAATTTGGCATGATGGTCTACTATACAAATTGATGGAAAGTGGTGTTGGGGGAAAAATATACGATATTATAAAATCCATGTTTTCAAGTGTTACAATAGGCAAAAAAACACATTTCTTCACACAGGGCTGTGGGGTGAGACAGGGATGCCAATTTGCTAATCTTGGTGTTCTCTGGCAATTGCCAAACGTCCTGCACGGTGTTGGGCTGTAAGCACAACCCCCACCTGTGGACGTCGGGCCCTCATACCACCCTCATGGAGTCTGTTTCTGACCATTTGAGCAGACACATGCACATTTGTGGCCTGCTGGAGGTCATTTTGCAGGGCTCTGGCAGTGCTCCTCCTTGCACAAAGGCAGAGGTAGCAGTCCTGCTGCTGGGTTGTTGCCCTCCTACGGCCTCCTCCACGTCTCCTGATGTACTGGCCTGTCTCCTGGTAGCGCCTCCATGCTCTGGACACTACGCTGACAGACACAGCAAACCTTCTTGCCACAGCTCGCATTGATGTTCCATCCTGGATGAGCTGCACTACCTGAGCCACTTGTGTGGGTTGTAAGACTCCGTCTCATGCTACCACAAGAGTGAAAGCACCGCCAGCATTCAAAAGTGACCAAAACATTGGCCAGGAAGCTTAGGAACTGAGAAGTGGTCTGTGGTCACCACCTGCAGAACCACTCCTTTATTGGGGGTGTCTTGCTAATTGCCTATAATTTCCACCTGTTGTCTATTCCATTTGCACAACAGCATGTGAAATTTATTGTCAATCATTGTTGCTTCCTAAGTGGACAGTTTGATTTCACAGCTTCAGCCATCCACCTGGAAAGATCCATTTCTCTCCTTGATGTTCTTATCAATGGTAGTATGTCTACAGGGATACTGCTAGGTCTTTGCACTATGTTGAGCCCACCCCTCACAAACCCATACTGGTCCCTCCAGGCACTGGGTCCATCCCAAATGACACCCTATTCTCTACAGAGGGCATTACGTGCCACGCCCTGATCTGTTTCACCTGTTCCTGTGATTGTCTCCACCCCCTCCAGGTGTCGCTTATTTCCCCCAGTGTGTTTATCCCTGTGTTTCCTGTCTATCTGTGCCAGTTCGTCTTGTTTGTTAGTCAAGTCAACCAGTGTGTTTATCCCTGTGTTTCCTGTCTATCTGTGCCAGTTCGTCTTGTATGTTAGTCAAGTCAACCAGCGTGTTTATCCCTGTGTTTCCTGTCTATCTGTGCCAGTTCGTCTTGTATGTTAGTCAAGTCAACCAGCGTGTTTTTCCCTGTGTTTCCTGTCTATCTGTGCCAGTTCGTCTTGTATGTTAGTCAAGTCAACCAGCGTGTTTTTCCCTGTGTTTCCTGTCTATCTGTGCCAGTTCGTCTTGTTTGTTAGTCAAGTCAACCAGCGTGTTTTTCCCTCTGTTTCCTGTCTATCTGTTCCAGTTCGTCTTGTATGTTAGTCAAGTCAACCAGTGTGTTTATCCCTGTGTTTCCTGTCTATCTGTGCCAGTTCGTCTTGTATGTTAGTCAAGTCAACCAGTGTGTTTATCCCTGTGTTTCCTGTCTATCTGTGCCAGTTCGTCTTGTATGTTAGTCAAGTCAACCAGCGTGTTTATCCCTGTGTTTCCTGTCTATCTGTGCCAGTTCGTCTTGTATGTTAGTCAAGTCAACCAGCGTGTTTATCCCTGTGTTTCCTGTCTATCTGTACCAGTTCGTCTTGTATGTTAGTCAAGTCAACCAGCGTGTTTTTCCCTGTGTTTCCTGTCTATCTGTGCCAGTTCGTCTTGTTTGTTAGTCAAGTCAACCAGCGTGTTTTTCCCTCTGTTTCCTGTCTATCTGTGCCAGTTCGTCTTGTATGTTAGTCAAGTCAACCAGTGTGTTTATCCCTGTGTTTCCTGTCTATCTGTGCCAGTTCGTCTTGTATGTTAGTCAAGTCAACCAGTGTGTTTATCCCTGTGTTTCCTGTCTATCTGTGCCAGTTCGTCTTGTATGTTAGTCAAGTCAACCAGTGTGTTTATCCCTGTGTTTCCTGTCTATCTGTGCCAGTTCGTCTTGTTTGTTAGTCAAGTCAACCAGCGTGTTTTTCCCTGTGTTTCCTGTCTATCTGTGCCAGTTCGTCTTGTATGTTAGTCAAGTCAACCAGCGTGTTTTTCCCTGTGTTTCCTGTCTATCTGTGCCAGTTCGTCTTGTATGTTAGTCAAGTCAACCAGCGTGTTTTTCCCTGTGTTTCCTGTCTATCTGTGCCAGTTCGTCTTGTATGTTAGTCAAGTCAACCAGCGTGTTTTTCCCTGTGTTTCCTGTCTATCTGTGCCAGTTCGTCTTGTTTGTTAGTCAAGTCAACCAGCGTGTTTTTCCCTGTGTTTCCTGTCTATCTGTGCCAGTTCGTCTTGTATGTTAGTCAAGTCAACCAGCGTGTTTTTCCCTGTGTTTCCTGTCTATCTGTGCCAGTTCGTCTTGTATGTTAGTCAAGTCAACCAGCGTGTTTTTCCCTGTGTTTCCTGTCTATCTGTGCCAGTTCGTCTTGTTTGTTAGTCAAGTCAACCAGCGTGTTTTTCCCTGTGTTTCCTGTCTATCTGTGCCAGTTCGTCTTGTATGTTAGTCAAGTCAACCAGCGTGTTTTTCCCTGTGTTTCCTGTCTATCTGTGCCAGTTCGTCTTGTATGTTAGTCAAGTCAACCAGCGTGTTTTTCCCTGTGTTTCCTGTCTATCTGTGCCAGTTCGTCTTGTATGTTAGTCAAGTCAACCAGCGTGTTTTTCCCTGTGTTTCCTGTCTATCTGTGCCAGTTCGTCTTGTATGTTAGTCAAGTCAACCAGCGTGTTTTTCCCTGTGTTTCCTGTCTATCTGTGCCAGTTCGTCTTGTATGTTAGTCAAGTCAACCAGCGTGTTTTCACTCCTTTTGCTATGCTTTTTTGATAGTCCTCCCGGTTCTGACCCCTGCCTGACTCTGGACTACTTTCCCCCCTGCCTGACTCTGGACTACTTTCCCCCCTGCCTGACTCTGGACTACTTTCCCCCCTGCCTGACTCTGGACTACTTACATTTACATTACATTACATTTAAGTCATTTAGCAGACGCTCTTATCCAGAGTGACTTACAAATTGGTGCATTCACCTTATGACATCCAGTGGAACAGTCACTTTACAATAGTGCATCTAAAACTTAAGGGGGGGGTGAGAGGGATTACTTATCCTATCCTAGGTATTCCTTAAAGAGGTGGGGTTTCAGGTGTCTCCGGAAGGTGGTGATTGACTCCGCTGTCCTGGCGTCGTGAGGGAGTTTGTTCCACCATTGGGGGGCCAGGGCAGCGAACAGTTTTGACTGGGCTGAGCGGGAGCTGTACTTCCTCAGTGGTAGGGAGGCGAGCAGGCCAGAGGTGGATGAACGCAGTGCCCTTGTTTGGGTGTAGGGCCTGATCAGAGCCTGGAGGTACTGAGGTGCCGTTCCCCTCACAGCTCCGTAGGCAAGCACCATGGTCTTGTAGCGGATGCGAGCTTCAACTGGAAGCCAGTGGAGAGAACGGAGGAGCGGGGTGACGTGAGAGAACTTGGGAAGGTTGAACACCAGACGGTCTGCGGCGTTCTGGATGAGTTGAAGGGGTTTAATGGCACAGGCAGGGAGCCCAGCCAACAGCGAGTTGCAGTAATCCAGACGGGAGATGACAAGTACCTGGATTAGGACCTGCGCCGCTTCCTGTGTGAGGCAGGGTCGTACTCTGCGGATGTTGTAGAGCATGAACCTACAGGAACGGGCCACCGCCTTGATGTTGGTTGAGAACGACAGGGTGTTGTCCAGGATCACGCCAAGGTTCTTGGCGCTCTGGGAGGAGGACACAATGGAGTTGTCAACCGTGATGGCGAGATCATGGAACGGGCAGTCCTTCCCCGGGAGGAAGAGCAGCTCCGTCTTGCCGAGGTTCAGCTTGAGGTGGTGATCCGTCATCCACACTGATATGTCTGCCAGACATGCAGAGATGCGATTCGCCACCTGGTCATCAGAAGGGGAAAGGAGAAGATTAATTGTGTGTCGTCTGCATAGCAATGATAAGAGAGACCATGTGAGGTTATGACAGAGCCAAGTGACTTGGTGTATAGCGAGAATAGGAGAGGGCCAAGAACAGAGCCCTGGGGGACACCAGTGGTGAGAGCGCGTGGTGAGGAGACAGATTCTCGCCACGCCACCTGGTAGGAGCGACCTGTCAGGTAGGACGCAATCCAAGCGTGGGCCGCGCCGGAGATGCCCAACTCGGAGAGGGTGGAGAGGAGGATCTGATGGTTCACAGTATCGAAGGCAGCCGATAGATCTAGAAGGATGAGAGCAGAGGAGAGAGAGTTAGCTTTAGCAGTGCGGAGCGCCTCCGTGATACAGAGGAGAGCAGTCTCAGTTGAATGACTAGTCTTGAAACCTGACTGATTTGGATCAAGAAGGTCATTCAGAGAGAGATAGCGGGAGAGCTGGCCAAGGACGGCACGTTCAAGAGTTTTGGAGAGAAAAGAAAGAAGGGATACTGGTCTGTAATTGTTGACATCGGAGGGATCGAGTGTAGGTTTTTTCAGAAGGGGTGCAACTCTCGCTCTCTTGAAGACGGAAGGGACGTAGCCAGCGGTCAGGGATGAGTTGATGAGCGAGGTGAGGTAAGGGAGAAGGTCTCCGGAAATGGTCTGGAGAAGAGAGGAGGGGATAGGGTCAAGCGGGCAGGTTGTTGGGCGGCCGGCCGTCACAAGACGCGAGATTTCATCTGGAGAGAGAGGGGAGAAAGAGGTCAGAGCACAGGGTAGGGCAGTGTGAGCAGAACCAGCGGTGTCGTTTGACTTAGCAAACGAGGATCGGATGTCGTCGACCTTCTTTTCAAAATGGTTGACGAAGTCATCTGCAGAGAGGGAGGAGGGGGGAGGGGGAGGAGGATTCAGGAGGGAGGAGAAGGTGGCAAAGAGCTTCCTAGGGTTAGAGGCAGATGCTTGGAATTTAGCGTGGTAGAAAGTGGCTTTAGCAGCAGAGACAGAGGAGGAAAATGTAGAGAGGAGGGAGTGAAAGGATGCCAGGTCCGCAGGAAGGCGAGTTTTCCTCCATTTCCGCTCGGCTGCCCGGAGCCCTGTTCTGTGAGCTCGCAATGAGTCATCGAGCCACGGAGCGGGAGGGGAGGACCGAGCCGGCCTGGAGGATAGGGGACATAGAGAGTCAAGGGATGCAGAGAGGGAGGAGAGGAGGGTTGAGGAGGCAGAATCAGGAGATAGGTGGGAGAAGGTTTGAGCGGAGGGAAGAGATGATAGGATGGAAGAGGAGAGAGTAGCGGGGGAGAGAGAGCGAAGGTTGGGACGGCGCGATACCATCCGAGTAGGGGCAGTGTGGGAGGTGTTGGATGAGAGCGAGAGGGAAAAGGATACAAGGCAGTGGTCGGAGACTTGGAGGGGAGTTGCAATGAGGTTAGTGGAAGAACAGCATCTAGTAAAGATGAGGTTGAGCGTATTGCCTGCCTTGTGAGTAGGGGGGGAAGGTGAGAGGGTGAGGTCAAAAGAGGAGAGGAGTGGAAAGAAGGAGGCAGAGAGGAAAGAGTCAAAGGTAGACGTGGGGAGGTTAAAGTCGCCCAGAACTGTGAGAGGTGAGCCGTCCTCAGGAAAGGAGCTTATCAAGGCATCAAGCTCATTGATGAACCCTCCGAGGGAACCTGGAGGGCGATAAATGATAAGGATGTTAAGCTTGAAAGGGCTAGTAACTGTGACAGCATGGAATTCAAAGGAGGCGATAGACAGATGGGTAAGGGGAGAAAGAGAGAATGACCACTTGGGAGAGATGAGGATCCCGGTGCCACCACCCCGCTGACCAGACGCTCTCGGGGTGTGCGAGAACACGTGGGCGGACGAAGAGAGAGCAGTAGGAGTAGCAGTGTTGTCTGTGGTGATCCATGTTTCCGTCAGTGCCAAGAAGTCGAGGGACTGGAGGGAGGCATAGGCTGAGATGAACTCTGCCTTGTTGACCGCAGATTGGCAGTTCCAGAGGCTACCGGAGACCTGGAACTCCACGTGGGTCGTGCGCGCTGGGACCACCAGAGTAGGGTGGCCGCGGCCACGCGGTGTGGAGCGTTTGTATGGTCTGTGCAGAGAGGAGAGAACAGGGATAGACAGACACATAGTTGACAGGCTACAGAAGAGGCTACGCTAATGCAAAGGAGATTGGAATGACAAGTGGACTACACGTCTCGAATGTTCAGAAAGTTAAGCTTACGTAGCAAGAATCTTATTGACTAAAATGATTAAAATGATACAGTACTGCTGAAGTAGGCTAGCTGGCAGTGGCTGCGTTGTTGACACTACACTAATCAAGTCGTTCCGTTGAGTGAAATAGTTTCTGCAGTGTTGCTATTCGGGGGCTAGCTGGCTAGCTAGCAGTGTTGTTTACGTTACGTTGCGTTAAAAGAACGACAATAGCTGGCTAGCGAACCTAGAAAATCGCTCTAGACTACACAATTATCTTTGATACAAAGACGGCTATGTAGCTAGCTATGTAGCTAGCTACGATCAAACAAATCAAACCGTTGTACTGTAATGAAATGAAGTGAAAATGTGATACTACCTGTGAATGCGACCGGGTTGTGAGTCTATTCGGTAGACGTCGGCTAGCTGTTGGCTAGCTAGCAGAGTCACCTACATTAAGGACGACAAATAGCTGGCTAGCTAACCTCGGTAAATTAAGATAATCACTCTAAGACTACACACTCTAAACCTAAACAACACAATTATCTTGGATACGATGATACGAAGACAGCAAAGACAGCTATGTAGCTAGCTAACACTACACTAATCAAGTCGTTCAGTTGAGTGTAATAGTTTCTCCAGTGCAGCTAATCAGTGGACGTTAGCTAGCTGGCTAGTGAAGACTACGTTAGGATGGCGAAATACGATAATTACGCAATTATCTTTGATACAAAGACGGCTATGTAGCTAGCTGAGAAGAAATTGCTAGGATTAGACAAATCAAACCGTTGTGCTATAATGAAATATAATGAAAAAGTTATACTACCCGCGGGAGCGAAGTGCAGATGCGACCACTCGCTCCAACCGGAACTTTCCCCCCTGCCTGACTCTGGACTACTTTCCCCCCTGCCTGACTCTGGACTACTTTCCCCCCTGCCTGACTCTGGACTACTTTCCCCCTGCCTGACTCTGGACTACTTTCCCCCTGCCTGACTCTGGACTACTTTCCCCCTGCCTGACTCTGGACTACTTTCCCCCTGCCTGACTCTGGACTACTTTCCCCCTGCCTGACTCTGGACTACTTTCCCCCCTGCCTGCCCTGACCTTGATTCTGCCTGCCCTCTGAACTGCCTGTCCACGACCATTCTCTTGCTTTACCCTATTGGATTAATAAACATTTTAAGACTCCAACCATCTGCTTCCTGTGTCTGCATCTGGGTCTCGCCTCGTGCCTTGATACTATGTTTGGCCAGAGGCATAGGGCCCTGGTTAAAAGTAGTGCACTATATAGGGAATAGGGTGCCATTTGTGATGGCGATAAGGGCAATTCAGCTGTTAGAGCGTAAAAGGGACAAGGATATCCTTCACTGGTTCCCACACTGTTGGATAAAGGGTCTCGGACGCTGTGGAGTGCAGCACTGTCACTCCCTGTGATACACACACACACACACACACACACACACACACACACACACACACACACACACACACACACACACACACACACACACACACACACACACACACACACACACACACACACACACACACACACACACCCCCATACACCAGATAAACAGAGGCTGCTATCAGACAGGCAGAGGAGGAGAGGTTGTGCCAACCGGGGAGAGTCTACAAGCCTCTGCACCTGTAGAGAGGGAGACCATGCCAATAAAGCCCTTAAATCTAATTGAGAGAGAGATGATTAGCCACATGCTCATTCATCGTATTTATACCTTCCGGGGTAACAAATCATTTTGTTGGATCTTTCCCAAAATAACCTTGGATTAACAGAAGCAGCCAATTACAATACTTTTTCCAAATTCCATTTCCCAAGACATTTTTGTGCAGTGGAAACGATTGATGAATGAATGCCTGTTGATACATGTCAGAGGGATCTCCATTCACCATATTGGTACATTCCATTCTCCTTGTAAGACACGAAACTATGGCAACACAAGTACATTTCCAGGGATAAATCATTTTTCATTTTTTTAAATGGCATTGATTGTTGTTCAAGGCTCAAAAAATGACTCACTTCTTCCTGTCCCAGTCTGAACCCATACAGCTATGATGAGAGCTGTGTGTCCAGCAGCGTTGACCACCTGCCCCTGGCCGCCCTCCCGCTCCTCGCCATCGCAGCCCCACACTACCAGGACGCCGTGGCAACCCTCATCACCCGCGCCAACCAGGCCTACCACAGCTTCCTCGTGTCCCAGGATGGTCAGGGCTTCACCGGACAGGTGGGTCTGTCCTCTAAAGTGTCCCTGGAGACAGGGCTTCACTGGCCAGGTAGACCTGTCCTCTTAAGGTGTCCCCCCCAGACAGGGCTTTACTGGCCATGTTGGTCCATCCCTCTAAAGTGTCCCCATATATAGTGCTTCACTGGCCAGGTGGGTCCGTCCTCTGAAGTGTCCCCCCCATATAGGACTTCACTGGCCAGGTGGGTCCGTCCTCTAAAGTGCCCCCCCCCCCCCCATAAAGGCCTTCACTGGCCAGGTGGCTCCGACATCTAAAGTGTCCACCCCCCATAAAGGCATTCAATGGCCAGGTGGGTCCAACCTCCGGATGTGTCCGCCCATTAAGGGCTTCACTGGCCAGGTGGGTCCGTCCTCTAAAGTGTCCCCCCATAAAGGGCTTCACTGGCCAGGTGGGTCCGTCCTCTAAAGTGTCCCCCATAAAGGGCTTCACTGGCCAGGTGGGTCTGTCCTCTAAAGTGTCCGCCCATAAAGGGCTTCACTGGCCAGGTGGTTCCGTCCTCTGAAGTCCCCCCCCATAAAGGCCTTCACTGGACAGGTGGCTCCGACATCTAAAGTGTCCCCCCATAAAGGGCTTCACTGGCCAGGTGGGTCCGTCCTCTAAAGTGTCCCCCCATAAAGGGCTTCACTGGCCAGGTGGGTCCGTCCTCTAAAGTGTCCGCCCATAAAGGGCTTCACTGGCCAGGTGGGTCCGTCCTCTAAAGTGTCCCCCCATAAAGGGCTTCACTGGCCAGGTGGGTCCGTCCTCTAAAGTGTCCCCCCATAAAGGGCTTCACTGGCCAGGTGGGTCCGTCCTCTAAAGTGTCCGCCCATAAAGGGCTTCACTGGCCAGGTGGGTCCGTCCTCTAAAGTGTCCGCCCATAAAGGGCTTCACTGGCCAGGTGGGTCCGTCCTCTAAAGGGTCCGCCCATAAAGGGCTTCACTGGCCAGGTGGGTCCGTCCTCTAAAGTGTCCCCCCATAAAGGGCTTCACTGGCCAGGTGGGTCCGTCCTCTAAAGTGTCCGCCCATAAAGGGCTTCACTGGCCAGGTGGGTCCGTCCTCTAAAGTGTCCCCCCATAAAGGGCTTCACTGGCCAGGTGGGTCCGTCCTCTAAAGTGTCCGCCCATAAAGGGCTTCACTGGCCAGGTGGGTCCGTCCTCTAAAGTGTCCCCCCATAAAGGGCTTCACTGGCCAGGTGGGTCCGTCCTCTAAAGTGTCCCCCCATAAAGGGCTTCACTGGCCAGGTGGGTCCGTCCTCTAAAGTGTCCCCCCATAAAGGGCTTCACTGGCCAGGTGGGTCCGTCCTCTAAAGTGTCCGCCCATAAAGAGCTTCACTGGCCAGGTGGGTCCGTCCTCTAAAGTGTCCCCCCATAAAGGGCTTCACTGGCCAGGTGGATCCGTCCTCTAAAGTGTCCCCCCATAAAGGGCTTCACTGGCCAGGTGGGTCCGTCCTCTAAAGTGTCCCCCCATAAAGGGCTTCACTGGCCAGGTGGGTCCGTCCTCTAAAGTGTCCGCCCATAAAGGGCTTCACTGGCCAGGTGGGTCCGTCCTCTAAAGTGTCCCCCCATAAAGGGCTTCACTGGCCAGGTGGGTCCGTCCTCTAAAGTGTCCGCCCATAAAGGGCTTCACTGGCCAGGTGGGTCCAACCTCCGGAAGTGTCCGCCCATAAAGGGCTTCACTGGCCAGGTGGGTCCGTCCTCTAAAGTGTCCCCCTGGCTCCCACAGGATCACACTGACTGACTGGTGATGAATCATACTGTTAGGAACAAGGGAGGAGAAGAGGAGAGAGAGAATGGGAGATCTCATTCCCTCTAATCTCTCAGGCCAAATCCAATAATGTGCTGCAGTCCGTTTAATGGAAGCCAAAGATTTCCAGAGGAAGTGATGATTGGGTTAGAGAGGGCTGGGTAATCCTCTGTGTTCACTGTGGGGACTAATGTCGCCAGAGACCTGCAGCTTTATCATGTCGTCTGCAGACCCCATTAACTCTCACACACCTGTGGACAATCCCCTCTCTGATAAAGACCTATGTTTTAATTAAGTGCTGTAATTTTAAAGAGCACATTATTGGCAAAACCATACAATGTATAAACTCTATTATATTGAACTTCCCTCTCCTTGCATAATTATATATATGTTTTGTACTTTTACCCCTTTTCGTGATATCCAATTGGTAGTTAGTATTGTCCCATCGCTGCAACTCCCCTACGGACTCGAGAGCCATGCATCCACTGAAACATGACCCTGCCAAGCCACACTGCTTGCTTAACTTGGAAACCAGCTGCACCAATGTGTCGGAGGAAACACCGTCCGCCACAAGGAGTCACTAGAGTGTGATGAGACAAGGAAATCACGATGAGACAAGCCAAACCATCCCCTAACACGGATGACGCTGGGCCAATTGTGTGCCACCTCATGGGTCTCTCGGTCACGGCCTTCTGTGAAACAGCCTGTGATCAAACCCAGGTCTGTAGTGACGCCTCAAGCACTGTGATGCAGTACCTTAGACCGCTGCGCCACTCGGGAGGACCCTCCTTTCATAACTTTGACAAGATTTGTGGTCATAATGCAATTCCAAGTCAGGAAGCCAAGTACAATGGTGTCACGTCAAACCAATTAAGGAGAAATGTGTTGGTCCCTCAAACTGAGTCAGTCCTAATGAAGTGTGTTATTGATATTCAGATTAGACTATGGACCTGAACAGGCACGGGGCCCAAATCTGCCTGCTGGGGAGGCATGGAGCGAGGGTTTCTAAAACGGTGTGTGTGTGTGTCTGTGCGTGCGTGCGTGCTTGTGTGTTCCTGTCCAGGTGTGTGTGATGGGTGACTGTGTGGGAGGTGTGCTGTGCTTCGATGCCCTGTGTTTCAGCAGCAGCAGTAGTAGCAGTCAGAGGCAGCACAGCAGTCCCAGCAGCAGCAGGAACAACAGCACTGAGAGCCTCAAGGTAGTGGCATGACACATTACAACTCAATCAACATATACATATACATAAACATGTTCTGTAAAACTGTACTTTTAGATTCCCCTAGACCCTTTTACATTGAGGCATTACAATTTCAGTTTGTGCTCTCTGTGCTATTCAACTATCTCCCCATGGCCTGTAGCTAGAATTGTGTAAGATCTTCTCTGTTCAGACAGCTTTCCTCTCAGACAGTCTCTCCTTCCCCATGCTATCCTAGCCAAGACCTTGAAAATCCTCTCTCTCCGTCCTGAGCTGGCCTGTCTTTTCTGTTTGTTTACACCCAGTTAGTACTGCATGATCCCCTGGGCTGCTCTCACTGTCCGAACCTCTCCCCCCTCGACGTGATCGGTCAGAGAGCTTCTCTCTCTCTCTCTCTCTCTCTCTCTCTCTCTCTCTCTCTCTCTCTCTCTCTCTCTCTCTCTCTCTCTCTCTCTCTCTCTCTCTCTCTAACCTCAAATCTGCTTTTCCCACTACTACTCCCCTGTAGCCTCACACATAAAACAGGATCAATCTCTATCTGTAGTTAGCAAACGTAGGTTCAAATATTCTTTTGTGTATTTCAATTACTTTCAGAGACATTTAAAATAAAGTAGGTCAATATGAAAATGTATTTGGAAATACACATGGAATGTGTTGGTATGTATTTGAAAAATACTCAAATACACAATACAAAGTGTATTTTCAAATGCAAATATTTAAATACTCCATGCATTTAAACCTGGGTCTGTTTGGTGCTAGGGGTATTTGAAACAATGTATTTGGAAACAAGTACTGTATTTTGACATACTGTTGTTTGAAATTGTCGGCTATTTATAGAAAATTATTTTAAAATACTTTAAAATACTTCAAATAGAAGTAGTTGATTTGGCCACATTATTTGAAAAATACTCATACACAGAAATATTTCAAGTACAAATACTGAAACGCACATGTATTTATACCCAGGTCTGGTAGCTAGCCAGCTCCCACATTCTCCTATGTGCTGAGAAAGAGGGATTAGCAATGAGCTGCTCATTTGTGTTCAGTTATGGTATTTGAGTGTGAGTGAACGGTGAAGGCTTGTGTCCCACGCTCTCTTCCTCCCACGCAGGATAACCCCGAGGACAGCCCCTGTCACAGCCCCAGCCTTGGCCTCAGCTCCAGTAAGAGGCTGAGTAAGAGTAACATTGATATCTCGGCCCTGCCCAGCGATGGACAAAACCAGGCCAGACAGCCCCTCAGCAGGAAACAGAGTGACTCGTATGATGGAGACACATCTACTGGACAACACAGCTTCTTCAGCAGGTACTGTAGACAGAGAACATCACCCTGATGGAAGCTAATACTTAAAACCCTAGCTACCAAAACCCTAGCTACATGTCCACACCCGGTTCAACCCTAACCCTTAACCATAACCCTAACCCTTAACCATAACCCTAACCCTTAACCATAACCCTAACCCTTAACCATAACCCTAATCCTAGCTACATGTCCACACCCGGTTCAACCCTAACCCTTAACCATAACCCTAATCCTAGCTACATGTCCACACCCGGTTCAACCCTAACCCTTAACCATAACCCTAATCCTAGCTACATGTCCACACCCGGTTCAACCCTAACCCTTAACCATAACCCTAACCCTTAAACATAACCCTAATCCTAGCTACATGTCCACACCCGGTTCAACCCTAACCCTTAAACATAACCCTAATCCTAGCTACATGTCCACACCCGGTTCAACCCTAACCCTTAACCATAACCTTAACCCTTAACCCTAACCCTAACCCTAACCCTTAACCATAACCCTAACCCTTAACCATAACCCTAACCCTTAAACATAACCCTAATCCTAGCTACATGTCCACACCCGGTTCAACCCTAACCCTTAACCATAACCCTAACCCTTAACCATAACCCTAACCCTTAAACATAACCCTAATCCTAGCTACATGTCCACACCCGGTTCAACCCTAACCCTTAACCATAACCCTAACCCTTAACCATAACCCTAACCCTTAAACATAACCCTAATCCTAGCTACATGTCCACACCCGGTTCAACCCTAACCCTTAACCATAACCCTAACCCTTAACCATAACCCTAACCCTTAACCATAACCCTAACCCTTAACCATAACCCTAACCCTTAACCATAACCCTAACCTTTAACCATAACCCTAATCCTAGCTACATGTCCACACCCGGTTCAACCCTAACCCTTAACCATAACCCTAACCCTTAACCATAACCCTAACCCTTAAACATAACCCTAATCCTAGCTACATGTCCACACCCGGTTCAACCCTAACCCTTAACCATAACCCTAACCCTTAACCATAACCCTAACCCTTAAACATAACCCTAATCCTAGCTACATGTCCACACCCGGTTCAACCCTAACCCTTAACCATAACCCTAACCCTTAACCATAACCCTAACCCTTAACCATAACCCTAACCCTTAACCATAACCCTAACCATTAACCATAACCCTAACCCTTAACCATAACCCTAATCCTAGCTACATGTCCACACCCGGTTCAACCCTAACCCTTAACCATAACCCTAACCCTTAACCATAACCCTAACCCTTAAACATAACCCTAATCCTAGCTACATGTCCACACCCGGTTCAACCCTAACCCTTAACCATAACCCTAACCCTTAACCATAACCCTAACCCTTAACCATAACCCTAACCCTTAACCATAACCCTAACCCTTAACCATAATCCTAACCCTTAACCATAACCCTAACCCTTAACCATAACCCTAATCCTAGCTACATGTCCACACCCGGTTCAACCCTAACCCTTAACCATAACCCTAACCCTTAACCATAACCCTAACCCTTAAACATAACCCTAATCCTAGCTACATGTCCACACCCGGTTCAACCCTAACCCTTAACCATAACCCTAACCCTTAACCATAACCTTAACCCTTAAACATAACCCTAATCCTAGCTACATGTCCACACCCGGTTCAACCCTAACCCTTAACCATAACCCTAACCCTTAACCATAACCCTAACCCTTAAACATAACCCTAATCCTAGCTACATGTCCACACCCGGTTCAACCCTAACCCTTAACCATAACCCTAACCCTTAACCATAACCCTAACCCTTAAACATAACCCTAATCCTAGCTACATGTCCATACCCAGTTCAACCCGAACCCTTAACCATAACCCTAACCCTTAACCATAACCCTAACCCTTAACCATAACCCTAATCCTAGCTACATGTCCACACCCGGTTCAACCCTAACCCTTAACCATAACCCTAACCCTTAACCATAACCCTAACCCTAACCCTTAAACATAACCCTAATCCTAGCTACATGTCCACACCCGGTTCAACCCTAACCCTTAACCATAACCCTAACCCTTAACCATAACCCTAACCCTTAACCATAACCCTAATCCTAGCTACATGTCCACACCCGGTTCAACCCTAACCCTTAACCATAACCCTAACCCTTAACCATAACCCTAATCCTAGCTACATGTCCACACCCGGTGCAACCCTAACCCTTAACCATAACCCTAACCCTTAACCATAACCCTAACCCTTAACCATAACCCTAATCCTAGCTACATGTCCACACCCGGTTCAACCCTAACCCTTAACCATAACCCTAACCCTTAACCATAACCCTAACCCTTAAACATAACCCTAATCCTAGCTACATGTCCATACCCAGTTCAAACCTAACCCTTAACCATAACCCTAACCCTTAACCATAACCCTAACCCTTAAACATAACCCTAATCCTAGCTACATGTCCATACCCAGTTCAAACCTAACCCTTAACCATAACCCTAACCCTTAACCATAACCCTAACCAATAACCCTAACCCTTAACCATAACCCTAACCCTTAACCATAACCCTTAACCATAACCATAACCATAACCCTTAACCATAACCCTAACCCTAACCTAACCCTAACCCTAACCCTAACCCTAACCCTTAACCATAACCCTTAACCCAAACCATAACCCTAATCCTTAACCCTAACCCTAACCCTTAACCATAACCATAACCCTAACCCTTAATCCTAACCCTTAACCATAACCATAAACCATAACCCTAACCCTTAACCATAACCCTTAACCATAACCATAACCCTTAACCATAACCCTAACCCTAACCCTTAACCATAACCCTAACCCTAACCCATAACCCTTAACCATAACCATAACCCTAATCCTTAACCCTAACCCTAACCCTAACCCTTAACCATAACCATAACCCTAACCCTTAACCATAACCCTAACCCTTAATCCTACCCTTAACCATAAACCATAACCCTAACCCTTAACCATAAACCATAACCCTAACCCTAACCCTTAACCATAACCCTAACCCTCACCCTTAACCATAACCATAAACCATAACCCTAACCCTTAACCATAACCTTAACCCTTAACCATAACCATAACCCTTTATCCTAACCCTTAACCATAACCCTAAACCATAACCATAAACCATAACCCTAACCCTTAACCATAACCCTAACCCTAACCCTAAACCATAACCATAAACCATAACCCTAACCCTTAACCATAACCCTAACCCTTAACCATAACCCTAACCCTTACTCCTAACCCGTAACCATAACCATAAACCATAAACCATAACCCTTAACCGTAACCATAACCATAACCCTAACCCTAACCCTTAACCATAACCATAAACCATAACCCTAACCCTTAACCATAACCCTAACCCTTTATCCTAACCCTTAACCATAACCCTAACCCTAAACCATAACCATAAACCATAACCCTAACCCTTAACCATAACCCTAACCCTAAACCATAACCATAAACCATAACCCCAACCCTTAACCATAACCCTAACCCTAACCCTTAACCATAACCCTAACCCTTAACCATAACCATAACCCTAACCCTAACCCTTAACCATAACCATAACCCTAACCCTTAACCATAACCCTAACCCTAACCCATAACCCTAACCATTAACCATAACCATAACCCTAACCCTTAACCATAACCATAACCATAACCATAACCATAACCCTAACCCTTAACCATAACCATAACCATAACCCTAACCCTTAACCATAACCATAACCATAACCATAACCCTTAACCTTAACCATAACCATAACCATAACCATAACCCTTAACCATAACCATAACCCTAACCCTAACCCTTAACCATAACCATAACCATAACCCTAACCCTTAACCATAACCCTAACCCTTGCTTCATGTCCACACCCGGCTCAACCCTAACTCTAATTTAAATTTCTATTGTCCTCCAAAAGTGTGGACAATACCTCCAAGAGTGCAATTCATGCACCGTGGTTGGATTATGAGGAGGTCGTAACAGAACTTTTCCCTTTGCTCATCTCAGTGATAGACACAGTGGGGATTATTCTGCCTTTTCTCTCCCTTGGCAGGACTCTGTTGACATTCTGATTCAATGAAGATAAAGGTTCAATACTGTATGTAGATACTCAGACGTAGGGAAAATCCCATAATAGTATACTTCTACCATCACATTCTTGGCATATACCACTGTCATTAGAGTCATATCTGAATACATGTTTTCTTATGCAGTTCCATACCCAATGTTTATTCCAGACATTTCTAGTGATATTTTTAATGATTTGTGTATGAGTGCACGTCCATCCATCTATGTACTCAGTGGTGTGATGGGATAGCCCAGAAGTACTGTAGCTATCTGGCCCTCAGTCCGGTTGTCATGGGATGTTCTATTTATGTGTGTCACTCTGTCATCAATATGTCCCTTTCTACCTGCCTTTCTGCCTGCCTTTCTGCCTTCCTTTCTGCCTGTCTACCTGCCTGCCTTTCTGCCTTCCTTTCTGCCTGTCTACCTGCCTGTCTACCTGCCTGCCTTTCTGCCTTCCTTTCTGCCTGTCTACCTGCCTGCCTTTCTGCCTTCCTTTCTGCCTGTCTACCTGCCTGTCTACCTGCCTGCCTTTCTGCCTTCCTTTCTGCCTGTCTACCTGCCTGTCTGCCTGCCGCTTGTCCGCTTTTCAGCCTGCCTATCTGACTGTTTCTCTACCATCCTGCTTGCCTTTCTGCCTGCCGGTCTGCTTGTCTGCCTGCCTGCCTTTCTGTCTATCTATATGCCTGCCGGCCTCCCTGTCTACCTGCCGGCCTCCCTGTCTACCTGCCGGCCTCCCTGTCTACCTGCCGGCCTCCCTGTCTACCTGCCGGCCTCCCTGTCTACCTGCCGGCCTCCCTGTCTACTTGCCGGCCTCCCTGTCTACCTGCAGGCCTCCTTGTCTACCTGCCGGCCTCCTTGTCTACCTGCCGGCCTCCCTGTCTACTTGCCGGCCTCCCTGTCTACTTGCCGGCCTCCCTGTCTACTTGCCGGCCTCCCTGTCTACTTGCCGGCCTCCCTGTCTACCTGCCGGCCTCCCTGTCTACCTGCCGGCCTCCCTGTCTACCTGCCGGCCTCCCTGTCTACCTGCCGGCCTCCCTGTCTACTTGCCGGCCTCCCTGTCTACCTGCCGGCCTCCCTGTCTACCTGCCGGCCTCCCTGTCTACTTTCCGGCCTCCCTGTCTACTTGCCGGCCTCCTGTCTACCTGCCGGCCTCCCAGTCTACCTGCCGGCCTCCTGTCTACCTGCCGGCCTCTCTGTCTACCTGCCGGCCTCCCTGTCTACCTGTCGGCCTCCCTGTCTACTTGCCGGCCTCCCTGTCTACCTGCCGGCCTCCCTGTCTACCTGCCGGCCTCCCTGTCTACTTTCCGGCCTCCCTGTCTACTTGCCGGCCTCCCTGTCTACCTGCCGGCCTCCCAGTCTACCTGCCGGCCTCCCTGTCTACCTGCCGGCCTCCCTGTCTACCTGCCGGCCTCCCTGTCTACCTGCCTGCCTCCCTGTCTACCTGCCGGCCTCCCTGTCTACCTGCCGGCCTCCCTGTCTACCTGCCGGCCTCCCTGTCTACCTGCCGGCCTCCCTGTCTACCTGCCGGCCTCCCTGTCTACTTGCCGGCCTCCCTGTCTACCTGCCGGCCTCCCTGTCTACCTGCCGGCCTCCCTGTCTACCTGCCGGCCTCCCTGTCTACCTGCCGGCCTCCCTGTCTACCTGCCGGCCTGCTCTGGGCCATAAATAGCCTATTTGTGGCAGTGCCAGTGTGCATAGGAGACTGACAACTGCAGGTGAATGTCGCTATTGCTGGGTGGATGGGGAGCTCCCAGCTCTCTACCATGCTACCAATTAACCAGCACCAAGCAACCAGTGTTCCCATTCCAAATCACATGCTCCAGTGAGGCCCACGTCAGCGTAGTTACAGTCATAGAAATGGCATTTTATTTGTATGGCTACAGTAGCCAGATCCCTGGCAACCTAAGCTGCATCCTAAATGGCACCCTATTCCCTATTTAGTGCATTTATTTTGGGCCTCTGGTCAAAAGTAATGCACTATATAGGGAATTGGGTGCCCTACCATTGGCGCCCTACTCTCTCAGAGATTTGACTTGTTCACACTGATTCTGCAGCGTGTCCATGGTGACGCACCTCTCATCATCTTCTCCCCCTGCTAGTTATTCTCTTCATTAAAACCCCAGTCAGCTCAGCAGTGTGGAGGATGGAGGAGGAGGATGGGCACAGGGCATCACCTCCCGGTCACATGGAGGGCTCTGCTATTATTAGAGCTGTGGCATCCCAGGCATCAGCCCACTCCTTAGGGGCCTCTGGGAAGCCTGCATATCTCCGGGTCACCTGCCTGTCAGGAGCCTCTTTTTCCACCTCAAACAGGGGATTTCCCAGTAGGCCCTCTGCTAACAACGAAAGCCTTTTCTCCTTCCTCTGTTGAAGTCGTGATCGGTCAGAGAGCTTCTCTCTCTCTCTCTCTCTCCTCTCTCTCTCTCTCTCTCTCTCTCTCTCTCTCTCTCTCTCTCTCTCTGTCTCTCTGTCTCTCTCTCTCTGTCTCTCTCTCTCTCTCCCTCATCAAAAACACCGGACATGGTGATTGACTTTGGAAGGAACACTACCATGCACACACCATCACTGATAAAAGGTGGGCCTATCGAAATAGTGGAGGAGTACAACTACTGTGGTCTAGGCACAACCAGCTGTCCTGGGTTCAGTGTTCTGACACTATTTTTTGAAAGGCCAACAGAGAATGTATTTCTGACAGAAACTGCACTTTTTTAATATTGATTTAATATTGATTCTGTCCTACTGCTTGACCTGCTGGTTTGGGAATATCAAGGTTGCACAGAAAAATAGGTTGGGCAAGAGAGTCAGGACTTGTGAGAATATCATGGGGCTGCAACAGCAAGAACTGTCATCTCTCTACCTGGGCAGAGCCCTCCAGAAGGCCAATAAAAGGGGTTGACTCTTCTCACCCACTCCACTCCGATTTCCAGCTCCTTCCCTCTAGCCTCAGGTACAGACGACCTACGGTTAAAAGACATAGGGCCAAATACTCTTTTATTCAGAATGCAATTCTGCAGCTTAACAAAATGTTAGACTAATTGCACTTTAGCACTTGCAGAATGAATCTGTACTTACCCTGCCTACTGCCTTGTAAATATCCTTTGCTATTTATTACGTTTTTTATGTGTGATATGTTCTATGACTGCTGCAAAATGCGGGCTGATTTTCCCTCTTGGGCTGGCCACAGACCATAATCCTTCACTCTTAGTTTTGGTTGGACTGGAGGGTCTTCAGGGTGTGTAGATTTATAGCCAGGCAGTGGGTTTAAGGCTAGCTTGGCTGTTCAAACATCCGCAAGCCCCATCTGTCTCTCTGCTCTGCCAAAGAGAGAGAGGAGAGCTTTTCAGACTGAGTCAGAATGGTCAAGGGCCCTACTAAAGCCCCGGTCTCCTCTCCCAGATAACATATGCTTACCACACACAAGCTCAACCAACCCGTTATTTCCCCTGCCCACTCAGGACACACACAGTGGACTGAGTTGTCAAAATCCATTATACTGAGTGACTGAGATGCAGGCTTGTATTTAAATTTGAGTCAGCCTCCCTCGTCTCACTCTTTTGCAACATTCGTAGATTTGGTTTATAATTTTTCTCTCTGCCTCTCTTTTCTCTTTCACCTCCCTCTCTCCTTCCATCCCTCCCTCTGCACCTCCCTCTCTCCTTCCATCCCTCCCTCTCCACCTGCCTCTCTCCTTCCACCCCTCCCTCTCCACCTGCCTCTCTCCTTCCACCCCTCCCTCTCCACCTGCCTCTCTCCTTCCACCCCTCCCTCTCCACCTGCCTCTCTCCTTCCACCCCTCCCTCTCCATCTGCCTCTCTCCTTCCACCCCTCCCTCTGCACCTGCCTCTCTCCTTCCACCCCTCCCTCTGCACCTCCCTCTCTCCTTCCAACCCTCCCTCTGCACCTCCCTCTCTCCTTCCATCCCTCCCTCTGCACCTGCCTCTCTCCTTCCATCCCTCCCTCTGCACCTCCCTCTCTCCTTCCACCCCTCCATCTGCACCTCCCTCTCTCCTTCCACCCCTCCCTCTGCACCTCCCTCTCTCCTTCCATCCCTCCCTCTGAACCTCCCTCTCTCCTTCCATCCCTCCCTCTGCATCTGCCTCTCTCTCTCCTTCCATCCCTCCCTCTGCATCTGCCTCTCTCCTTCCACCCCTCCCTCTGCGACTCTCTCTCTCCTTCCACCCCTCCCTCTGCGACTCTCTCTCTCCTTCCACCCCTCCCTCTGTGACTCTCTCCTTCCACCCCTCCCTCTGTGACTCCCTCTCTCCTTCCACCCCTCCCTCTGCGACTCTCTCTCTCCTTCCACCCCTCCCTCTGCGACTCCCTCTCTCCTTCCACCCCTCCCTCTGTGACTTCCTCTCTCCTTCCTCTTCTCCCAGTCTGATGCAGGAGGGGGTGGACCTGCGCCCCGGCAGCAGCAGTAGTCTGATTTTGAACCCAGGGAGGTTTGATTTTGAGGTCTCTGAATGTTTCCTGCTGGGCTGTCCACTGGGTCTGGTGCTGGCCATGAGACGCACGGTACTGCCTGCTGTCCAGGGTAGGTGTTGTTGGAGAAACACACACACTTCTCACACTCCTCTGTGTCTAGGCAGACCCTGATGCAACACCTTCCCCACAATGTTTAACTACCTCTCTGATGGACCAGATCTATCTTCATACTTATTTTGCTTGAAAAGACCACTAGTTCATAATTCTACTACATACAGCAGATGCAGCTTTTTAGAGCCTTTTCTAGACTACAAATATACTTATTTTTTATTTTTTTATTTAACCCTTATTTAACTAGGCAAGTCAGTTTAGAACAAATTCTTATTTACAATGAAGGCCTACCCAAAGGCAAAAGGACCCCTGCATGGACGGGGGCTGGGATTCAAAATAATAAATAATACAATTAAAATATAGGACAAAACACACATCACGACAAGGGAGACAACACAACACTACATAAAGAGAGACCTAAGACAACAGCATGGCAGCAACACCACATGACAACAGCATGGTAGCAATACAACATGACAACAACATGGTAGCAACACAACATGGCAGCAGCACAACATGGTAGCAGCACTAAACATGGTACAAACATTATTGGGCACAGACAACAGCAGAAAGGGCCAGAAGTTAGAGTCAACAATATATCACGCAAAGCAGCCACAAGTGTCCATGATTGAGTCTTTAAGTGAAGAGATTGAGATAAAACTGTCCAATTTGAGTGTTAGTTGTAGCTCGTTCCAGTTGCTAGCTGCAGCGAACTGAAAAGACGAGCGACCCAGGGATGTGTGTGCTTTGGGTACCTTTAACAGAATGTGACTGGCAGAACGGGTGTTGTATGTGGAGGATGAGGGCTGCAGTGAATATCTCAGATAGGGGGGAGTGAGGCCTAAGAGGGTTTTATAAATAATCATCAACCAGTGGGTCTTGCGACAGGTATACAGAGATGACCAGTTTACAGAGGAGTATAGAGTGCAGTGATGTGTCCTATAAGGAGCATTGGTGGCAAATCTGATGGCCAAATGGTAAAGAACATTTAGCTGCTCGAGAGCACCCTTATCTACCGGTCTAAAAATGATGTCTCCGTAATCTATTAGGATGGTTATCCGAATCAGGGTTAGTTTGGCAGCTGGGGTGAAATAGGAGCGATTACGATAGAGGCAACCAAGTCTAGATTTAACCTTAGCCTGCAGCTTTGATCTGTTCTGAGAGAAGGACAGTGTACTGTCTAGCCATACTCCCAAGTACTTGTATGAGGTGACAACCTCAAGCTCTAAATCCTCAGAGGTAGTAATCACACAGGTGGGGAGAGGGGCATTCTTCTTACCAAACCACATGACCTTTGTTTTGGAGGTGTTCAGAACAAGGTGAAGGCAGAGGAAGCTTGTTGGACATTAAGAAAGCTTTGTTGTAGAGCATTTAACACAAAATCCGGGGGAGGGGCCCGTTGAGTATAAGATTGTATCATCTGCATATAAATGGATGAGAGAGCTTCCTACTACCTGAGCTATGTTATTGATGTAAATTGAGAAGAGTGTGGGGCTACCTTTCCCACACATCACATTTCGTACACACAAGCCTTATAATGTATTAGATCACAGACTAAGCGCTCCCTAATCTCTGCTGTCTGCTGTCCTATGTCCCTCAGTGAGTCAACTCCGTCCTGCCTGCACCCAGATCTTCAACCTGTTCTACCCCTCAGACCCCTCTGCCTCCAGACTGGAGCCCCTGCTGGAGCCCCTCTTCCACAAGCTGCCCCCCTTCCCCATGCCGCGCTACCAGCGCTACCCCCCTGGGAGACGGACGCTGCACACTTATAGGTGAGTCAGAGGGAAACTGTTAATAGAAAATCAATGAAACTAAGGAGGCGATACCGGCGTATTCTCTGTTATACAGTGGGGCAAAAAAGTATTTAGTCAGACACCAATTGTGCAAGTTCTCCCACTTAAAAAGATGAGAGAGGCCTGTAATTTTCATCATAGGTACACTTCAACTATGACAGACAAAATGAGAAACAAAATCCAGAAAATCACATTGTATGATTTTAATGAATTCATTTGCAAATTATGGTGGAAAATAAGTATTTGGTCACCTACAAACAAGCTAGATTTCTGGCTCAGACTTCTTCTTTAAGAGGCTCCTCTGTCCTCCACTCGTTACCTGTATTAATGAAGTCACACTCCAAACTCCACTATGGCCAAGACCAAAGAGCTGTCAAAGGACACCAGAAACAAAATTGTAGACCTGTACCAAGCTGGGAAGACTGAATCTGCAATAGGGAAGCTTGGTTTGAAGAAATCAACTGTGGGAGCAATTATTAGGAAATGGAAGTCATACAAGACCACTGATAATCTCCCTCGATCTGGCACTCCACGCAAGATTTCACCCCGTGGGGTCAAAATGATCACAAGAACAGTGAGCAAAAATCCCAGAACCACACGGGGGGACCTAGTGAATGACCTGCAGAGTACTGGGACCAAAGTAACAAAGCTTACCATCAGTAACACACTACGCTGCCAGGGACTCAAATCCTGCAGTGCCAGACGTGTCCCCCTGCTTAAGCCAGTACATGTCCAGGCCCATCTGATGTTTGCTAGAGAGCATTTGGATGATCCAGAAGAAGGTTGGGAGAATGTCATATGGTCAGATGAAACCAAAATATAACTTTTTGGTAAAAACTCAACTCGTCATGTTTGGAGGACAAAGAATGCTGAGTTGCATCCAAAGAACACCATACCTACTGTGAAGCATGGGGGTGGAAATATCATGCTTTGGGGCTGTTTTTCTGCAAAGGGACCAGGACGACTGATCTGTGTAAAGGAAAGAATGAATGGGGCCATGTATCGTGAGATTTTGAGTGAAAACCTCCTTCCATCAGCAAGGGCATTGAAGATGAAACGTGGCTGGGTCTTTCAGCATGACAATGATCCCAAACACACCGCCGGGGCAACAAAGGAGTGGCTTCGTAAGAAGCATTTCAAGGTCCTGGAGTGGCCTAGCCAGTCTCCAGAGCTCAACCCCATAGAAAATCTTTGGAGGGAGTTGAAAGTCCGTGTTGCCCAGCAACAGCCCCAAAACATCACTGCTCTAGAGGAGATCTGCATGGAGGAATGGGCCAAAATACCAGCAACAGTGTGTGAAAACCTTGTGAAGACTTATAGAAAACATTTGACCTCTGTCACTGCCAACAAATCAAATCAAAATCAAATGTTATTTGTCACATACACATGGTTAGCAGATGTTAGTGCGAGTGTAGCGAAATGCTTGTGCTTCTAGTTCCGACAATGCAGTAATAACCAACAAGTAATCTAGCTAACAATTCCAAAACTACTACCTTATAGACACAAGTTTAAGGGGATAAAGAATATGTACATAAAGATATATGAATGAGTGATGGTACAGAGCGGCATAGGCAAGATACAGTAGATGGTATTGAGTGCAGTATATAGATATGAGATGAGTATGTAAACAAAGTGGCATAGTTAAAGCGGCTAATGATACATGTATTACATAAGGATGCAGTAGATGATATAGAGTACAATATATACGTATACATATGAGATGAATAATGTAGGGAACATTATATTAGGTAGCATTGTTTAAAGTGGCTAGTGATATATTTTACATCATTTCCCATAATTCCCATTATTAAAGTGGCTGGAGTTGAGTCAGTGTGTTGGCAGCAGCCACTCAATGTTAGTGGTGGCTGTTTAACAGTCTGATGGCCTTGAGATAGAAGCTGTTTTTCAGTCTCTCGGTCCCAGCTTTGATGCACCTGTACTGACCTCGCCTTCAGGATGATAGCGGGGTGAACAGGCAGTGGCTCTGGTGGTTTTCTGTCCTTGATGATCTTTATGGCCTTCCTGTGACATCGGGTGGTGTAGGTGTCCTGGAGGGCAGGTAGTTTGCCCCCGGTGATGCGTTGTGCAGACCTCACTACCCTCTGGAGAACCTTACGGTTGTGGGCGGAGCAGTTGCCGTACCAGGCGGTGATACAGCCCGACAGGATGCTTTTGGAGATAAGCCGAATTTCTTCAGCCTCCTGAGGTTGAAGAGGCGCTGCTGCGCCTTCTTCATGATGCTGTCTGTGTGGGTGGACCAATTCAGTTTTTCTGTGATGTGTATGCCAAGGAACTTAAAACTTACTACCACTACTGTTCCATCGATATAGATAGGGGGGTGTTCCCTCTGCTGGTCAAATCCTTCAATGTGATTTTCTGGATTTTGTTTCTCATTTTGTCTGTCATAGTTGAAGTGTACATAGGGATGAAAATTACAGGCCTCTCTCATCTTTTTAAGTGGGAGAACTTGCACAATTGGTGGCTGACTAAATACTTTTTGTGCCCCACTGTATATATTTTTTAAATGTATTGTCCTTTGTTACTTTCCCCTAACCCTACCACCCCTTATTATTATTATTATATTACCAGCTCTCCCCTAACCCTACCACCCCTCCCCTAACCCTACCAGCCCTCCCCTAACCCTACCAGCCCTCCCCTAACCCTACCACCCTCCCCTAACCCTACCAGCCCTCCCCTAACCCTACCACCCCTCCCCTAACCCTACCAGCCCTCCCCTAACCCTACCACCCCTCCCCTAACCCTACCAGCCCTCCCCTAACCCTACCACCCCTCCCCTAACCCCACCAGCCCTCCCCTAACCTTACCACCCCTCCCCTAACCCTACCAGCCCTCCCTAACCCTTACCAGCCCTCCGCTAACCCTACCACCCCTCCCCTTACCCTACCACCGCTCCCCTAACCCTACCACCCCTCCCCTAATCCTACCACCTCTCCCCTAACCCTACCACCCCTCCCCTAACCCTACCAGCCCTCCCCTAACCCTACCAGCCCTCCGCTAACCCTACCACCCCTCCCCTTACCCTACCACCGCTCCCCTAACCCTACCACCCCTCCCCTAACCCTACCACCTCTCCCCTAACCCTACCACCCCTCCCCAAATTGGAGTAAACTAATGGACAACAACACTTAGGCTTCTACTTCCAGCTTATACATACCATATACATTTTACAGACACAATGTGCTTTACAATAGTTAACTCTTGTTTGTTTTTAATCCCATCCTTCAGTTACCCTCAACCCCTCCCTTCTATCTCTGAAGACCATTCCAGATTTCATTTATATTTGCCATGTATTTTTCAACTGTGCTGTGATGTTTCACAAAAGTTATGAACTTTCTATTCTCATAGTTTCTACAGGTTGCAAATTAAGATAAACATTTTTATTAGGAAATTATTGATCAATTTATTATGACTTTTTAAATCACCCAGCAGTGCTATTTACAGATTTAACTCCAGGTAAATATTGCAATTCTACAGCTCAACCTGCTAAACCTGCGACTATTTGCATTTGCATTTGTGCACACACACGCACGCACGCGCGCGCGCGCACACACACACACACACACACACACACACACACACACACACACACACACACACACACACACACACACACACACACACACACACACACACACACACACACACACACACACACACATACACACACACACACACACAACACACACACACACACACACACACACACACACACACACACACACACACACACACACACACACACACACACACACACACACACACACACACACACACACACACACACACACACACACAGTCTATACCTGTTGTATTCGGCTCATGTGACAAATACATTTGATTTGGTGTGTAGTGAGAAGGTAATGCTAGGATTTATTATATTCTGAAACACACACACAAATGCGTGCACATCCACACTCTCACACACACACAGTGGTGGAACTGAGGCTCTCACTGTCTGTTAGCCTTACAGAAAAATAGGCGAGTCTGGCCCGAAGCCTTGCATTTCAAAGTCATTATAATTCATCCTCTTGGGTGTTACGTTAACCTGCGACCTCTCTGAGGATCAGACTCAGACACCTGTGTGTTTGTGCATCTGTGTGTGTGTGTGTGTGTGTGTGTGTGTGTGTGTGTGTGTGTGTGTGTGTGTGTGTGTGTGTGTGTGTGTGTGTGTGTGTGTGTGTGTGTGTGTGTGTGTGTGTGTGTGTGTGTGTGTGTGTGTGTGGTATTACTGGGCTAGATGTGTCAGGGTAGGTAGGTACTAGGTAGCACAATAATCCCAGCAGGGACAGGAGGGCTTGCTTTAACACTCTAATGAAGCACTGATTTTTTTAAAACAATGTTTTTAGCCTCCTTCTGGGACTTTGAGACTTAAACACCATGCCTCTGCCCCTGCTTCTCTCAAGGTAAATCACAGGGAGATCGTAGTACAAAGGCTGTACAGTACAACCTACAGCCGTTCTGGTCCTGTCTAGGGGGTGTACTTGTACATCAAGCTGTTTCACGCCACAGAAACAGTAGAAAGGCTCCTGCCCTATGGACCATTCTGGCTCTGACACTGCATACTTATGGTTCATGAGGGAGTGCCACAGACCTAAAATGCTGAAAGAAACCAACTTATATGAAGTAACCGCACAAATTACAATAATGTCACAACAACATCAACAACGGCAAATTAGCTGTTAGCAACTCCCCACATTAGCAAACTGCTTACTGACAATATGTGTCATCCTATTCAGAAGTCCCTGTCAGTTAGAAGTTAGAAGGTGTTTGATTAGAGGGGAGGAATCTCATGGTGCATCAGTAGTTTGCTAGACTGGTGTTCAGCAAGGAGACACTTTCACACTCTCACAGTCCTCCTACAGGGAATAGGGTGTCATTTGGGACACATCTACAGTCTCTCACAGCATTGCTGATTTTTAATTAGGCCACTAAATCCATTGATCAGAGGCTGTCAAAGTATGAGTTAAATTAAAACACACCCACGCAGCAGCGCGCACACACACACACACACACACACACACACACACACACACACACACACACACACACACACACACACACACACACACACACACACACACACACACACACACACACACACACACACACACACACACACACACACACACACACACACACACACACACACACACACACACACACACACACACACTGAAGCACTAATTTCTTTTGGTGCTATAAAATGGGAATTATTTAAAGCGATGGTGACATGGAGAAGCGATCAAATCCTACTCCTATTGGTAAGGCTCTACCATCAGTACCCATCCACACTGTAGAGGCTTTATTGTGACGAAGGGCAGTAATACAGAGAAAATCAGCTTTCTGTTGGTTGCTTTTCTATTGACTGAAATGCAACGGCAGTAGACAAACAGCCAATGCTCTGCAACTGTCAACTCCTGAGTTTGTATGGTTATGTCTTTCATATCGCACAGGAAGAGTTGAGTCCTTGCATTGCACTGCAGCAATATTATACATACATACGCACACACACAAACACACATACACACACATGCGCACACCACACACACAGAGAGAGAACAGTATGCCTTTGAAGCCAGGCTGTAGTAAAGAGATGTTTCAAGGCCCCAGTATAATCATGCACATCTCCTCCTTCTGTCCACTGTCCACCACAACATTGGTGCTTTCATTCTTCTTAACTCCCCTCCATTTCCATACTGATAGTGGTGTTGTGGTCCTGGTGCCTCCTACCCCCTTGCCCCCCCTACCCACCTGCCCTCTCCTCTCACCCCTCTCCTACCCACCTGCCTTCTCCTCTCCCCCCCTCCTACCCACCTGCCCTCTCCTCTCACCCCTTTCCTACCCCCCTGCCCTCTCCTCTCACCCCTCTCGTACCTCCCTGTCCTCTCCTCTCACTTCTCTCCTACCTCCCTGTCATTACCTCTCCCCGCAGATACTGTCATCTCGCTCCCTATTTCTCTCTCTCACTCTGTCTTTCTCTATACCTCACACTCTCTCTGCATCTTGTCTCTCATTCCCACCCTTTCTCGTTCAACTGCAGATTCTGCCTTACTTTCTTTCAAACAGTTTATTTTATATTTTGCATTAAATGACAGTCAACAACGTTCAGAGGATTCTGTCTTTCTCTCATCTAAATTAAATTAAATTCAAGGGGCTTTATTGGCATGGGAAACATATGTTAACATTGCCAAAGCAAGTGAAGTAGATAATATACAAAAGCCAAGACAATGCAGGAGTGGCTTCAGGACAAGCCTCTGAATGTCCTTGAGTGACAGAGCCAGAGCCCGGACTTCAACCCGAACATCTCTGGAGAGACCTGACAATAGTTGTGCAGCATCGCTCCCCATCCAACCTAACACAGCTTGAGAGTCTGTTTGGTTCATCCTTGGGAGCAATTTCCAAACGCCTGAAGGTACCACGTTCATTTGTATAAACAATAATATGCAAGTATAAACACTATGGGACCACTCAGCCGTCATACCGCTCAGGAAGGAGACGCGTTCTGTCTCCTAGAGATGAACGTACTTTAGTGCGAAAAGTGCAAATCAACCCCAGAACAGGGGAGCATGGGGGTGGCAGCATGTAGTGGGGGTGCTTTTCTGGAAGGGGGGCTGGTGCACTTCACAAAATAGATGTCATCATGAGAGAGGAAAATGATGTGGATATATTGAAGCAACATCTCAAGTCATCAGTCAGGAAGTTAAAGCTTGGTGGCAAATGAGTCTTCTAATGGTCAATGACCCCAAACATACTTCCAACGTTGTGGGAAAATGGCTTAATGACAGCAAAGTCAAGGTATTGGAGTGGCCATCATAGTCCTGACCTCAATCCTATAGAAGATTTGTGGGCAGAACTGAATAAGCGTGTGCGAGCAAAGAGGCCTACAACTTGACTCTTCAGCTCTGTCAGGAGTAATGGGCCAAAATTCACCTAACTTATTGTGGGAAGCTTGTGGGAAGCTTGTGGAAAACTACCCGAAATGTTTGACCCAAGTTAAACAATTTAAATGCAATGCTACCAAATATGAATTGAGTGTATGTAAACTTCTGACCCACTGGGAATGTGATGAAAGAAATAAAAGCTGATATAAATCATCCTCTCTACTATTATTCTGACATTTCACATTCTTAAAATAAAGTGGTGATCCTAACTGACCTAAGACTGGGCATTTTTACTAGGATTAAATGTCTGGAATTGTGAAAAACTGAGTTTAAATGTATTTGGTTAAGGTGTATGTACACTTCCGACTTCAACTGTAAATAAGCATAAAAATAGGTTGTTTTTACAGTGGTGTTTGTTCTTCACTGGTTGACCTTTTCTTCAGGTAACAGGTCACAAATCTTGCTGCTGTGATGCCGAACTGTGGTATTTCACCCAGTAGATATGGGAGTTTATTAAAATTGGGTTTGTTTACGAATTCTTTGTGGATCTGTGTAATCTGAGGGAAATATGTGTCTCTAATATGGTCATACATTGGGCAGGAGGTTAGGAAGTGCAGCTCAGTTTCCAACTCATTTTGTGGGCAGTGTGCACATAGCCTGTCTTCTCTTCAGAACCATGTCTGCCTACGCCTGCCTTTCTCAATAGCAAGGCTATGCTCACTGAGTCTGTACATAGTCAAAGCTTTCCTTAAGTTTGGTAAGTCACTGTGGTCAGGTATTCTGCCACTGTGTACTCTCTGTTTAGGGCCAAATAGCATTCTAGTTTGCTCTGTTTTTTTTCTTAATTCTTTCCAATGTGTCAAGTAATTACCTTTCTGTTTTCTCATGATTTGGTTGTCTAATTATGTTGCTGTCCTAGAGCTCTGTGGGGTGTGTTTGTATTTGTGAACAGAGCCCCAGGACCAGCTTGCTTAGGGGACTCTTCTCCAGGTTCATCTCTCTGTAGGTGATGGCTTTGTTATGGAATGTTTGGGAATCGCTTCCTTTTAGGTGGTTGTAGAATTTAACGTCTCTTTTCTGGATTTTGATAAGTAGCAGGTATTAGCCTAATTCTACTCTGCATGCATTATTTGGTGTTCTACATTGTACACAGTCTCAATCATCTCTCTCTCTCTCTCTCTCTCTCTCTCTCTCTCTCTCTCTCTCTCTCTCGCTTTCTCTCTTATCTATCTTTTTCTCGCTCTCAGTCACTCTCTCAACCTCTGTTTCTCCTCCAGCAAACATTGTTAAAATCCTGGTGTTGTTTCTTTCTCTCGACAGAGAGTGCGTGACAGTCAGCGTCCCCTGTCTGTGTGCAGTGTGCTGTGAAAGTCCCCACTAACACTAAAGTGACAGAGGATGAGGGCTCCACTGAGAGAAGAAGGAATGTGGCTCATTAAAAATAGAGGATGTGGAGCCTCCCGGGTGGTGCAGTGGTTAAGGGCGCTGTACTGCAGAGCCAGCTGTGCCACCAGAGTCTCTGGGTTCGTGCCCAGGCTCTGTCGTAACCGCCCGCAACCGGGTTAGGGCTTGGGGATATCCTTGTCTCATTGCGCACCAGCGACTCCTGTGGCGGGCCCGGGCGCAGAGCGCGCTAACCAAGGTTGCCAGGTGCACAGTGTTTCCTCCGACACATTGATGCGGCTGGCTTACGGGTTGGACGCGCGCTGTGTTAAGAAGAGGTGTGGCTTGGTTGGGTTGTGTATTGGAGGATGCATGACTTTCAACCTTCATCTCTCCCGAGCCGTATGGGAGTTGTAGCAATGAGACAATGAGATTGACAGCCGAGTAGTGTGGAGGAGCATCCGATGCTTTGTTTAAATGCTCCACTAAAGGTCACAGTGGCAGCAACACAAAGAGTTAACCTCACTGGAATGGATTGCATAATGACAGTAGACATCCTTTAAGGACCGAGCTGATAGACGATGGCTCACAATAACATATTTTGATATGCAGACATGCAAACACACAGAAATATAGTCACATAAACACACACACACACACACACACACACACACACACACACACACACACACACACACACACACACACACACACACACACACACACACACACACACACACACACACACACACACACACACACACACACACACACACACACACACACACACACACACACACACACACACACACACACACACACACACACACACACACACACACACACACACACACACACACACACACACACACACACACACACACACACACACACACACACGCCTCCTCATGAAAACAAACATCCAGTACACACATTGCCTCTCCATGGATTGCTGGTTAAATAGAGGATATAGTCCTCAGATGATCAGTCGAGGTGGAGATGCACTGCTCCCTGTTTAGCATTCTGATACAGGAAAATGTTCTCATTGAATACTGTATCTCCATATCCTGGCATCCATGCTGCTGGCATCCATGCCCCCTGCTGCCCATAATAATTATCATCCAGCCTTTCTGTGTTCTACTGGCCCTGTCATAATGTAAAGACACAATACCTGCTGAGAACATCAAACAGGGTCTGGTCCATCCTCTACATCTGTGGCGACCAGTGATTCACCGCTCGGTAACCAGTAATCACCCACACATACACATACATGCATGAGAACATGCACGCACCCGCAGATACACACACACACACACACACACACACACACACACACACACACACACACACACACACACACACACACACACACACACACACACACACACACACACACACACACACACACACACACACACACACACACACACACACACACACACACACACACACACACACATCACCGGGGCCTCTATACCAGGTGATTGCTCTGTTATTATCTATGCATAGCCACCTTAGCAACCCTACCTGAATGTACCTAATTATCTCAATTACCTCAACACCGATGCCCCCGCACATTGACACGTTGACACTCTGTACCGGTACCCCTGTATATAGCCTCCACATTGATATGTTGACTCTGTACTGGTACCCCCTGTATATAGCCTCCACATTGATATGTTGACTCTGTACCGGTACCCCCTGTATATAGCCTCCACATTGATATGTTGACTCTGTACCGGTACCCCCTGTATATAGCCTCCACATTGATACGCTGACTCTGTAAAGGTACCCCCTGTATATAGCCACCACATTGATATGTTGACTCTGTACCGGTACTCCCTGTATATAGCCTCCACATTGATATGTTGACTCTGTACCGGTACCCCCTGTATATAGCCTCCACATTGATAAGTTGACTCTGTACCGGTACCCCCTGTATATAGTCTCCACATTGATAAGTTGACTCTGTACCGGTACCCCCTGTATATAGCCTCCACATTGATAAGTTGACTCTGTACCGGTACCCCCTGTATATAGCCTCCACATTGATAAGTTGACTCTGTACCGGTACCCCCTGTATATAGCCTCCACATTGATACGTTGACTCTGTACCGGTACTCCCTGTATATAGCCTCCACATTGATATGTTGACTCTGTACCGGTACTCCCTGTATATAGCCTCCACATTGACACGTTGACTCTGTACCGGTACTCCCTGTATATAGCCTCCACATAGATACGGTGACTCTGTACCGGTACTCCCTGTATATAGCCTCCACATTGATATGTTGACTCTGTACCGGTACCCCCTGTATATAGCCTCCACATTGATACGTTGACTCTGTACCGGTACTCCTTGTATATAGCCTCCACATTGATAAGTTGACTCTGTAAAGGTACTCCCTGTATATAGCCTCCACATTGATATGTTGACTCTGTACCGGTACTCCCTGTATATAGCCTCCACATTGATATGTTGACTCTGTACTGGTACCCCTGTATATAGCCTCCACATTGATATGTTGACTCTGTAAAGATACTTCCTGTATATAGCCTCCACATTGATATGTTGACTCTGTAAAGGTACTTCCTGTATATAGCCTCCACATTGATATGTTGACTCTGTAAAGGTACTTCCTGTATATAGCCTCCACATTGATATGTTGACTCTGTACTGGTACCCCCTGTATATAGCCTCCACATTGATATGTTGACTCTGTACTGGTACCCCCTGTATATAGCCTCCACATTGATATGTTGACTCTGTACTGGTACCCCCTGTATATAGCCTCCACATTGATATGTTGACTCTGTACTGGTACCCCCTGTATATAGCCTCCACATTGATATGTTGACTCTGTACCGGTACCCCCTGTATATAGCCTCCACATTGATATGTTGACTCTGTACTGGTACCCCTGTATATAGCCTCCACATTGATATGTTGACTCTGTAAAGGTACTTCCTGTATATAGCCTCCACATTGATATGTTGACTCTGTAAAGGTACTTCCTGTATATAGCCTCCACATTGATATGTTGACTCTGTAAAGGTACTTCCTGTATATAGCCTCCACATTGATATGTTGACTCTGTACTGGTACCCCCTGTATATAGCCTCCACATTGATATGTTGACTCTGTACTGGTACCCCCTGTATATAGCCTCCACATTGATATGTTGACTCTGTACCGGTACTCCCTGTATAAAGCCTCCACATTGATATGTTGACTCTGTACCGGTACCCCTGTATAAAGCCTCCACATTGACTCTGTACCGGTACCCCTGTATAAAGCCTCCACATTGACTCTGTACCGGTACTCCCTGTATATAGCCTCCACATTGATATGTTGACTCTGTACCGGTACCCCTGTATAAAGCCTCCACATTGACTCTGTACCGGTACTCCCTGTATATAGCCTCCACATTGATATGTTGACTCTGTACCGGTACCCCTGTATAAAGCCTCCATTGACTCTGCCTCCCCTGTACCTCCACATTGACTCTGTACCGGTACCCCTGTATAAAGCCTCCACATTGACTCTGTACCGGTACTCCTGTATATAGCCTCCACATTGATATGTTGACTCTGTACCGGTACCCCTGTATAAAGCCTCCACATTGACTCTGTACCGGTACTCCTGTATATAGCCTCCACATTGATATGTTGACTCTGTACCGGTACCCCTGTATAAAGCCTCCACATTGACTCTGTACCGGTACTCCCTGTATATAGCCTCCACATTGATATGTTGACTCTGTACCGGTACCCCTGTATAAAGCCTCCACATTGACTCTGTACCGGTACTCCCTGTATATAGCCTCCACATTGATATGTTGACTCTGTACCGGTACCCCTGTATAAAGCCTCCACATTGACTCTGTACCGGTACCCCTGTATAAAGCCTCCACATTGATAAAGCCTCCACATTGACTCTGTACCGGTACCCCTGTATAAAGCCTCCACATTGACTCTGTACCGGTACCCCTGTATAAAGCCTCCACATTGACTCTGTACATTGTATAAAGCCTCCACATTGACTCTGTACCGGTACCCCTGTATAAAGCCTCCACATTGACTCTGTACCGGTACCCCTGTATAAAGCCTCCACATTGACTCTGTACCGGTACCCCTGTATAAAGCCTCCACATTGACTCTGTACCGGTACCCCTGTATAAAGCCTCCACATTGACTATACCCCTGTATAAAGCCTCCACATTGACTCTGTACTGGTACCCCCTGTATATAGCCTCCACATTGATATGTTGACTCTGTACTGGTACCCCCTGTATATAGCCTCCACATTGATATGTTGCCTCTGTACCGGTACCCCTGTATATAGCCTCCACATTGATATGTTGACTCTGTACCGGTACTCCCTGTATAAAGCCTCCACATTGATATGTTGACTCTGTACCGGTACCCCTGTATAAAGCCTCCACATTGACTCTGTACCGGTACCCCTGTATAAAGCCTCCACATTGACTCTGTACCGGTACTCCTGTATATAGCCTCCACATTGATATGTTGACTCTGTACCGGTACCCCTGTATAAAGCCTCCACATTGACTCTGTACCGGTACTCCCTGTATATAGCCTCCACATTGATATGTTGACTCTGTACCGGTACCCCTGTATAAAGCCTCCACATTGACTCTGTACCGGTACTCCCTGTATATAGCCTCCACATTGATATGTTGACTCTGTACCGGTACCCCTGTATAAAGCCTCCACATTGACTCTGTACCGGTACTCCTGTATATAGCCTCCACATTGATATGTTGACTCTGTACCGGTACCCCTGTATAAAGCCTCCACATTGACTCTGTACCGGTACCCCTGTATAGAGCCTCCACATTGACTCTGTACCGGTACCCCTGTATAAAGCCTCCACATTGACTCTGTACCGGTACTCCCTGTATATAGCCTCCACATTGATATGTTGACTCTGTACCGGTACCCTGTATAAAGCCTCCACATTGACTCTGTACCGGTACTCCCTGTATATAGCCTCCACATTGATATGTTGACTCTGTACCGGTACCCCTGTATAAAGCCTCCACATTGACTCTGTACCGGTACTCCCTGTATATAGCCTCCACATTGATATGTTGACTCTGTACCGGTACCCCTGTATAAAGCCTCCACATTGACTCTGTACCGGTACCCCTGTATAAAGCCTCCACATTGACTCTGTACCGGTACCCCTGTATAAAGCCTCCACATTGACTCTGTACCGGTACCCCTGTATAAAGCCTCCACATTGACTCTGTACCGGTACCCCTGTATAAAGCCTCCACATTGACTCTGTACCGGTACCCCTGTATAAAGCCTCCACATTGACTCTGTACCGGTACCCCTGTATAAAGCCTCCACATTGACTCTGTACCGGTACCCCTGTATAAAGCCTCCACATTGACTCTGTACCGGTACTCCCTGTATATAGCCTCCACATTGACTCTGTACCGGTACCCCTGTATATAGCCTCCACATTGATATGTTGACTCTGTACTGGTACCCCTGTATAAAGCCTCCACATTGACTCTGTACCGGTACCCCTGTATAAAGCCTCCACATTGACTCTGTACCGGTACCCCCTGTATATAGCCTCCACATTGATATGTTGACTCTGTACCGGTACCCCTGTATAAAGCCTCCACATTGATATGTTGACTCTGTACCGGTACTCCCTGTATATAGCCTCCACATTGACTCTGTACCGGTACCCCTGTATATAGCCTCCACATTGATATGTTGACTCTGTACTGGTACCCCTGTATAAAGCCTCCACATTGACTCTGTACCGGTACCCCTGTATAAAGCCTCCACATTGACTCTGTACCGGTACCCCCTGTATATAGCCTCCACATTGATATGTTGACTCTGTACCGGTACCCCTGTATAAAGCCTCCACATTGATATGTTGCCTCTGTACTGGTACCCCCTGTATATAGCCTCCACATTGATATGTTGACTCTGTACCGGTACCCCTGTATATAGCCTCCACATTGATATGTTGACTCTGTACCGGTACCCCTGTATATAGCCTCCACATTGATATGTTGACTCTGTACCGGTACCCCTGTATATAGCCTCCACATTGATATGTTGACTCTGTACAGGTACCCCCTGTATATAGCCTCCACATTGATATGTTGACTCTGTACTGGTACCCCCTGTATATAGCCTCCACATTGATATGTTGCCTCTGTACCGGTACCCCCTGTATATAGCCTCCACATTGATATGTTGACTCTGTACCGGTACTCCCTGTAAATAGCCTCCACATTGATATGTTGACTCTGTACCGGTACCCCTGTATATAGCCTCCACATTGATATGTTGACTCTGTACCGGTACCCCTGTATATAGCCTCCACATTGATATGTTGACTCTGTACCGGTACCCCTGTATATAGCCTCCACATTGATATGTTGACTCTGTACCGGTACCCCTGTATATAGCCTCCACATTGATACGTTGACTCTGTACCGGTACTCCCTGTATAAAGCCTCCACATTGATATGTTGACTCTGTACCGGTACCCCTGTATATAGCCTCCACATTGATATGTTGACTCTGTACCGGTACTGCCTGTATAAAGCCTCCACATTGATATGTTGACTCTGTACCGGTACCCCTGTATAAAGCCTCCACATTGACTCTGTACCGGTACCCCTGTATAAAGCCTCCACATTGACTCTGTACCGGTACTCCCTGTATATAGCCTCCACATTGATATGTTGACTCTGTACCGGTACCCCTGTATAAAGCCTCCACATTGACTCTGTACCGGTACTCCCTGTATATAGCCTCCACATTGATATGTTGACTCTGTGCCGGTACCCCTGTATAAAGCCTCCACATTGACTCTGTACCGGTACTCCCTGTATATAGCCTCCACATTGATATGTTGACTCTGTACCGGTACCCCTGTATAAAGCCTCCACATTGACTCTGTACCGGTACTCCCTGTATATAGCCTCCACATTGATATGTTGACTCTGTACCGGTACCCCTGTATAAAGCCTCCACATTGACTCTGTACCGGTACCCCTGTATAAAGCCTCCACATTGACTCTGTACCGGTACCCCTGTATAAAGCCTCCACATTGACTCTGTACCGGTACCCCTGTATAAAGCCTCCACATTGACTCTGTACCGGTACCCCTGTATATAGCCTCCACATTGATATGTTGACTCTGTACTGGTACCCCCTGTATATAGCCTCCACATTGATATGTTGACTCTGTACCGGTACCCCTGTATATAGCCTCCACATTGATATGTTGACTCTGTACCGGTACCCCTGTATATAGCCTCCACATTGATATGTTGACTCTGTACTGGTACCCCTGTATATAGCCTCCACATTGATATGTTGACTCTGTAAAGGTACTTCCTGTATATAGCCTCCACATTGATATGTTGACTCTGTAAAGGTACTTCCTGTATATAGCCTCCACATTGATATGTTGACTCTGTAAAGGTACTTCCTGTATATAGCCTCCACATTGATATGTTGACTCTGTACTGGTACCCCCTGTATATAGCCTCCACATTGATATGTTGACTCTGTACTGGTACCCCCTGTATATAGCCTCCACATTGATATGTTGACTCTGTACTGGTACCCCCTGTATATAGCCTCCACATTGATATGTTGACTCTGTACTGGTACTTCCTGTATATAGCCTCCACATTGATATGTTGACTCTGTACCGGTACCCCCTGTATATAGCCTCCACATTGATATGTTGACTCTGTACTGGTACCCCTGTATATAGCCTCCACATTGATATGTTGACTCTGTAAAGGTACTTCCTGTATATAGCCTCCACATTGATATGTTGACTCTGTAAAGGTACTTCCTGTATATAGCCTCCACATTGATATGTTGACTCTGTAAAGGTACTTCCTGTATATAGCCTCCACATTGATATGTTGACTCTGTAAAGGTACTTCCTGTATATAGCCTCCACATTGATATGTTGACTCTGTAAAGGTACTTCCTGTATATAGCCTCCACATTGATATGTTGCCTCTGTACTGGTACCCCCTGTATATAGCCTCCACATTGATATGTTGACTCTGTACAGGTACCCCCTGTATATAGCCTCCACATTGATATGTTGACTCTGTACTGGTACCCCCTGTATATAGCCTCCACATTGATATGTTGCCTCTGTACCGGTACCCCTGTATATAGCCTCCACATTGATATGTTGACTCTGTACCGGTACTCCCTGTATATAGCCTCCACATTGATATGTTGACTCTGTACCGGTACCCCTGTATATAGCCTCCACATTGATATGTTGACTCTGTACCGGTACCCCTGTATATAGCCTCCACATTGATATGTTGACTCTGTACCGGTACCCCTGTATATAGCCTCCACATTGATATGTTGACTCTGTACAGGTACCCCCTGTATATAGCCTCCACATTGATATGTTGACTCTGTACTGGTACCCCCTGTATATAGCCTCCACATTGATATGTTGCCTCTGTACCGGTACCCCCTGTATATAGCCTCCACATTGATATGTTGACTCTGTACCGGTACTCCCTGTATATAGCCTCCACATTGATATGTTGACTCTGTACCGGTACCCCTGTATATAGCCTCCACATTGATATGTTGACTCTGTACCGGTACCCCTGTATATAGCCTCCACATTGATATGTTGACTCTGTACCGGTACCCCTGTATATAGCCTCCACATTGATATGTTGACTCTGTACCGGTACCCCTGTATATAGCCTCCACATTGATATGTTGACTCTGTACCGGTACCCCTGTATATAGCCTCCACATTGATACGTTGACTCTGTACCGGTACTCCCTGTATAAAGCCTCCACATTGATATGTTGACTCTGTACCGGTACCCCTGTATATAGCCTCCACATTGATATGTTGACTCTGTACCGGTACTCCCTGTATAAAGCCTCCACATTGATATGTTGACTCTGTACAGGTACCCTGTATATAGCCTCCACATTGATATGTTGACTCTGTACCGGTACTCCCTGTATAAAGCCTCCACATTGATATGTTGACTCTGTACCGGTACCCCTGTATAAAGCCTCCACATTGACTCTGTACCGGTACCCCTGTATAAAGCCTCCACATTGACTCTGTACCGGTACTCCCTGTATATAGCCTCCACATTGATATGTTGACTCTGTACCGGTACCCCTGTATAAAGCCTCCACATTGACTCTGTACCGGTACTCCCTGTATATAGCCTCCACATTGATATGTTGACTCTGTACCGGTACCCCTGTATAAAGCCTCCACATTGACTCTGTACCGGTACTCCTGTATATAGCCTCCACATTGATATGTTGACTCTGTACCGGTACCCCTGTATAAAGCCTCCACATTGACTCTGTACCGGTACTCCTGTATATAGCCTCCACATTGATATGTTGACTCTGTACCGGTACCCCTGTATAAAGCCTCCACATTGACTCTGTACCGGTACCCCTGTATAAAGCCTCCACATTGATCTGTTGACTACCCTGTATAAAGCCTCCACATTGACTCTGTACCGGTACCCTGTATAAAGCCTCCACATTGACTCTGTACCGGTACCCCTGTATATAGCCTCCACATTGATATGTTGACTCTGTACTGGTACCCCCTGTATATAGCCTCCACATTGATATGTTGACTCTGTACTGGTACCCCCTGTATATAGCCTCCACATTGATATGTTGACTCTGTACCGGTACCCCTGTATATAGCCTCCACATTGATATGTTGACTCTGTACTGGTACCCCTGTATATAGCCTCCACATTGATATGTTGACTCTGTAAAGGTACCCTGTATATAGCCTCCACATTGATATGTTGACTCTGTACCGGTACCCCCTGTATATAGCCTCCACATTGATATGTTGACTCTGTACTGGTACCCCTGTATATAGCCTCCACATTGATATGTTGACTCTGTACTGGTACCCCTGTATATAGCCTCCACATTGATATGTTGACTCTGTAAAGGTACCCTGTATATAGCCTCCACATTGATATGTTGACTCTGTAAAGGTACCCCTGTATATAGCCTCCACATTGATATGTTGACTCTGTAAAGGTACTTCCTGTATATAGCCTCCACCTGTATATAGATTGATGTTGACTCTGTAAAGGTACTTCCTGTATATAGCCTCCACATTGATATGTTGACTCTGTACTGGTACCCCTGTATATAGCCTCCACATTGATATGTTGACTCTGTACAGGTACCCCTGTATATAGCCTCCACATTGATATGTTGACTCTGTACTGGTACCCCTGTATATAGCCTCCACATTGATATGTTGCCTCTGTACCGGTACCCCTGTATATAGCCTCCACATTGATATGTTGACTCTGTACCGGTACTCCCTGTATATAGCCTCCACATTGATATGTTGACTCTGTACCGGTACCCCTGTATATAGCCTCCACATTGATATGTTGACTCTGTACCGGTACCCCTGTATATAGCCTCCACATTGATATGTTGACTCTGTACCGGTACCCCTGTATATAGCCTCCACATTGATATGTTGACTCTGTACAGGTACCCCCTGTATATAGCCTCCACATTGATATGTTGACTCTGTACTGGTACCCCTGTATATAGCCTCCACATTGATATGTTGCCTCTGTACCGGTACCCCCTGTATATAGCCTCCACATTGATATGTTGACTCTGTACCGGTACTCCCTGTATATAGCCTCCACATTGATATGTTGACTCTGTACCGGTACCCCTGTATATAGCCTCCACATTGATATGTTGACTCTGTACCGGTACCCCTGTATATAGCCTCCACATTGATATGTTGACTCTGTACCGGTACCCCTGTATATAGCCTCCACATTGATATGTTGACTCTGTACCGGTACCCCTGTATATAGCCTCCACATTGATATGTTGACTCTGTACCGGTACCCCTGTATATAGCCTCCACATTGATACGTTGACTCTGTACCGGTACTCCCTGTATAAAGCCTCCACATTGATATGTTGACTCTGTACCGGTACCCCTGTATATAGCCTCCACATTGATATGTTGACTCTGTACCGGTACTCCCTGTATAAAGCCTCCACATTGATATGTTGACTCTGTACCGGTACCCCTGTATAAAGCCTCCACATTGACTCTGTACCGGTACCCCTGTATAAAGACTCCACATTGACTCTGTACCGGTACTCCCTGTATATAGCCTCCACATTGATATGTTGACTCTGTACCGGTACCCCTGTATAAAGCCTCCACATTGACTCTGTACCGGTACTCCCTGTATATAGCCTCCACATTGATATGTTGACTCTGTACCGGTACCCCGTATAAAGCCTCCACATTGACTCTGTACCGGTACTCCCTGTATATAGCCTCCACATTGATATGTTGACTCTGTACCGGTACCCCTGTATAAAGCCTCCACATTGACTCTGTACCGGTACTCCCTGTATATAGCCTCCACATTGATATGTTGACTCTGTACCGGTACCCCTGTATAAAGCCTCCACATTGACTCTGTACCGGTACCCCTGTATAAAGCCTCCACATTGACTCTGTACCGGTACTCCCTGTATATAGCCTCCACATTGATATGTTGACTCTGTACCGGTACCCCTGTATAAAGCCTCCACATTGACTCTGTACCGGTACTCCCTGTATATAGCCTCCACATTGATATGTTGACTCTGTACCGGTACCCCTGTATAAAGCCTCCACATTGACTCTGTACCGGTACTCCTGTATATAGCCTCCACATTGATATGTTGACTCTGTACCGGTACCCCTGTATAAAGCCTCCACATTGACTCTGTACCGGTACTCCCTGTATATAGCCTCCACATTGATATGTTGACTCTGTACCGGTACCCCTGTATAAAGCCTCCACATTGACTCTGTACCGCTACCCCTGTATAAAGCCTCCACATTGACTCTGTACCGGTACCCCTGTATAAAGCCTCCACATTGACTCTGTACCGGTACCCCTGTATAAAGCCTCCACATTGACTCTGTACCGGTACCCCTGTATAAAGCCTCCACATTGACTCTGTACCGGTACCCCTGTATAAAGCCTCCACATTGACTCTGTACCGGTACCCCTGTATAAAGCCTCCACATTGACTCTGTACCGGTACCCCTGTATAAAGCCTCCACATTGACTCTGTACCGGTACCCCTGTATAAAGCCTCCACATTGACTCTGTACCGGTACCCCTGTATAAAGCCTCCACATTGACTCTGTACTGGTACCCCCTGTATATAGCCTCCACATTGATATGTTGACTCTGTACTGGTACCCCCTGTATATAGCCTCCACATTGATATGTTGCCTCTGTACCAGTACCCCTGTATATAGCCTCCACATTGATATGTTGACTCTGTACCGGTACTCCCTGTATAAAGCCTCCACATTGATATGTTGACTCTGTACCGGTACCCCTGTATAAAGCCTCCACATTGACTCTGTACCGGTACCCCTGTATAAAGCCTCCACATTGACTCTGTACCGGTACTCCCTGTATATAGCCTCCACATTGATATGTTGACTCTGTACCGGTACCCCTGTATAAAGCCTCCACATTGACTCTGTACCGGTACTCCCTGTATATAGCCTCCACATTGATATGTTGACTCTGTACCGGTACCCCTGTATAAAGCCTCCACATTGACTCTGTACCGGTACTCCCTGTATATAGCCTCCACATTGATATGTTGACTCTGTACCGGTACCCCTGTATAAAGCCTCCACATTGACTCTGTACCGGTACTCCCTGTATATAGCCTCCACATTGATATGTTGACTCTGTACCGGTACCCCTGTATAAAGCCTCCACATTGACTCTGTACCGGTACCCCTGTATAAAGCCTCCACATTGACTCTGTACCGGTACCCCTGTATAAAGCCTCCACATTGACTCTGTACCGGTACTCCCTGTATATAGCCTCCACATTGATATGTTGACTCTGTACCGGTACCCCTGTATAAAGCCTCCACATTGACTCTGTACCGGTACTCCCTGTATATAGCCTCCACATTGATATGTTGACTCTGTACCGGTACCCCTGTATAAAGCCTCCACATTGACTCTGTACCGGTACTCCCTGTATATAGCCTCCACATTGATATGTTGACTCTGTACCGGTACCCCTGTATAAAGCCTCCACATTGACTCTGTACCGGTACTCCCTGTATATAGCCTCCACATTGATATGTTGACTCTGTACCGGTACCCCTGTATAAAGCCTCCACATTGACTCTGTACCGGTACCCCTGTATAAAGCCTCCACATTGACTCTGTACCGGTACCCCTGTATAAAGCCTCCACATTGACTCTGTACCGGTACCCCTGTATAAAGCCTCCACATTGACTCTGTACCGGTACCCCTGTATAAAGCCTCCACATTGACTCTGTACCGGTTGACTCTGTACAGGTACCCCTGTATATAGCCTCCACATTGACTCTGTACCGGTACCCCTGTATATAGCCTCCACATTGATATGTTGACTCTGTACTGGTACCCCTGTATAAAGCCTCCACATTGACTCTGTACCGGTACCCCTGTATAAAGCCTCCACATTGACTCTGTACCGGTACCCCTGTATAAAGCCTCCACATTGACTCTGTACCGGTACCCCTGTATAAAGCCTCCACATTGACTCTGTACCGGTACCCCTGTATAAAGCCTCCACATTGACTCTGTACCGGTACCCCTGTATAAAGCCTCCACATTGACTCTGTACCGGTACCCCTGTATAAAGCCTCCACATTGACTCTGTACCGGTACCCCTGTATAAAGCCTCCACATTGACTCTGTACCGGTACTCCCTGTATATAGCCTCCACATTGACTCTGTACCGGTACCCCTGTATATAGCCTCCACATTGATATGTTGACTCTGTACTGGTACCCCTGTATAAAGCCTCCACATTGACTCTGTACCGGTACCCCTGTATAAAGCCTCCACATTGACTCTGTACCGGTACCCCCTGTATATAGCCTCCACATTGATATGTTGACTCTGTACCGGTACCCCTGTATAAAGCCTCCACATTGATATGTTGACTCTGTACCGGTACTCCCTGTATATAGCCTCCACATTGACTCTGTACCGGTACCCCTGTATATAGCCTCCACATTGATATGTTGACTCTGTACTGGTACCCCTGTATAAAGCCTCCACATTGACTCTGTACCGGTACCCCTGTATAAAGCCTCCACATTGACTCTGTACCGGTACCCCTGTATATAGCCTCCACATTGATATGTTGACTCTGTACCGGTACCCCTGTATAAAGCCTCCACATTGATATGTTGACTCTGTACCGGTACTCCCTGTATAAAGCCTCCACATTGATATGTTGACTCTGTACTGGTACCCCCTGTATATAGCCTCCACATTGATATGTTGACTCTGTACCGGTACTCCCTGTATAAAGCCTCCACATTGATATGTTGACTCTGTACCGGTACTCCCTGTATATAGCCTCCACATTGACTCTGTACCAGTACCCCTGTATATAGCCTCCACATTGATATGTTGACTCTGTACTGGTACCCCTGTATAAAGCCTCCACATTGACTCTGTACCGGTACCCCTGTATAAAGCCTCCACATTGACTCTGTACCGGTACCCCCTGTATATAGCCTCCACATTGATATGTTGACTCTGTACCGGTACCCCTGTATAAAGCCTCCACATTGATATGTTGACTCTGTACCGGTACTCCCTGTATAAAGCCTCCACATTGATATGTTGACTCTGTACTGGTACCCCCTGTATATAGCCTCCACATTGATATGTTGACTCTGTACTGGTACCCCTGTATATAGCCTCCACATTGATATGTTGACTCTGTACTGGTACCCCCTGTATATAGCCTCCACATTGATATGTTGACTCTGTACCGGTACCCCCTGTATATAGCCTCCACATTGATATGTTGACTCTGTACTGGTACCCCCTGTATAAAGCCTCCACATTGATATGTTGACTCTGTACCGGTACCCCCTGTATATAGCCTCCACATTGATATGTTGACTCTGTACCGGTACCCCTGTATATAGCCTCCACATTGATATGTTGACTCTGTACTGGTACCCCTGTATATAGCCTCCACATTGATATGTTGACTCTGTACAGGTACCCCCTGTATATAGCCTCCACATTGATATGTTGACTCTGTACTGGTACCCCCTGTATAAAGCCTCCACATTGACTCTGTACCGGTACCCCTGTATAAAGCCTCCACATTGACTCTGTACCGGTACCCCTGTATAAAGCCTCCACATTGACTCTGTACCGGTACCCCTGTATAAAGCCTCCACATTGACTCTGTACCGGTACCCCTGTATATAGCCTCCACATTGATATGTTGACTCTGTACTGGTACCCCCTGTATATAGCCTCCACATTGATATGTTGACTCTGTACTGGTACCCCCTGTATATAGCCTCCACATTGATATGTTGACTCTGTACCGGTACCCCCTGTATATAGCCTCCACATTGATATGTTGACTCTGTACCGGTACCCCTGTATATAGCCTCCACATTGATATGTTGACTCTGTACCGGTACCCCTGTATATAGCCTCCACATTGATATGTTGACTCTGTACCGGTACTCCCTGTATATAGCCTCCACATTGATATGTTGACTCTGTACCGGTACCCCCTGTATATAGCCTCCACATTGATATGTTGACTCTGTACCGGTACTCCCTGTATATAGCCTCCACATTGATATGTTGACTCTGTACCGGTACCCCCTGTATATAGCCTCCACATTGATATGTTGACTCTTTACCGGTACCCCCTGTATATAGCCTCCACATTGACTCTGTACCGGTACCCCTGTATAAAGCCCCGCTATTGTTATTTACTGCTGCTCTTTAATTATTTGTTTTTCTTACCTCTTACTTTTATTTATTTTTAGGTATTTTCTTAAAACTGCATCTTTGGTTAAGGGCTTGTAAGTAAGCATTTCACTGTAAGGTCTACACCTGTTGTATTCAGCGCATGTGACAAATAAAATGTGATTTGATTTGATCATACACACACAGACCTGCCCTTAAATATGCCTGTGCTTAATGGAACGTTCTCCAGGCAGACACTCAGACTGTCTGTTCCTTTCAGAGTCAATGTTAAATGTAATGAGATAGATTACCATGCTATACTGCAAGAGCCTTACATGTAACTGAGACAGAGGACAGACCGACAACAGTCTCCATCACAAATGGGACCCTATTCCCTACAGTGCACTTCTTTTGAAAAGGGCCGTGGTCAAAAGTAGTACACTATATAGAGAATAGGGTGCCATTTGGGACTCACCCCGGAGGATATTGGATATTGTTATTGGGTTGCTTTTATGGATATCCATATGTCAAGGCTTTTCTTTTTTTTTTACATGTAATTCACTCACTCTGTCCTTCCCCTCCCTCTTTCCCTCTACAGTACAGTACCATAGCATAGTTGTTACAGAAGGCTGATGATAATGTTTCCAGAGCTGGAGAATTGATTGGAACAATGTGGATGCACTCATATAACCTACACTACAGGTAGCCTTTACTACAGCCTTTCATTACAATAAACAACAACGCTGTACTGTAACCATGCCAACCATACCTGAGCCCTAGTTATGCTGCTGCCAGAGACAGAGAGTATATTGTCAAGCTATTACAGACATAAAATGGAAAGGAAGTAGAAGAAAATGCTCAAATAAGGGGAAAGGAACAAATACAAGTAGAATGAACAGCTGAATTGAATTGGATGAAGAGAAAATACATTGGCCTCAACATGTCTAGGAAATGATGACACATTTCCCTTGTAGTCTATCTGTCTCTCTCTTTTCTCTTCATTGCTCTCTCTTATACTATCTCTCTCTCTCCCGCCCACTCTCCTTCTTTATTCCAGAGAGGATCCTGTGAAGTTCAACATAAATGTATCATTGAACAGAGGGAGCAGTCCCTTGTCTCTCTAAGAATTATATTATTGATGTGATCTGCTACGAGTATGTCATGTCTTGTAAAGACTATCCTACAGGTCCATGTTCTCTGAAACAACCATATATATCACGGGGGAAATCCACGTTTCCTCCTCCAGTCTACGGGACAAAACATACACATCCGTCCAAAAATAAAGGTGAGGAGTAACTAGGGCCACCTGAGCTGTAGTGTAGTTGTTTACAGTTTCCTTCACTGACCTCTCTCTCTCTCAGCTCCTGGGGTTGGGTGTGTTGATTGGTCATCACAATCCCTGGATCATTACAAGCCCGACCTAATTACCTGGCACTGTGTGTTTCCAAGGCTTTCCTCTAGCGCACAAAACAACCTAATACCACATACTAGCCAATTAGACCATATAACAGTATTGATTTATTATTTCAAACTTTACCCCTTTTCTCTCCCAATTTTGTGATATCCAATTGGTAATTACATTCTTGTCCCATCGCTGCAACTCCCATAAGGACTCAGGAGAGGCGAAGATCGAGAGCAATTGCGTCCACCGAAAAATAACCCATCCAAGCCACACTGCTTCTTGACACACTGCGCGCTTAACCCAGAAGCCTGCTGCACCAATGTGTCGGAGGAAACACCGTACAACTAACCACCGAAGTCAGCGTGCATGTGCCTGACCGCCACAAGGAGTCACTAGAGCGCGATGGGACAAGGACATCACAGCCGGCCAAACCCTCCCCTAACTCGGACGATGCTGGGCCAATTGTGCGGCTTCCTCATGGGCTTCCGGTCGCGGCCGTGACGCCTCCAGCACTGAGATGCAGTGCATTAGACTGCTGTGCCACTCGGGATGCCCATAACAGTACTGATTCACAGAAAATGTTACTAGTTAATTGTTATATAATTAAACTCTCCCTCCCTTTCACTCTTTCTACCACTCTCTCCCTCTGCCTGTCTCTCTCACATTTTAGCTGACAGTATCCAAAGTCACCCAGAGGTGTTCCTGGAGGCAGAGCCCAGTCCTGGTGCCCCGGCCGTGCCCCCTTCCCCTGAGACAGACAGCAGTGGAAGGGGAAGAGGAGGAGGAGGAGGGCGCAGAGCCAGTGTGACCAGCGTGGACAGTGAGACGTCCTTCTGCTCTGTGGGCCGGATGAGTAGCACCATCACCAACAGTGAGTGGGAGAGAGAATGAAAGAGAGACAGGAGAGAGGGAGAGAGAGAAGCAGAGAGAAGGGCAAAAAGAGAGAGAGGACAAGAAAGAAAGAAAGAAAGAAAGAAAGAAAGAAAGAAAATGCAGTGATATGAAGAGAGAGAGAGAGAGAGAGAGAGAGAGAGAGAGAGAGAGAGAGAGAGAGAGAGAGAGAGAGAAAGAAGCACAGAGAGAGAATGAAGCACACAGAGAGAATGAAGCACACAGAGAGAATGAAGCATAGAGAGAGAAATAAGCATAGAGAGAGAGAAATAAGCATAGAGAGAGAGAAAGAAGCATAGAGAGAGAGAAAGAAGCATAGAGAGAAAGAGAGAAAGAAGCAGAGAGAGAAAGAAGCACAGAGAGAGAGACAGAAAGAAGCAGAGGGAGAGAAAGAAGCTGAGAGAGAGAGAGAAAGAAGCAGAGAGAGGAGTGGTCCTTCTGTAGCTCAGTTGGTAGAGCATGGCGCTTGTAGCGCCAGGATAGTGGGTTCGATCCCCGGGACCACCCATACGTAGAATGTATGCACACATGACTGTAAGTCGCTTTGGATAAAAGCGTCTGCTAAATGGCATATATTATTATTTATTATATTAAGAAGCACAGAGAGAGAAAGAAAGAAGCAGAGAGAGAGAGAGTAGCACAGAGAGAGAGAAAGAAGCACAGAGAGAGAGAAATAAGCAGAGAGAGAGAAAGACGCACAGAGAGAGAGAATGAAGCACACAGAGAGATAATAATAAAAAATGAAAAAATATTTCACCTTTATTTAACCAGGTAGGCAAGTTGAGAACAAGTTCTCATTTACAATTGCGACCTGGCCAAGATAAAGCAAAGCATTTCGACACATACAACGACACAGAGTTACACGTGGAGTAAAACAAACATACAGTCAATAATACAGTATAAACAAGTCTATATATGATGTGAGCAAATTAGGTGAGATAAGGGAGATAAGGGCAAAAAAGGCCATGGTGGCAAAGTAAATACAATATAGCAGGTAAAACACTGGAATGGTAGATTTGCAATGGAAGAATGTGCAAAGTAGAAATAAAAATAATGGGGTGCAAAGGAGCAAAATAAATAAATAAATTAAATACAGTAGGGAAAGAGGTAGTTGTTTGGGCTAAATTATAGGTGGGCTATGTACAGGTGCAATAATCTGTGAGCTGTTCTGACAGTTGGTGCTTAAAGCTAGTGAGGGAGATAAGTGTTTCCAGTTTCAGAGATTTTTGTAGTTCGTTCCAGTCATTGGCAGCAGAGAACTGGAAGGAGAGGCGGCCAAAGAAATAATTGGTTTTGGGGGTGACCAAAGAGATATACCTGCTGGAGCGCGTGCTACAGGTGGGTGCTGCTATGGTGACCAGCGAGCTGAGATAAGGGGGGACTTTACCTAGCAGGGTCTTGTAGATGACATGGAGCCAGTGGGTTTGGTGACAAGAATGAAGCGAGGGCCAGCCAACGAGAGCGTACAGGTCGCAATGGTGGGTAGTATATGGGGCTTTGGTGACAAAACGGATTGCACTGTGATATACTGCATCCAATTTGTTGAGTAGGGTATTGGAGGCTATTTTGTAAATGACATCGCCAAAGTCCAGGATTGGTAGGATGGTCAGTTTTACAAGGGTATGTTTGGCAGCATGAGTGAAGGATGCTTTGTTGCGAAATAGGAAGCCAATTCTAGATTTAACTTTGGATTGGAGATGTTTGATATGGGTCTGGAAGGAGAGTTTACAGTCTAACCAGACACCTAACTATTTGTAGTTGTCCACGTATTCTAAGTCAGAGCCGTCCAGAGTAGTGATGTTGGACAGGCAGGCAGGTGCAGGTAGCGATCGGTTGAAGAGCATGCATTTAGTTTTACTTGTATTTAAGAGCAATTGGAGGCCACGGAAGGAGAGTTGTATGGCATTGAAGCTTGCCTGGAGGGTTGTTAACACAGTGTCCAAAGAAGGGCCAGAAGTATACAGAATGGTGTCGTCTGCGTAGAGGTGGATCAAAGACTCACCAGCAGCAAGAGCGACCTCATCGGTCCAAGAATTGAACCCTGTGGCACCCCCATAGACACTGCCAGAGGTTCGGACTGCAGACCCTCCGATTTGACACACTGAACGCTATCAGAGAAGTAGTTGGTGAACCAGGCGAGGCAATCATTTGAGAAACCAAGGCTGTCGAGTCTGCCGATGAGGATGTGGTGATTGACAGAGTCGAAAGCCTTGGCTAGATCAATGAATACGCTGCACAGTAATGTTTCTTATCGATGGCGGTTAAGATATAATTTAGGACCTTGAGCGTGGCTGAGGTGCACCCATGACCAGCTCTGAAACCAGATTGCATAGCAGAGAAGGTATGGTGAGATTCGAAATGGTCGGTAATCTGTTTGTTGACCTAGCTTTCGAAGACCTTAGAAAGGCATGGTAGGATAGATATAGGTCTGTAGCAGTTTGGGTCAAGAGTGTCCCCGCCTTTGAAGAGGGGGATGACCGCAGCTGCTTTCCAATCTTTGGGAATCTCAGACGACACAAAAGAGAGGTTGAACAGGCTAGTAATAGGGGTGGCAACAATTTCTGCAGATAATTTTAGAAAGAAAGGGTCCAGATTGTCTAGCCCGGCTGATTTGTATAATAAGCATAGAGAGAGAGAAAAAGAAGCACAGAGAGAAAGAAGCACAGAGAGAGAGAAAGAAGCAGAGAAATAGAAAGAAGCACAGAGAGAGAGAAAGAAAGAAGCAGAGAGAGAGAAAGAAGCGTAGAGAGAAAGAAGCAGAGAGAGAGAGAAAGAAGCAGAGAGAGAGAGAGAGAGAGAGAGAGAGAGAGAGAGAGAGAGAGAGAGAGAGAGAGAGAGAGAGAGAGAGAGATAGGTGGAGACTGCTCATTAGCGATCAGAGTTAAAGGGCACATTGGGGCTATGCTCTATACATTATCAATTATCTATGGTGGGCACATATAGCCAGACTCAGGAGATCCAACTGTGCCTCTCCAGATGAACCTACTTCTATTGCTAATACTATGGTGCCTAAAAGACCAGATGAATAATACCATTAGTATCCACAAATCACTTCAAATAACTCCAAGAAACCCTTATTATCTTGATATTCCTGTGTTCATTCTCTCCCTCCTGTGTGTTTCTCTCTCTCTGTGTATGTGTGTGCGTTCGTGTGTGTGTGTTTGTGCGCATGCGTATGTGGCTCAGTTTCCAGTAGCTGGTGGGGCTCTAAGAGGTTGGACTATGCTCTGTACTGTCCAGACGTGTTGACCTCCTTCCCCACCGTGGCACTGCCTCATCTCTTCCATGCCTCCTACTGGGAGTCCACTGATGTAGCTGCGTTTCTGCTCCGACAGGTAACACCCACCCCTCCATATGGATATGTGTGTGTTTGTGGTTCTCGTGACTATTGAGCCTAGAATTCAGATACTGTATACCAACAGTAATTATTTGTGCTGTGGATTGTGACTGTGCGTGCCTGCATGCATACGTGTGTGTGAGGGTGTCTGTGTGTATTATGTGTATGTCGGAGGTGTGTGTGTGGGTGTCTGTGTGTATTATGTGTATGTCGGAGGTGTGTGTGTGGGTGTCTGTGTGTATTATGTGTATGTCAGAGGTGTGTGTGAGGGTGTCTGTGTGTATTATGTGTATGTCGGAGGTGTGTGTGAGGGTGTCTGTGTGTATTATGTGTATGGAGGTGTGTGTGAGGTGTCTGTGTGTGTAGGGTGTCTGTGTGTATTATGTGTATGTCGGAGGTGTGTGTGTGGGTGTCTGTGTGTATTATGTGTATGTCGGAGGTGTGTGTGAGGGTGTCTGGAGGTGTGTGTGTGTGAGGGTGTCTGTGTGTATTATGTGTATGTCGGAGGTGTGAGGTGTGTGTGTATTATGGTATGTGTCTGTGTGTATTATGTGTATGTCGGAGGTGTGTGTGAGGGTGTCTGTGTGTATTATGTGTATGTCGGAGGTGTGTGTGTGGGTGTCTGTGTGTATTATGTGTATGTCGGAGGTGTGTGAGGGTGTCTGTGTGTATTATGTGTGTCTGTGTGTATTATGTGTATGTCGGAGGTGTGTGTGTGGGTGTCTGTGTGTATTATGTGTATGTCGGAGGAGTGTGTGTGGGTGTCTGTGTGTATTATGTGTATGTGTGTGTGTGGGTGTCTGGAGGTGTGTGTGTGTGAGGGTGTCTGTGTGTATTATGTGTATGTCGGAGGTGTGTGTGAGGGTGTCTGTGTGTATTATGTGTATGTCGGAGGTGTGTGTGAGGTGTGAGTGTGTGTCTATGTGTGTATTATGTCTGTATGTGTGTGTCGGAGGTGTGTGAGGGTGTGTCTGTGTGTATTATGTGTAGGGTGTGTCTGTGTGTATTATGTGTATGTCGGAGGTGTGTGTGAGGGTGTCTGTGTGTATTATGTGTATGTCAGAGGTGTGTGTGTGGGTGTCTGAGGTGTGTATTATGTGTATGTCGGAGGTGTGTGTGAGGGTGTCTGTGTGTATTATGTGTATGTCGGAGGTGTGTGTGTGGGTGTCTGTGTGTATTATGTGTATGTCGGAGGTGTGTGTGAGGGTGTCTGTGTGTATTATGTGTATGTCGGAGGTGTGTGTGTGGGTGTCTGTGTGTATTATGTGTATGTCGGAGGTGTGTGTGAGGGTGTCTGTGTGTATTATGTGTATGTCGGAGGTGTGTGTGTGGGTGTCTGTGTGTATTATGTGTATGTCGGAGGTGTGTGTGAGGGTGTCTGTGTGTATTATGTGTATGTCGGAGGTGTGTGTGAGGGTGTCTGTGTGTATTATGTGTATGTCGGAGGTGTGTGTGGATCTGCTCGTGATATCTTCAGACACCCGCAGAGTGAATAAAACCAGCCGGCGTGTCGTGTCCAGTTGAAACCCATTCTGACCAGTGACAGCCTTTTAACATTGCCATTAGAGAGCAATGAGATACACTACATGGCTAAAAGTATGTGGACACCTGCTCACTCCAAAATCATGGGCATTAATATGGAGTTGTGGTCCTCTGTTTGCTAATATAACAGCCTTTCCACTAGATGTTGGAACATTGCTGCGGAGACTTGCTCCCCATTCAGCCACAAGAGCATTAGTGAGGTCGTTCATTCGCCCAATAATGTTGGGCGATTAGGCCTGATTCGTAGTTGGCGTTCCAATTCATCCCAAAGGCTTTGGATGGGGTTGAGGTCAGAGCTCTGTGCAAGCCAGCCAAGTTCTTCCACACCGATCTCGACAAACCGTTTCTGTTAGGGCCTCGCTTTGTGCACGGGGCCAACGTCATAATGAAACAGGAAAGGGCCTTCCCCAAACTGTTGCCACAAATTTGGAAGCGCAGAATCATATAACATGTCATTGTATGCTGTAGCATTAAGATTTCCCTTCACTGGAACTAAGGGGCTTGAAAAACAGCCCCAGACCATTATTAATCCACCAAACTTTACAGTTGGCACTATGCATTGGGGCTGGTAGCGTTCTCCTAGCATCTGCTAAACCTAGTTTCGTCCGTCGGACTGCCAGGTGGAGAAGCGTAATTCATCACTCCAGAGAACACATTTGGCGGCGAGCATTAAACCACTCTAGCCAATGCTTGTCATGGAAACCCATTTCATGAAGCTCAGTTCTTGTGCTGACGTTGCTTCCAGAGGCAGTTTGGAACTCGGTAGTGAGTGTTGCGAACAAGGACAGACAATTTTAACGCGCTACGAGCTTCAGCAATTGGCGGTCCCATTCTGTCAGCTTGTGTGGCCTACCAATTCACGGCTGAGCTGTACTTACAGTTGACCGGGGCAGCTCTAGCAGGGCAGAAAATTGACGAAGTGACTTGTTGGAAAAGTGGCATCCTATGATGGTGCCACTTTGAAAGCCACTGAGCTCTTCAGGAAGGCTATTCTACTATCAAATCAAATCAAAAGTTTAAATGTTTACTAAATAAACTTAAGTAAAACATTTAATAAAAAGAGACATTGATACCAAGTCACAGGTTACAGGTTAGCTGAGGTCATTTGTGCATGTAGGTAGGGGTAAAGTGACTATGTATAAACAGTAACATGTAGGTAGGGGTAAAGTGACTATGTATAAACAGTAACATGTAGGTAGGGGTAAAGTGACTATGTATAAACAGTAACATGTTGGTAGGGGTAAAGTCACTATGTATAAACAGTAACATGTAGGTAGGGGTACAGGTTAGCTGAGGTCATTTGTGCATGTAGGTAGGGTTACAGGTTAGCTGAGGTCATTTGTGCATGTAGGTAGGAGTAAAGTTAATATGTATAAACAGTAACATGTAGGTCAATTTGTAAGTCGCTCTGGATAAGAGCGTCTGCTAAATGACTTAAATGTAAATGTAAATGTAGGTAGGGGTAAAGTGACTATGTATAAACAGTAACATGTAGGTAGGGGTAAAGTGACTATGTATAAACAGTAACATGTAGGTAGGGGTAAAGTGACTATGTATAAACAGTAACATGTAGGTAGGGGTAAAGTGACTATGTATAAACAGTAACATGTAGGTAGGGGTAAAGTGACTATGGATAAACAGTATCATGTAGGTAGGGGTAAAGTGACTATGCATAAACAGTGACATGTAGGTAGGGGTAAAGTGACTATGTATAAACAGTAACATGTAGGTAGGGGTAAAGTGACTATGTATAAACAGTAACATGTAGGTAGGGGTAAAGTGACTATGTATAAACAGTAACATGTAGGTAGGGGTAAAGTGACTATGTATAAACAGTAACATGTAGGTAGGGGTAAAGTGACTATGTATAAACAGTAACATGTAGGTAGGGGTAAAGTGACTATGTATAAACAGTAACATGTAGGTAGGGGTAAAGTGACTATGTATAAACAGTAACATGTAGGTAGGGGTAAAGTGACTATGTATAAACAGTAACATGTAGGTAGGGGTAAAGTGACTATGTATAAACAGTAACATGTGTAGGTAGGGGTAAAGTGACTATGTATAAACAGTAACATGTAGGTAGGGGTAAAGTGACTATGTATAAACAGTAACATGTAGGTAGGGGTAAAGTGACTATGTATAAACAGTAACATGTAGGTAGGGGTAAAGTGACTATGTATAAACAGTGACATGTAGGTAGGGGTAAAGTGACTATGTATAAACAGTGACATGTAGGTAGGGGTAAAGTGACTATGCCTAAACAGTGACATGTAGGTAGGGGTAAAGTGACTATGTATAAACAGTGACATGTAGGTAGGGGTAAAGTGACTATGCATAAACATGTAGGTAGGGGTAAAGTGACTATGTATAAACAGTAACATGTAGGTAGGGGTAAAGTGACTATGTATAAACAGTAACATGTAGGTAGGGGTAAAGTGACTATGTATAAACAGTGACATGTAGGTAGGGGTAAAGTGACTATGCCTAAACAGTGACATGTAGGTAGGGGTAAAGTGACTATGCCTAAACAGTGACATGTAGGTAGGGGTAAAGTGACTATGTATAAACAGTAACATGTAGGTAGGGGTAAAGTGACTATGTATAAACAGTGACATGTAGGTAGGGGTAAAGTGACTATGCCTAAACAGTGACATGTAGGTAGGGGTAAAGTGACTATGCCTAAACAGTGACATGTAGGTAGGGGTAAAAACAGTGACTATGTATAAAACAGTAACATGTAGGTAGGGGTAAAGTGACTATGCCTAAACAGTGACATGTAGGTAGGGGTAAAGTGACTATGTATAAACAGTGACATGTAGGTAGGGGTAAAGTGACTATGCCTAAACAGTAACATGTATGTAGGGGTAAAGTGACTATGCCTAAACAGTGACATGTAGGTAGGGGTAAAGTGACTATGTATAAACAGTAACATGTAGGTAGGGGTAAAGTGACTATGTATAAACAGTAACATGTAGGTAGGGGTAAAGTGACTATGTATAAACAGTGACATGTAGGTAGGGGTAAAGTGACTATGTATAAACAGTAACATGTAGGTAGGGGTAAAGTGACTATGCCTAAACAGTAACATGTAGGTAGGGGTAAAGTGACTATGTATAAACAGTGACATGTAGGTAGGGGTAAAGTGACTATGCATAAACAGTGACATGTAGGTAGGGGTAAAGTGACTATGCCTAAACAGTGACATGTAGGTAGGGGTAAAGTGACTATGTATAAACAGTGACATGTAGGTAGGGGTAAAGTGACTATGCCTAAACAGTGACATGTAGGTAGGGGTAAAGTGACTATGCCTAAACAGTGACATGTAGGTAGGGGTGAAAAACAGTGACATGACTATGTATAAACAGTAACATGTAGGTAGGGGTAAAGTGACTATGCCTAAACAGTGACATGTAGGTAGGGGTAAAGTGACTATGTATAAACAGTGACATGTAGGTAGGGGTAAAGTGACTATGCCTAAACAGTAACATGTATGTAGGGGGCCTAAACAGTGACTATGTAAAACAGTGACATGTAGGTAGGGGTAAAGTGACTATGTATAAACAGTAACATGTAGGTAGGGGTAAAGTGACTATGTATAAACAGTAACATGTAGGTAGGGGTAAAGTGACTATGTATAAACAGTAACATGTAGGTAGGGGTAAAGTGACTATGTATAAACAGTAACATGTAGGTAGGGGTAAAGTGACTATGTATAAACAGTAACATGTAGGTAGGGGTAAAGTGACTATGTATAAACAGTGACATGTAGGTAGGGGTAAAGTGACTATGTATAAACAGTGACATGTAGGTAGGGGTAAAGTGACTATGTATAAACAGTGACATGTAGGTAGGGGTAAAGGACTAAAAACAGTGACATGTATAGGGGTAAAGTAAAAACAGTGACATGTAGGTAGGGGTAAAGTGACTATGTATAAACAGTGACATGTAGGTAGGGGTAAAGTACTATGTATAAACAGTGACATGTAGGTAGGGGTAAAGTGACTATGTATAAACAGTGACATGTAGGTAGGGGTAAAGTGACTATGTATAAACAGTAACATGTAGGTAGGGGTAAAGTGACTATGTATAAACAGTGACATGTAGGTAGGGGTAAAGTGACTATGTATAAACAGTAACATGTAGGTAGGGGTAAAGTGACTATGTATAAACAGTGACATGTAGGTAGGGGTAAAGTGACTATGCCTAAACAGTGACATGTAGGTAGGGGTAAAGTGACTATGCCTAAACAGTGACATGTAGGTAGGGGTAAAGTGACTATGTATAAACAGTAACATGTAGGTAGGGGTAAAGTGACTATGCCTAAACAGTGACATGTAGGTAGGGGTAAAGGACTATGTAAAACAGTGACATGTGTATAAACAAACAGTGACATGTAGGTAGGGGTAAAGTGACTATGCCTAAACAGTAACATGTATGTAGGGGTAAAGTGACTATGCCTAAACAGTGACATGTAGGTAGGGGTAAAGTGACTATGTATAAACAGTAACATGTAGGTAGGGGTAAAGTGACTATGTATAAACAGTAACATGTAGGTAGGGGTAACTATGTATAAACAGTACATGTATGTATAAACAGTAACATGTAGGTAGGGGTAAAGTGACTATGTATAAACAGTAACATGTAGGTAGGGGTAAAGTGACTATGTATAAACAGTAACATGTAGGTAGGGGTAAAGTGACTATGTATAAACAGTGACATGTAGGTAGGGGTAAAGTGACTATGTATAAACAGTGACATGTAGGTAGGGGTAAAGTGACTATGTATAAACAGTGACATGTAGGTAGGGGTAAAGTGACTATGTATAAACAGTGACATGTAGGTAGGGGTAAAGTGACTATGTATAAACAGTGACATGTAGGTAGGGGTAAAGTGACTATGTATAAACAGTGACATGTAGGTAGGGGTAAAGTGACATATGGGGTAAAGTAAACAGTGACATGTAGGTAGGGGTAAAGTGACTATGTATAAACAGTAACATGTAGGTAGGGGTAACATGTAGACTAAAGTGTATAAAACAGTAACATGTAGGTAGGGGTAAAGTGACTATGTATAAACAGTAACATGTAGGTAGGGACTATGTAAAACAGTGTACTATGTATAAACAGTAACATGTAGGTAGGGGTAAAGTGACTATGTAAAACAGTGTGTAGGTAGGGGTAAAGTGACTATGTATAAACAGTAACATGTAGGTAGGGGTAAAGTGACTATGTATAAACAGTAACATGTAGGTAGGGGTAAAGTGACTATGTATAAACAGTAATGTACAGTAAAACAGTGACATGTAGGTAGGGGTAAAGTGACTATGTATAAACAGTAACATGTAGGTAGGGGTAAAGTGACTATGTATAAACAGTAACATGTAGGTAGGGGTAAAGTGACTATGTATAAACAGTAACATGTAGGTAGGGGTAAAGGTAGGTAACATGTAGGTAGGGGTAAAGTGACTATGTATAAACAGTGACATGTAGGTAGGGGTAAAGTGACTGTGACTATGTATAAACAGTGACATGTAGGTAGGGGTAAAGTGACTATGCCTAAACAGTGACATGTAGGTAGGGGTAAAGTGACTATGTATAAACAGTGACATGTAGGTAGGGGTAAAGTGACTATGCATAAACATGTAGGTAGGGGTAAAGTGACTATGTATAAACAGTAACATGTAGGTAGGGGTAAAGTGACTATGTATAAACAGTAACATGTAGGTAGGGGTAAAGTGACTATGTATAAACAGTGACATGTAGGTAGGGGTAAAGTGACTATGCCTAAACAGTGACATGTAGGTAGGGGTAAAGTGACTATGCCTAAACAGTGACATGTAGGTAGGGGTAAAGTGACTATGTATAAACAGTAACATGTAGGTAGGGGTAAAGTGACTATGTATAAACAGTGACATGTAGGTAGGGGTAAAGTGACTATGCCTAAACAGTGACATGTAGGTAGGGGTAAAGTGACTATGCCTAAACAGTGACATGTAGGTAGGGGTAAAGTGACTATGTATAAACAGTAACATGTAGGTAGGGGTAAAGTGACTATGCCTAAACAGTGACATGTAGGTAGGGGTAAAGTGACTATGTATAAACAGTGACATGTAGGTAGGGGTAAAGTGACTATGCCTAAACAGTAACATGTATGTAGGGGTAAACACTATGCCTAAACAGTGACATGTAGGTAGGGGTAAAGTGACTATGTATAAACAGTAACATGTAGGTAGGGGTAAAGTGACTATGTATAAACAGTAACATGTAGGTAGGGGTAAAGTGACTATGTATAAACAGTGACATGTAGGTAGGGGTAAAGTGACTATGTATAAACAGTAACATGTAGGTAGGGGTAAAGTGACTATGTATAAACAGTAACATGTAGGTAGGGGTAATGCCTAAACAGTGACATGTAGGTAGGGGTATAAACAGTGACATGTAGGTAGGGGTAAAGTGACTATGCATAAACAGTGACATGTAGGTAGGGGTAAAGTGACTATGCCTAAACAGTAACATGTAGGTAGGGGTAAAGTGACTATGTATAAACAGTGACATGTAGGTAGGGGTAAAGTGACTATGCCTAAACAGTGACATGTAGGTAGGGGTAAAGTGACTATGCCTAAACAGTGACATGTAGGTAGGGGTAAAGTGACTATGTATAAACAGTAACATGTAGGTAGGGGTAAAGTGACTATGCCTAAACAGTGACATGTAGGTAGGGGTAAAGTGACTATGTATAAACAGTGACATGTAGGTAGGGGTAAAGTGACTATGCCTAAACAGTAACATGTATGTAGGGGTAAAGTGACTATGCCTAAACAGTGACATGTAGGTAGGGGTAAAGTGACTATGTATAAACAGTAACATGTAGGTAGGGGTAAAGTGACTATGTATAAACAGTAACATGTAGGTAGGGGTAAAGTGACTATGTATAAACAGTAACATGTAGGTAGGGGTAAAGTGACTATGTATAAACAGTAACATGTAGGTAGGGGTAAAGTGACTATGTATAAACAGTAACATGTAGGTAGGGGTAAAGTGACTATGTATAAACAGTGACATGTAGGTAGGGGTAAAGTGACTATGTATAAACAGTGACATGTAGGTAGGGGTAAAGTGACTATGTATAAACAGTGACATGTAGGTAGGGGTAAAGTGACTATGTATAAACAGTGACATGTAGGTAGGGGTAAAGTGACTATGTATAAACAGTGACATGTAGGTAGGGGTAAAGTGACTATGTATAAACAGTGACATGTAGGTAGGGGTAAAGTGACTATGCATAAACAGTGACATGTAGGTAGGGGTAAAGTGACTATGTATAAACAGTGACATGTAGGTAGGGGTAAAGTGACTATGTATAAACAGTGACATGTAGGTAGGGGTAAAGTGACTATGTATAAACAGTGACATGTAGGTAGGGGTAAAGTGACTATGTATAAACAGTGACATGTAGGTAGGGGTAAAGTGACTATGCATAAACAGTGACATGTAGGTAGGGGTAAAGTGACTATGTATAAACAGTAACATGTAGGTAGGGGTAAAGTGACTATGCATAAACAGTGACATGTAGGTAGGGGTAAAGTGACTATGTATAAACAGTGACATGTAGGTAGGGGTAAAGTGACTATGTATAAACAGTGACATGTAGGTAGGGGTAAAGTGACTATGCCTAAACAGTAACATGTAGGTAGGGGTAAAGTGACTATGCATAAACAGTGACATGTAGGTAGGGGTAAAGTGACTATGCATAAACAGTGACATGTAGGTAGGGGTAAAGTGACTATGCCTAAACAGTAACATGTAGGTAGGGGTAAAGTGACTATGCATAAACAGTGACATGTAGGTAGGGGTAAAGTGACTATGGTTTCAGAGCTGGTCATGGGTGCACCTCAGCCACGCTCAATGTCCTAAACGATATCTTAACCGCCATCGATAAGAAACATTACTGTGCAGCCGTATTCATTGATCTGGCCAAGGCTTTCGATTCTGTCAACCACCACATCCTCATCGGCAGACTCGACAGCCTTGGTTTCTCAAATGATTGCCTCGCCTGGTTCACCAACTACTTCTCTGATAGAGTTCAGTGTGTCAAATCGGAGGGTCTGCTGTCCGGACCTCTGGCAGTCTCTATGGGGGTGCCACAGGGTTCAATTCTTGGACCGACTCTCTTCTCTGTGTACATCAATGAGGTCGCTCTTGCTGCTGGTGAGTCCCTGATCCACCTCTACGCAGACGACACCATTCTGTATACTTCCGGCCCTTCTTTGGACACTGTGTTAACAACCCTCCAGGCAAGCTTCAATGCCATACAACTCTCCTTCCGTGGCCTCCAATTGCTCTTAAATACAAGTAAAACTAAATCCATGCTCTTCAACCGATCGCTACCTGCACCTACCCGCCTGTCCAACATCACTACTCTGGACGGCTCTGACTTAGAATACGTGGACAACTACAAATACTTAGGTGTCTGGTTAGACTGTAAACTCTCCTTCCAGACCCATATCAAACATCTCCAATCCAAAGTTAAATCTAGAATTGGCTTCCTATTTCGCAACAAAGCATCCTTCACTCATGCTGCCAAACACACCCTTGTAAAACTGACCATCCTACCAATCCTCGACTTTGGCAATGTCATTTACAAAATAGCCTCCAATACCCTACTCAACAAATTGGATGCAGTCTATCACAGTGCAATCCGTTTTGTCACCAAAGCCCCATATACTACCCACCATTGCGACCTGTACGCTCTCGTTGGCTGGCCCTCGCTTCATACTCGTCGCCAAACCCACTGGCTCCATGTCATCTACAAGACCCTGCTAGGTAAAGTCCCCCCTTATCTCAGCTCGCTGGTCACCATAGCATCTCCCACCTGTAGCACACGCTCCAGCAGGTATATCTCTCTGGTCACCCCCAAAACCAATTCTTTCTTTGGTCGCCTCTCCTTCCAGTTCTCTGCTGCCAGTGACTGGAACGAACTGCAAAAATCTCTGAAACTGGAAACACTTATCTCCCTCACTAGCTTTAAGCACCAACTGTCAGAGCATCTTACAGATTACTGCACCTGTACATAGCCCACCTATAATTTAGCCCAAACAACTACCTCTTTCCCAACTGTATTTAATGTATTTATTTATTTTGCTCCTTTGCACCCCATTATTTTTATGTCTACTTTGCACATTCTTCCATTGCAAAACTACCATTCCAGTGTTTTACTTGCTATATTGTATTTACTTTGCCACCATGGCCTTTTTTGCCTTTACCTCCCTTCTCACCTCATTTGCTCACATTGTATATAGACTTGTTTATACTGTATTATTGACTGTATGTTTGTTTTACTCCATGTGTAACTCTGTGTCGTTGTATCTGTCGAACTGCTTTGTTTTATCTTGGCCAGGTCGCAATTGTAAATGAGAACTTGTTCTCAACTTGCCTACCTGGTTAAATAAAGGTGAAATAAAAAATAAATAAAAATAAACAGTAACATGTAGGTAGGGGTAAAGTGACTATGTATAAACAGTGACATGTAGGTAGGGGTAAAGTGACTATGCATAAACAGTAACATGTAGGTAGGGGTAAAGTTACTATGTCCTCGGATGGGGCCACAGTGTCTCCTGACCCCTCCTGTCTCAGCCTCCAGTATTTATGCTGCAGTAGTTTATGTGTCGGGGGGCTAGGGTCAGTTTGTTTATCTGGAGTACTTCTCCTGTCCTATTCGGTGTCCTGTGTAAATCTAAGTGTGCGTTCTCTAATTCTCTCCTTCTCTCTTTCTTTCTCTCTCTCGGAGGACCTGAGCCCTAGAACCATGCCCCAGGACTACCTGACATGATGACTCCTTGCTGTCCCCAGTCCACCTGGCCATGCTGCTGCTCCAGTTTCAACTGGCCTGGGCCCTAGGACCATGTCCCAGGACTACCTGACATGAGGACTCCTTGCTGTCCCCAGTCCACCTGGCCATGCTCCTGCTCCAGTTTCAACTGTTCTGCCTTACTATTATTCAACCATGCTGGTCATTTATGAACATTTGAACATCTTGGCCACGTTCTGTTATAATCTCCACCCGGCACAGCCAGAAGAGGACTGGCCACCCCACATATGCTCTCTCTAATTCTCTCTTTCTTTCTCTCTCTCGGAGGACCTGAGCCCTAGGACCGTGCCCCAGGACTACCTGACATGATGGCTCCTTGCTGTCCCCAGTCCACCTGACTGTGCTGCTGCTCCAGTTTCAACTGTTCTGCCTTATTATTATTTGACCATGCTGGTCATTTATGAACATTTGAACATCTTGGTCATGTTCTGTTATAATCTCTACCCGGCACAGCCAGAAGAGGACTGGCCACCCCACATAGCCCGGTTCCTCTCTAGGTTTCTTCCTAGGTTTTGGCCTTTCTAGGGAGTTTTTCCTAGCCACCGTGCTTTTACACCTGCATTGTTTGCTGTTTGGGGTTTTAGGCTGGGTTTCTGTACAGCACTTTGAGATATCAGCTGATGTACGAAGGGCTATATAAATAAATTTGATTTGATTTGATTTGATATGTCTAAACAGTGTGTTACAGCAGTGTAAAAACATGGGGGGGGTTGGCCATTTGATTAATTGTTCAGTCTTATGGCTTGGGGGTAGAAGCCGTTAAGGAGCTTTTTGGTCTTGGCGCTCCAGTATTGCTTGCGGTGCAGTAGCAGAGAGAACAGTCTATGACTTGGGTGACTGGAGTCTTTGATGATTTTTTGGGCCTTCCTCTGACACCTCCTAGTATATAGGTCCTGGATGGAAGGAAGCTTGGCCCCAGTGATATATTGGGCCGTACGCACTACCCTCTGTAGCGCTTACTGCCGGATGCCGAGCAGTTGCCATACCTGGCGGTGATGCAACCGGTCAGGATGCTCTCAATGGTGCAGCTGTAGAACATTTTGAGGATCTTGGGACCCATGTCAAATCTTTTCAGTCTCCTGAGGGGGAATTGTGGGCACTATGGTGTTGAACGCTAAGTTGTAGTCAATGAACAGCATTCTCACATAGCTGTTCCTTTTGTCCAGGTGGGAAAGGTCAGATAATTATTTTATGGTGATTGCATGGTTGTGTGCTCGATTTTATACACCTGTCAGCAACCGGTGTGGCTGAAATAGCTGACTCCACTAATTTGAAGGGGTGTCCACCTACTTTAAGGAGAAGAGACCAGAGCAGCATCCAATACAGTAAGGGGTTGTTTTTCAAATTGCACCCTATTCCCTATATAGTGCACTACCTTTGACCAGGATCCATAGGGCTCTGGCTAAAAGTAGTGCTTGATATAGGGAATAAGGTGCTATTTGGAAAGTGCACCCATGGTGTTGGCTTCTGCTGCGGTACCTCAGTCTTTTGTGTGGGAGAGTGACGTGAGGGAAATCAGAGAGTACACAGGAAATAAGAAGTATTATCTATCTCTGCCGTGAAGATAATAAACTGACTGATTGTTATCTTGGATCAGTGAGTTTCAGCTCTAATCGATATCCTATCATGGAAATGGATACGGACGTTATGATTCGCACAAGCTTACTGCCCTTTTCATTTATTTACTGTACTTAACTGCTGGTTTAGTGAAATCTATTACCTTTTCTTACATAATTGCCGTTATAATAAGATGTTGAATCTTAAACTGGGATCTCGTTAATACAGTCATGGAGTAGAGCTCCTTCTCTCACTGCGACCTGTCCTTTCCTTTCCTCTCCTCTTTGGAAACACATCATTAGCCCTGCTGTTTCATTAGCCTGGCTACACATTGATTAGGCTAAAGATAGACAGGTTTTTCTTCTCAACTTCTGAGATGAAATGTACATAGAGTCCACTCCATAGCGGATCATCCTCAAGCTATCCTGTTAATACACCTCAATCTTCCTCTTGACAAATGAGCTCCAGTTAGCATCTGTGACTGTGTACACCTCGAGATAATGACAGTCCTAGTTTTATTCTCTCTAAAGTGTGTTTGAGCACCAGTGGATGAGTATTCCATATAATTGTTTTGTCTGTAGGTCGTGTGACACTCCACTGATAAATGTGCATCCGGTGCCTAAATGTAGACTAGGGATTCTGTTTGAGAAGTGCCGTCATACTGAGTGGACTAAGCCGGCGGTGGATTAATGGACTGTGTGTGTGTTCATGTAGCTCATACGATGCGACAGTGTGAAGGCCCAGGAAGCTGACAGCAAGGACTCAGCCCCCTTCTCTCCATCCAGCCCACGGGAGAAGTGGCTTCGCAGGAGGACGCCTGTCAAACTGAGGGTGAGGAAACCAGCATGACTTATTAATGGAAGATAAAGGACAGTAGGAAGGGTCAATATTAGCCCCACACTGTTGATTCTATGGCTATGTCCAAAATGGCACCCTATTCCCTATATAGTGCACTACTTTTGACCAGGGCTCTGGATAAAAGATGTGCGCTATATAGAGAATAGGGTCCCATTTGGGGCAGATTTGGGATTACTGTGTGTATTGTAGAAAGAAGCAATTTGTAGTACGTTCAATCGCTTTATGAGGAAATTCCAATAAATATTGAATCATCTTTAGTTCAAACATTTTATAATTGTATCTCGGTCAGAGACAAAGCGATAAGGACGTGTGCGCACACACAGGCACGCATGCACACACACACACTTATGCACACACTTTTAACATCAGCTTCACACATCTTGTCACGATCGTCGTCAAGGAAATGACTGGACTGGGGACCCTAGTTGCTGACCCCGGACTGGGGACCCTCGTTGCAGGCCCCGGACTGGGGACCCTAGTTGCCGACCCCGGACTGGGGACCCTCGTTGCAGGCCCCGGACTGGGGACCCTCGTTGTAGGCCCTGGACTGGGGACCCTCGTTGTAGGCCCCGGACTGGGGACCCTCGCTGCAGGCCCCGGACTGGGGACCCTCGCTGCAGGCCCCGGACTGGGGACCATCGCTGGAGGCCCCATACTGTGGACCATCGCTGGAGGCTCAGGACTGGAGACTGTCGCTGGAGGCTCCGAACTGGTAACCGTCGCTGCAGGCTCCGGACAGGGGACCGTCGCTGCAGGCTCCGGACAGGGGACCGTCGCTGCAGGCTCCGGACAGGGGACCGTCGCTGGAGGCTCCGGACCGCGGATCAACGCTGGAGGCTTCGTGCCATGGATCCTCACTGCAGGCTCCGGGCCATGGATCATCACTGGAGGCTCCGGGCCATGGATCATCACTGGAGGCTCCGTGCCGTGGATCATCACTGGAGGCTCCGTGCCATGGATCATCACTGGAGGCTCCGTGCCGTGGATCATCACTGGAGGCTCCGTGCCGTGGATCATCACTGGAGGCTTCGTGCCGTGGATCATCACTGGAGGCTTCGTGCCATGGATTATCACTGTAGGCTTCATGCCATGGATCATCACTGGAGGCTTCGGGCCATGGATCATCACTGGAGGCTTCGAACGTGGAGCCGGAACAGGTCTCACCGGACTGAGGAGACCTACTGGAAGCCTGGTGCGTGGAACTGCCACAGGGCTTACCAGGCTGGGGAGACATACTGGAGGCCTGGTACGTGGAAACGGAACAGGTCTCACCGGACTGGGGAGATGTCCTGGAATCCTGGTGCATGGAGCAGGCACCGGATACACTGGGACGTGGAGGCGCACTGGAGGTCTCAAGCGTAGAGCTGGCACAACCCGTCCTGGCTGGATGTTTACTTTCGCCCGGCATTAAAGTACACAGACACTAAATGGGCAATTTATTTGCCATTGTTGCTTCTGTGTCTGTGTGTGGGCTGAGACTTGAATGTTGTGTGTTTCATCTTCAATCATTGATGCTAGCACAACAAAACAATTACCTTATACTCCAGCATAAAAGACAACATGACTACTGCCAGGCCGAAAGGTCAGCCCAGTCTATTTCTGGGACATCAGTATATTCAAAGCAAATAATTCAATAACAATGGGCTTTTGTCCTGTTATATTATGTACTGCGTGGCCCACTGGAACCTATCTACAGTATATTTAAGGAAACTAGACATAGGATTCATTGGACTGTGTCTTACACGCTCTGCTCCAGCCTCCAAGCCTGTGATCTGTCTCTTGTGTAAGTGGTAGAGGAGCAACAGCTGGAGGAGGAGTAGCTTGGAGAACTTGACCACTTAAACTTCCTGCGCCGACAGAGATGGCCGCCTCGCTTCACGTTCCTAGGAAACTATGCAGTATTTCGTTTTTTTACGTGTTATTTCTTACATTGTTACCCCAGGTAATCTTAGGTTTTATTACATACAGTCGGGAGGAACTATTGGATATAAGAGCAACGTCAACTCACCAACATTACGACCATGGATACCACTTTTCTGAAGCGGATCCTCTGTTTTGCCCACCACCCAGGACAATGGATCGGATCCCAGCCGGCGAACCAAAACAACTACGCCATAAAGGGGCAGACGAAGTGGTCTTCTGGTCAGGCTCCGGAGACAGGCACATCGCACACCGCTCCCGAGCATACTACTCGCCAATGTGCAGTCTCTTGACAACAAGATAGATGAAATCCGAGCAAGGTTAGCATTCCAGAGAGACATAAGAGCCTGTAACGTTCTTTTCTTCACGGAAACATGGCTCACTCGAGGTATGCTATCGGAGTCGGTACAGCCAGCTGGTTTCTTCACGCATCGCGCCGACAGAAACAAGCATCTTTCTGGTAGGAAGAAGGGTGGGTGGGTATGCCTTATGATTAACGAGACGTGGTGCGATCATAACAACATACAGGAACTCAAGTCCTTCTGTTCACCTGACTTAGAATTCCTCACAATCAAATGCCGACCGCATTATCTACCAAGAGAATTCTCTTCAATTATAATCACAGCTGCATATATTCCCCCCCAAGCAGACACATCAATGGCCCTGAATGAACTTCATTTGACTCTATGTAAACTGGAAACCACATATCCCGAGGCAACATTCATTGTAGCTGGGGATTTTAACAAGGCTAATCTGATAACAAGACTCCCTAAATTCTATCAGCATATCGATTGTGCAACCAGGGCTGGTAAAACCCTGGATCATTGTTTTTCTAACTTCTGCAACACATATAAGGCCCTCCCCCGCTCTCCTTTTGGAAAAGCTGACCACGACTCCATTTTGTTGCTTCCAGCCTACAGACAGAAACTAAAACAGGAAGCTCCCACGCTCTGGTCTGTTCAACGCTGGTCCGACCAATCTGATTCCACGCTTCAAGATTGCTTCATTCACGTGGACTAGGATATGTTCCGCATTACGTCAAACAACAACATTGACGAATACGCTGATTCGGTGAGCGAGTTTATAAGCAAGTGCATCGGTGATGTTGTACCCACAGCGTTTATTAAAACATTCCCCAACCAGAAACCGTGGATTGATGGCAGCATTCGCACAAAACTGAAAGCGCGAACCACTGCTTTTAAACAGGGCAAGGTGACCCGGAAACATGACCGAATACAAACAGTGTAGGTATTCCCTCCACAAGGCAATAAAACAAGCTAAGTGTCAGTATAGAGACAAAGTAGAGTCGTAATACAACAGCTCAGACATGAGAGGTATGTGGCAGGGTCTACAGTCAATCACGGATTACAAAAAGAAAACCAGCCTCGTCGCAGACCAGGATGTCTTGCTCCCAGACAGACAAAACAATTTCTTTGCTCACTTTGAGGACAATACAGTGTCACTGACATGGCCCGCTACCAAAACCTGCGGACTCTCCTTCACTGCAACCGACGTGAGTAAAACATTTAAATGTGTTAATCCTCGCAAGGCTGCAGGCCCAGACTGCATCCCCAGCCGCATCCTCAGAGCATGTGCAGACCAGCTGGCTGGTGTCTTTACGGACATATTCAATCAATCCTTAACCCAGTCTGCTGTTCCCACATGCTTCAAGAGGGCCACCATTGTTCCTGTTCCTAAGAAAGCTAAGGTAACTGAGCTAAACAACTACCGCCCGTAGCACTCACTTCCGTCATCATGATGTGCTTTGAGAGACTAGTCAAGGACCATATAACCTCCACCCTACCTGACACCCTAGACCCACTCCAATTTGCTTACCACCCCAATAGGTCCACAGACGACGCAATCGCAACCACACTGCACACTGCCCTAACCCATCTGGACAAGAAGAATACCTATGTGAGAATGCTGTTCATCGACTACAGCTCAGCATCTAACACCATAGTACCCTCCAAACTTGTCATCAAGCTCGAGACCCTGGGCCCTGTGCAACTGGGTACTGGACTTCCTGACGGGCCGCCCCCAGGTGGTGAGGGTAGGTAGCAGCATCTCCACCCAGTTGATCTTCAACACTGGGGCCCCACAAGGGTGTGTTCTGAGCTCCCTGTTCACTCACGACTGCATTGCAATGCACGCCTCCAACTCAATCATCAAGTTTGCAGAAGACACTAAAGTGGTAGGCTTGATTACCAACAACGACGAGACGGCCTACAGGGAGGAGGTGAGGACCCTTGGAGTGCGGTGTCAGGAAAATAACCTCACACTCAACCTCAACAAAACAAAGGAGATGATCGTGGACTTCAGGAAACAGCAGAGGGAGCACCCCCCTATCCACATCGACGGGACGGTAGTGGAGAGGGTAGTAACTTTTAAGTTCCCCGGCATACACATCGCCGACAAACTGAATTGGTCCGCCCACACAGACAGCGTGGTGAAGAAGGCGCAGCTGCGCCTCTTCAACCTCAGGAGGCTGAAGAAATTTGGCTTGTCACCAAAAGCACTCACAAACTTTTACAGATGCACAATCGAGAGCATCCTGTCGGGCTGTATCACCGCCTGGTACGGCAACTGCTCCGCCCACAACCGTAAGGCTTTCCAGAGGGTAGTGAGGTCTGCACAACGCATCCCCGGGGGGCAAACTACCTGCCCTCCAGGACGCCTACACCACCCGATGTCACAGGAAGGCCATAACGATCATTGAGGACAACAACCACCTGTTCACCCCGTTATCATCCAGCAGGCGAGGTCAGTACAGGTGCATCAAAGCAGGGACCGAGAGACCGAAAAATAGCTTCTATCTCAAGGCCATCAGACTGTTAAACAGCCAACACTAACATTGAGTGGCTGCTGCCAATATACTGACTCAACTCTAGCCACTTTAATAATGTAAAAATGTATGTAAAAATGTATCACTAGCCACTTTAAACAATGCCACTTCAAATACTGTTTACATACCCTACATTACTCATCTGATATGTATATACTGTACTCTATACCATCTACTGCATCTTGCCTATGCCGTTCTGCACCATCACTCATTCATATATTTGTATGTACATATTCTTTCATTCCTTTACACTGTGTGTATAAGGTAGTAGTTGTGGAATTGTTAAGTTAGATTATTCGTTGGTTATTACTGCATTGTCGGAACTATAAGCAGAAGCATTTCGCTACACTTGCATTAACATCTGCTAACCATGTGTATGTGACAAATAATTTTGATTTGATTTGATTTGGGATTTGAATATGATATCTGTTATAGCCGTATTGTTATACAGTCTCCTGGTGTCCTGTATAGACTTCATCGGGGCACTGCCAGCTCATCCAGGGATTAGTGATACCATTCAGAGGGCCCTACCTGGCATCAGTGACGCTGTGACTTCAGTTCACTATCCTAGTAAGGGGCTCTTTGTCACTGATGGAGTGGGGCCACCGCTGTAAGACAGGGGTCTGCCTCTCCTCTCCATTTCCTCCTCTCAATGTGTGTCTGAGGGCAAGGTGAACTCACCACTCACCCGGTGTGATAGCGATATGTTCTTCTATTTTCTCATGAGACAGGCATTCATGCAGAGAGATTCAGCAGTGACCTGTAGTAGAGACATGTGGCCACTGTCCAGATATTAGAATCAATCTGGCATTTCAACCTATTCACAGACAGTGCTGCAGGCATGCCAGTGTGTAGAAGTGTGTGTGTGTGTGTGTGTGTGTGTGTGTGTGTGTGTGTGTGTGTGTGTGTGTGTGTGTGTGTGTGTGTGTGTGTGTGTGTGTGTGTGTGTGTGTGTGTGTGTGTGTGTGTGTGTGTGTGTGTGTGTGTGTGTGTGTGTGTGTGTGTGTGTGTGTGTGTGTGTGTGTGTGTGTGTCATGCTGAGATGCCACAGCTTCAGCATGGCTCAGTACTGGCAAAGATTAATTATTGACAAACTTAATCAAAATGCAAATTGTGTTGTGTCTGGAAATGTTTAATTGCTTCATTAGATGACATTAGCTGGGGTCCCACTATTCATGATACAGGGACTACTGTTTTTCCTTTAGATTTTGTAACCAAACAGTCAATTTGGCAGGGTAGCCTAGTGGTTAGAGTGTTGAACTAGTAACCGGAAGGTTGCAAGTTCAAATCCCCGAGCTGACAAGGTACAAAACTGTCGTTCTGCCCCTGAACAGGCAGTTAACACACTGTTCCGAGGCCGTCATTGAAAATAAGAATTTGTTCTTAACTGACTTGCCTAGTTAAATAAATATTTTTAAAACTAAATAAAATAATTGCAGGAATTCCAATCACTGTTCTTGGTGCTGTCTCCAGGCTCTAGGCTGTTTGTTTACCATTCACGTGGTAAAGTCAGTAACAGGCCATATAATTGGCGATGGTAGGCTTATCTTATTATAACATTTGGGCAATGTCCAATTGTCCATGGCTCGAACATGCGGTGCATTTTCGAAATGTGAATGCAACGTGTGTAGTCGAATATTTCCATGTTGAAGCCAATAAAAACCAACTAGATTGGCTACATATTTGTTATAACACGGTTGTATTGTAGGGTTACTGTATTTTATAACTAGGTCTATTGTAGGGTTACTGTATTTTATAACTAGGTCTATTGTAGGGTTACTGTATGTTATAACTAGGTCTATTGTAGGGTTACTGTATTTTATAACTAGGTCTATTGTAGGGTTACTGTATGTTATAACTAGGTCTATTGTAGGGTTACTCTATTTTATAACTAGGTCTATTGTAGGGTTACTGTATGTTATAACTAGGTTTATTGTAGGGTTACTGTATGTTATAACTAGGTCTATTGTAGGGTTACTGTATTTTATAACTAGGTCTATTGTAGGGTTACTGTATGTTATAACTAGGTTTATTGTAGGGTTACTGTATGTTATAACTAGGTCTATTGTAGGGTTACTGTATTTTATAACTAGGTTTATTGTAGGGTTACTGTATGTTATAACTAGGTCTATTGTAGGGTTACTGTATGTTTGTTATAACTAGGTTTATTGTAGGATTACTGTATGTTATAACTAGGTTTATTGTAGGGTTACTTTATTTTATAACTAGGTCTATTGTAGGGTTACTCTATGTTATAACTAGGTCTATTGTAGGGTTACTGTATGTTTGTTATAACTAGGTTTATTGTAGGATTACTGTATGTTATAACTAGGTTTATTGTAGGGTTACTGTATGTTATAACTAGGTCTATTGTAGGGTTACTGTATGTTTGTTATAACTAGGTTTATTGTAGGGTTACTGTATGTTATAACTAGGTCTATTGTAGGGTTACTGTATTTTATAACTAGGTCTATTGTAGGGTTACTGTATTTTATAACTAGGTCTATTGTAGGGTTACTGTATGTTATAACTAGGTCTATTGTAGGGTTACTGTATGTTATAACTAGGTTTATTGTAGGGTTACTGTATGTTATAACTAGGTTTATTGTAGGGTTACTGTATTTTATAACTAGGTCTATTGTAGGGTTACTGTATGTTATAACTAGGTCTATTGTAGGGTTACTGTATTTTATAACTAGGTCTATTGTAGGGTTACTGTATGTTATAACTAGGTCTATTGTAGGGTTACTGTATTTTATAACTAGGTCTATTGTAGGGTTACTGTATGTTATAACTAGGTCTATTGTAGGGTTACTGTATATTTGTGACCAACAGTCCCAGTCATGTGAAATCCATAAATTAGGCCCTAATTTATTTATTTCATTTGACTGATTTCCTGTTTTCCTGATATGAGCTGTAACCTTTGAAATTGTTGCATGTTGCGTTTATATTTTTGTTTAGCATATTTAGAAATATTGTTGTTGTTTTAAAATACAGATGGATTGTTTTCCATTTAATTAGATAAGAAACCAAACTTACTAGAAAGATTCACCATCCATGGATTTAGGTTGAGAAAACCTACGTGCTTCGAATGCAATGCAATTTTTTCTGCTATTTCTGAAGCAGGTGGTTTCGTGATGTTTATAAAACATTACATTTGGGAGCAGTATAACAGCATCCTCTTTATATTGGATCTTTATCCAGCTCCTGTGAAAAGTTTGGATGTGTGTCAAACCCTCCATAGTCTAAGTTGCATAGACTGTATAATATGCCCACGGGGAGGAATCATGGTACCTGTAACTGTATTTAGACAGCCTATTTTAAACATCTTGTTGTTTCATTTTCTATTAGAATGATATGCTTTTTAGGCCTTATCAATAGCCATGTGAATGTAATCTTGCTTGTGGCCTATGTTTGACATGTCCATGTCCAGACTGTATTTGACCTGTATCAGAGTGAATACTATAACCAATGTTTAACAATGTAGTTCCATTTGAAAGAAATGCAACGAGAACATTGTGGACTGCAAACATTGAATATATGTAACGACTATGGGGCTGGCTGTTTAACCCACTAGGCTATAGCGGACTAACACTTGAATTGGAGTTGATGAAAACGCAATACGTAAATAAACAGCTTGAAGCAACCACATATTTAGCCATTGAGCATGTTCTGATTAGCCAGTGAGGTGTCAACCCTCGACACACACACACACCTTGTTTATTCATCAAAACCCAGCCCTTTCGCCCCACTGCCAGCTACTGCTCCCATAATTACAGTTGTGAAAATAGCAAAAATATTTCTGACACACTCCCGCACCTATAGCGCTACAACCCTTAGAAATGACCCTCTAAGTGTTCCTGAAAGTTTCCTTCAGTCAAACCTGTCCCCAATTATTCTATCTCCAACCACCTGTGGTTGTTAGGACTGAGGTAATGCAGCATGGCGTTACTGTAACAGAGCCAGGGAACTACATCTGTAAACTCCTCTGCTTTAATTTGTCATTAATATCCCACCAGCTCAGCAATGAAGTTGGTTTGTGTCCCAATTGGAATGCTATTCCCTATGTAGTACTACTTTTGACTAGAGCCATATGGGCCCTACTACATATTGAATAGGGTGCCATGTGGAGTTAGAGGACTTCTCCTTAGCTCAGCTCATTTAGGGTTATTCACCCTGCTCTTTGAAATTAGATGTAGTGAAGGGGAACCAGAACCACACTGCTACTGTAGCCAGGCTTCATGGAGATTTGACACCCTCTTTTGGTAAAGTCCTGTAGTGCACACTTCTGAGACTCCTTCACCACACGTTTCAAATGTGATGCATCAAAACAGGGATAAATTGAAAAATAAAGGGCTATTTTCCATCCTTCTTTTGACATCCCATTTCCTCCTGCCGATGTAAACACTACGTCTGAGGAGGAGTGATGCAGAAAGTAATGAAAGACAAATACGAAGTCCCAAATGGCACTTTATTCCCTTTATAGTGCACTACGTATGACCAGGGATCATAGGTCTCTGGTCAAAAGTAGTGCACTATATACGTAATACACTCTTAGAAAAGAGCGTTCCAAAACCTTTTTGGTTCCAGGTAGAAACCTTTTCGGTTCAATGTAGAACCGTCTGTGGAAAAGGTTCTACATGGAACCAAAAAATATTCTTCAAAGGGTTCTACTTGTAGGTTCTAGATAACACCTTTTTTTCTAAGAGTGTAGGGTGCCATTTGGGATGCACCAAAAAACTAAAGAGAAGTGACAGTAAATCTCTTCTCATGCAGAATGTGACTGGCAACCACAGGGTGAATGATATCATCGCCACAGAGGAGGGACCACAGACGCTGGTTGGTCGGTTCATGTACGGCCCACTGGACATGGTGACTCTGACTGGAGAGAAGGTGACGACACAACACAAGACACTGCATCTCAGTGCAAGAGGCCTCACTGCAGTACCTGGTTCAAATCTAGGCTGCATCACATCCGGCCGTGATTGGGAGTCCCATAGGGCGGCGCACAATTGGCCCAGCGTCGCCAGGGTTTGGCCGGGGTAGGCCGTCATTGTAAATAAGAATTTGTTCTTAACTGACTTGCCTAGTTTAAATAAAGGTTAAATAGAATTAAGAAATTTGCAAACACTATTTGCCCTATTTACAACACTAGAGTTGCAACACTTTTAAAAGTGTCTGCATTTCAATAAAGTGACATTTATACTTCTCTTATGGTGGTCTGACAAAGGAATTTGCTTTGACAGACATCAACACTAAAGTTTATTGAAGGGAATTCAATTGCGGCCCTGAACCGTACATATCATATCATCATATCATCTTATCATGAATCTATCTTGTCCTCTCCCAGGTGGACATTCTCCTAATGACCCAGCCCCAGTCCGGCCGTTGGGTCCACTTTGACACAGAGGTGACCACCAGTAGTGGCAGAGTGGTCTACACCATCCCCAAGAGCAAGAAGCTGGCCACCGGGGTCTACCCTATCAAAATGATGGTCAAGTAAGCACACAACTCCTTTTTATTTCTTATTGATATGCAACCACAGCATGTTTGTTATCGTATGTTAGAGGTTGTATCAGTAATGAAATGGATGCGGGTTGGGACGAGTTCCCATGAAAGTGGAGGAATACTGAATTGAATTACGGCTCATATCAGTGATGGAGGTAAAGTACTGTGAAGCTCTAACAGTGTACTCACAGGTTGTTGAATAACAAGGAGCCCCAGAGGTGCCTACAGTAGCAATCATCCTCCCCCTCTCCCCCTCTCTTTACCTCCTGCCCAGGGGAGATCAGACGAGTGCAGAGGCTTACCTGACGGTGCTGCCCAGGGGGATGGAGTGTGTGGTGTTCAGCATCGATGGCTCCTTCGCTGCTAGCGTCTCCATCATGGGCAGCGACCCTAAAGTCCGCCCCGGAGCAGTGGACGTCGTCAGGTAACTCATGCGTGCGAGTGTTTGTGTGTTTGTGTTTGTGAATGTGCCTTCCAGCTTTTGTTTGATTAAGGAGCAGTTCAAGCAGAGATAAATTATTAATGGAATGTAAATGATAACTCAATTTCAACGCCTACAAGTCATCTGTTCAGCTCAGAATATGATCGTTGTATTTTGTCACATTAAAGGGAGTTGAAGGAAGTTGCTAACTTGTGTTAGTGCAAATGCTAACTAGAATTTTGTTACTTGAGAGCTTTATTCTAAAATGGATGAGAAACCAAAAAGATCCTCATCAATCTACACACAATATCCCCATACTGACAAAGCGAAAACAGGTCTTTGGATTATTTTGCAAATGTATAAAATCTAAAAAAACTGAAATACCTTATTTACATATGTATTCAGAATCTGTTCTATTATACTGTTTTTTAGAAATTGAGCTCAGGTGCATCCTGTTTCCATTGATCATCCTTGAGATGTTTCTTCAACTTGATTGGAGTCCTCCTGTGGTAAATTTAATTGATTCAACATGATTTGAAAAGGCACACACCTGTCTATATAAGGTCCCCCAGTTGACAGTGCATATCAGAACAAAAACCTAGCCATGAGGTCGAAGGAATTGTCCGTAGAGCTCCGAGACAGCCCTTTGGCAGGGTAGCAAAAAAATAATCTGCAGTATTGAAGGTCCCCAAGAACAAAGTGGCCTCTATCATTCTTAAATGGAAGAAGTTTGGAACCACCAAGACTCTTCCCAGAGCTGACCGCCCAACCAAACTGAGCAAACAGGGGAGAAAGGCCTTGGTCAAGGAGGTGACTGTAAGGCCTGTCATGACTGTCCTGATCAGGTCAGGTTACAGGAGACCACAACCCTACAGATTATCTCTCAACCCCAACAGAGGAGGAGAGATCTAGGGGTCTCAAGATGTAGGGGTTTTATGACCCCTCACGCCCCTCATGCCCCTCACGCTGGCAAATCTCAGGCCACAGACAAATTCCTTTGTCCTGTTACTATGGAGAACCAGCCTCAGAACATTGACATGAAATAAAGGGACTTTGGAACAATGGTTTCCATCAGCCACAATGGTGGTCATGACAATAGATGGAATATGAAAATGTATGTAATTTTTGTTTTGTTATTAAAGGTTATAGATGACGTTATTACGAAAACATTGTAACGTCAATAGTTTACCTAGTATATGTTTGATGTTTATACATTGTACGTTGTATTGAAAATATCCAAATCAAAGAGAATGTTTTGGTAAATATGAAATGTGAAGTTAGTTGTCAAAAATTGGATCTGAGTAAAATCTAGACCTTGCCTTGTAACTAGTTACGCCCAGAGAATTGCCCTAAAGGGGGTTATGCCCACTTCTGACACAAGGGTATAAAACTTGTGAGTAAAGAATTTACAGACAAGGCTACGTGACCCAAGCTGCAGCCAAGGTCTAAAAAGTCAACAAACCTAGAACGCAAAACAAGTTTGAAGACAAAGAAATATTTTTCTACCCAAGCTACAGATGAGTAGCTGTGTCTAAGCGGGTGAATTCAAGCCGGACCCCCTAGCATCCAATCCCAGCGAATCGTGGTATCGAACCGGTTTCATTCCTATGCTGTGAGCTCTGAGCTACAGAGCTGTCTGTCCTCAGAAGACCCCTTCCAGAGCAAGGGTGAGGGAACAGACTCCTAAGCCAAAAGGACACTGACATCGTGAGGATGACCAGAAAAGTGCGCCGGAGAAGTGTGTCATCGAGCAGCCTGAACGGTCCATGCAGAGAATCCTCTGAGATCTTCCCCACGTAATTACATCATTATATTCTGACCCATAAGAGCGGCAGTTTGGGGCAAGGCTAGGGTTAGAATAGCATAGCTGACAAATTCACCCAAATGTATATTTCTCTTGTGTACTTTCTTTTTCCTCTCTCTCTATGAAATCCCCATTTTGGGTAACACGCGCCATGGTGTGTTGGCCCGTTATACTAAGTTCTAATCAATAGCCTATAATGTGTTTTGTCTACGTGTATCTTTTATCATCATTTTAGCTTTCTCGTAAATAAATATTCAACTAAGATTGGTGTGGTACGAACTCATTGGTGAGACCCGGGTCCGTGCAGATTCACAGACTATACAACGTTCAGAACGAGATTGTAGAGGTAACGGGTTAATTAGCGGCTGTTTTGAAATTGATATTCTGATATTCTTTGAGGTAATTTGGGAAATAGAATCTCAATATAAACTAGTTACCCATGGTGCCCCAGGTTAATGATTCCGTTAATCACGCAATTATAAACTTTTAATCATTCGATGAACAACAGACGTCATATTAACTAATACAACGTCACGACAGGCCTTTATGGTAGAGTGGCCAGAGGGAAGTCACTCCTCAGTAAAAGGCACATGACAGCCCGCTTGGAGTTTGTCAAAGGCACCTAAAGACTCTCAGTATAACGTCTGTTGTCGGGAGAAGGAGAAGACCAAGGTGCAGCGTGGTAAGTATTCATAATACCTTTTAATCAATATAAATACTTGAACAAAAAAACAATAAAATGACAAACAAAAAGTTATGCAAGGTGCAATACACAAAACAGAAAACAACTACCCACAACCCATAGTGGGAAAACAGGCACACAGCAAAGACAACACAAGTGGCTTCTGGACAAGTCTCTGAATGTCCTTGAGTGGCCCAGCCAGAGGCCGGACTTGAACCCGATCGAACATCTCTGGAGAGACCTGAAAATAGCTGTGCAGTGACGCTCCCCATCCAACCTGACAGAGCTTGAGAGGATCTGCAAAGAAGAATGGGAGATACTCCCCAAATACAGATGTGCCAAGCTTGTAACATCAAACCAAAGAATACTTGAGGCTGTAATTGCTGCCAAAGGTGCTTCAACAAAGTAATAAAAAAATAATTGTGTGTTTTTTAATCTACATTTGCAAAAATGTTTTAAATAATTAGCTTTGGGCCTCCCGGGTGGCGCAGTGGTTAAGGGCGTTGTACTGCAACACCAGCTGTGCCATCAGAGACTCTGGGTTTGCGCCCAGGCTCTGTCGTAACCGGCCGCGACCGGGAGGTCTGTGGAGCGACACACAATTGGCCTTGCGTCTTCAGGGTTAGGGAGGGCATGGCCGGTAGGGATGTCCTTGTCTCATCGTGCACCAGCGACTCCTGTGGCGGGCCGGGCGCAGTGCGCGCTAACCAAGGTTGCCAGGTGCACAGTGTTTCCTCCGACACATTGGTGCGGCTAACTTCCGGGTTGGATACGCGCTGTGTTAAGAAGCAGTGCGGCTTGGTTGGGTTGTGTATCGGAGGACGCATGACTTTCAACCTTCGTCTCTCCCGAGCCCGTACGGGAGTTGTAGCGATGAGACAAGATAGTAGCTACTAAAACAATTGGACACCACGAAATTGGGGAGAAAAAGGGGTCAAATTTAAAAAACAATTATTAGCCTTGTCATTATGGGGTGTGTTGCTTGATAACGGAAAAAATAATTGAATCAATTTTAGAATAAGGCTGTAAAAAGTAAAGGGGTCTGAATACCTTCCGAATGCACTGTACCTTTAACTTCCTTCATACTGGACATAATAAATAATAAGAAAAAATAAGAAAATAAACCATAAATCTCAGAGGAATATTATTGATGTCAGTCTTTCTTTATGTTCAGTGAAAACGATAATTCTCAGAGGAATTTATCTAATTATCTTTGTGTCCAGACACTGGCAGGACCTGGGCTATCTTATCATCTACATCACAGGGAGGCCAGACATGCAGAAGCAGCGCGTGGTGTCATGGCTGTCCCAACACAACTTCCCCCAGGGCATGATCTTCTTCTCTGAGGGCCTGGTCCACGACCCACTGAGACAGAAAACCATCTTCCTCAGGAATCTAGTGCAGGAGGTACATTACATACATGATACAGTGGATATATTTTTCTTGCTCTCTATCTCAACTCCTTGTCTTTGTGTATATCTTCCTCTTTTTCTTTCTCTCTTTCTTTTTCTCACCCTGTCTACATATATCTCATTCTCTTTTTTCTATCCCTTTCTTTCTCTCTCTTTCTCTCTCTTCCTCTATTTCTCACGCACACTTCCTTGGTTCTCACATTAACATTGACTGTGGGCCTCCATCCCTCTCTGTCTCCCTCCCTCCCTCCCTCTTTCTTTCTTTCTTTCTTTCTTTCTTTCTTTCTTTCTTTCTTTCTTTCTTTCTTTCTTTCTTTCTTTCTTCTTTCTCTCTCTCTCTCTCTCTCTCTGCCAGTGTCACATTAAGATCAACTCAGCCTATGGCTCCATGAAGGACATCTCCGTGTACAACATGCTGGGTCTGAGTCCTTCACAGATTTACATTGTGGGCAGGCCTTCCAAGAAGTACCAGAATCAATGCCAGGTAGACATCAGGGGACTGTACACTCCTCTTCTACTTTTCTTTAACGATCAAGCTAATGGCATTGACTCACTAATAGCTATCGATTGTGTTTTGATGTATCTATTCCGGTCTGTCTGTGGCTTTTGTTCTTTCCTGTCACTCTCCATCTCTCTCTACCTGTTTAGTGTTCCATTCTTTATCTACCACGGCCAATCTCACTAACTCCCGTTCTCTCTCTCTCTCTCTCTCTCTCTCTCTCTCTCTCTCTCTCTCTCTCTCTCTCTCTCTCTCTCTCTCTCTCTCTCTCTCTCTCTCTCTCTCTCTCTCTCTTTCTCTCTCTCTCTCTCTCTCTCTCTCTCTCTCTCTCTCTCTCTCTCTCTCTCTCTCTCTCTCTCTCTCTCTCTCTCTCTCTCTCTCTCTCTCTGTCTCTCTCTCTCTCTTTCCCATAGTTCCTAAGTGATGGCTATGCAGTGCATCTCTCCTCACTGCAGTTTGGCCACCGGACCAGATCCAAGAAGACCTCCTCGGTCCGCATGGTCCTGAGGAAAGGCTCATTCGGCCTCTCTGCCAAACCTGACTTCCTGTGTAAACGCACCCACCTGAGGAGAACCATGTCTGTCCAGCACCCTGACCCTCCCTGCACCCCCAACCCTAAGCCTGAGCGGGCCCAGAGCCAACCAGAGTCTGATCAGGATCCCGGGGGAGGAGGAGGGGGCGGCGGCCATGGTGTCTGGGGGCGGGCCTCCATACACCGTGGAGACGCCACACCCTGACAAACAGAGAGAGATGGAGGGAAGATGGACAAGGAGGAGGACAAGGGTCTCATTGTCCAGGGCCAAGGTGAGAACTCACACTTAAAGGGTTTAAATTGCCCTATATTATACTCCTACAACTATATGATCATACTGTCTCTCTATAATAGCAAAAAACGTAAAAATATCCCCCCAGAACGTGTTTCTGAGTTGTTGTACTTGAGGCTGTGAAAATATATTGTCTAATTAACTTTACTGCAGCATAGTAGCATTTATGTCATGTGAATAAATGATTAATTCTGAATAATTTAGACATTCACCTTTGGTTCTTCAGCATTGTGTCCTAAGCCTTTGAGAACACAAGGCTTTGTAACGTTTTCACTCCAACACAGATAGATTTGTTTTGCTCATATTGTACTCTGGTGCAGTCAATAAATGTTCACCTTTATTTTGTTATGTTTTGTGGCGCGAGGGTCATCACAGCTGAAGTAGGTGCTGCAGGCATTATGATTTATACAGCTAAACAGAATAATAACAGCTTTACTGTCTGAGAGGAGGAGAGAGGGGGCAGAGAGGGAGAGAGAGACTGAGAAATTGAAACATGGAGAGAGAGGCTGCAGTCAGAAAGATGGAGAGAGATGAAAGAGAGAGAGGGATGGAGAAAGAAAGCGAAAAGGAAGAAATTGAATGGGGAGACCAGACAGAAAGAGCAGAGATCAGCCTGTATTCTCTCTCATAAATATTCATGAAGGAACCTGCGGTAGCTGTGCTATTATTAGGAACAGCTCCTTTATTTTCAACGCTCACTGCCTCCTATTCTCCCATTTACAGAGCTGCATAGATGAGCCTGATGAGCTACATCTGGAGTGTCCAATCAAGCACGAAATCCACTCATTTCTAGATTTGGGAATAGTGTTTCTGCAATTACGGAGATTGGAGTGTGGGTGCTGTCACTTCAGTGGGCCTGTAGGAACTAATCTAGTTGGCTTTTGTTGGTAATGATAATACACAGGTGTATAGGATAATTCACTGTTCACTTATACAGCTGAAGTCGGAAGTTTTAATACTTAGGTTGGAGTCATTAAAACTCATTTTTCAAACACTCCACAAATTTCTTGGTAACAAACTATAGTTTTGGCAAGTCGGTGAGGACATCTACTTTGTGCATGACACAAGTAATTTTACCAACAATTGTTTACAAACAGATTATTTCACTTATAATTCACTGTATCACAATTCCAGTGGATCAGAAGATTACATACACTAAGTTGACTGTGCCTTTAAACAGCTTGGAAAATTCCAGAAAAGTATGTCATGGCTTTAGAAGCTTCTGATAGGCTAATCGACATCATTTGAGTCATTTGGAGGTGTACTTGTAGATGTATTTCAAGGCCTACCTTCAAACTCAGTGCCTCTTCGCTTGACATCATGGGAAAATCAAAAGAAATCAGCCAAGACCACAGAAATAAAATTGTAGACCTCAACTGCACATGGGGACAACGATCGTTGAAGAAATGTCCTCTGGTCTGATGAAACAAAAATATAACTGTTTGACCATAATGACCATTGTCATGTTTGGAAACTTGTGGAAGGCTACCTGAAGCGTTTGACCCAAGTTAAACAATTTAAAGGCAATGCTACCAAATACGAATTGAGTGTATGTAAACTTCTGATCCATTGGGAATGTGTTGAAAGAAAAAAAATGATGAAATAAATCATTCTCTACTATTATTCTGACATTTCATATTCTTAAAATAAAGTGGTGATCCTAACTGACCTAAGACAGGGAATTGAAAAACTGAGTTGAAATGTATTTGGCTAAGGTGTATGTAAACTTCCAACTTCAACTGTATATGGCTTTGGGCTTTGATTGGAATAGGAACTACTAAACTAAACAAATCTTTCTTTCTTTTCAGTGTTGTCACCTATATTGGATCTTCTGCTGGTATCAGTTGTGTTAACCTCCTGCTTGGCTGCTTGGCCCTCTACACATCTTCAACAGCTTCTCCATTCCCAGGACTTATGTCTAATATTCCTCAAGTTTTCACCTAATGCTTGAAACAGCCATGCATTCATCCTAATGCGGCCTCTCAAGCTCAAATTATGTCCACGTTCTTTCAGTGGCAGTGCTATTGAAACAGTATGTTATTTTTTGTCAAGCAAAGAGAGAGACACTTTGGTCATTTGTATCATGGTGCAGAAACACTTGCTGCAGAACAGGAGATCAACACACAGACGCCACCACAGTCAAATGCTAGAAGACTCCCTCTCGTCCCCCACTGGGAATAGCAACAGATGAGATCCTGTTGAAACCTATGGAGCAATGTTCTAGCCCAAGCAATATACCATCAGGAGATGTTCCAGACAGTGTGTTCATTTACCTGTTGTGTTGACAGGTGGCAGAGCTACACTGACAGACTCCTGGAATTATCCTTTATATACATAGGACAGACATCTTGTCCCTCTCTATGGTCTGTGTCCCCAGGAGTGCTGTGGGCCTCTGGCTGCTTCACACTGTGGACATTAACCTTATGTTCCTCAGCCCGGCTGACCTGACCTAACCCCACTCCAGCCTCAGCCCTATGGCCATCCATCCATCTCTCCCTCTCTCATTCAGTTAGTCAGTGAGGCAGAACACGGCTTCAGACAGCAGCCTGGTAGGGGGTCCACGTCCACTGAACCGACGACAGAGTGGACAGCCGAAAGCTGCTCTGTCTTGCACTATCCAAGTACTACAGTATACCGCGGTGCTTGGTGTTCTGTAGGTCTGAATCCTAAAGGATGTGTTATATCTCAGCACACTCGCTGCAGGCTGTGACAATGCCTGTGGAATGCTGTTACTCCTGGTGGCTCAGATACAATAGCGGGATTTGCTTGCTGTTGTTGTGATCTTATATCTGACTGCAGATGTGGAACTACATGTTTTACTCCTCTGTCAGGATCCTGGGCATGTATGGATGGACTGAGTATTATGTGCTTTGTAAAGCTGTTTGAGGGAATGGTTGTACTGATTTGACCAAAATTCTTTACAGGGTTGTGATGAGATAGACTCAGACATCAGAGTAGTCATGGCGACCTCACATGAGGAATGATGAAACAACTGATTGAATATTGTTATTGTCAGAAGTCTAAAATGTGGAACTGACACTGAGAAGTGAATATGTTCTATGAACGGTATATCTTTCAATAGATCCTAACTTCCTGTCGGGTGAAATAACATCATTCAGAATGTTCTAGCTTCCATCCATTTTAGGAAAGCTACATCTTGAACTGTAAGGGTTGTCGTTAGGACTAATGAAGGGGTGTGTCTATTGATAGGAGATACCATGTCATCATATTTACTGTACTATGGTGGGTTAGGAAAAGATCTGACCACTCTGTGCAACTCACATATTTTTCTATAATGAAAACTGTGTACAGAAATATTTTAAAAGTGTGTTTTTTTAACATGGTTGTTTAACGTGACTGATAGTTACTTTTGCCTTAAATTGTATTTTGTTGTTGTGTAGAATTATGAAAATTACATTATTATCCTAATTGCTTGACCAAAGTAGGAGTTTGACATTCATAAGAAAGTGTGTTGTATCGACTTGATATTTTGTCTTGTATACATTTGAAGTATATTCTGAAAGGGAGTCATGCGTCATGCATGCACTGTGAGTGTGTGTTATTGTGTGTGTGTACGTTTCTGTATATTCAAGTATTAAGTATTTATGGTGTAAATACCTGTAGCTCCAATATGCTCCTGAGCACGACAAGTAAAGACCATGTATTCTGGACGGAGAAGTCAAAGGTTGGTCAGTGTTGCCTGTTCTTCAAGGCAGGAGTAGTAGTGTGTTCTTCAAGGCAGGAGTAGTATTGTGTTCTTCAAGGCAGGAGTAGTATTGTGTTCTTCAAGGCAGGAGTAGTATTGTGTTCTTCAAGGCAGGAGTAGTATTGTGTTCTTCAAGGCAGGAGTAGTAGTGTGTTATTCAAGGCAGGAGTCGTAGTAGTGTGTTCTTCAAGGCAGGAGTAGTAGTGTGTTATTCAAGGCAGGAGTCGTAGTAGTGTGTTCTTCAAGGCAGGAGTAGTATTGTGTTCTTAAAGGCAGGAGTAGTAGTGTGTTCTTCAAGGCAGGAGTAGTATTGTGTTCTTCAAGGCAGGAGTAGTATTGTGTTCTTCAAGGCAGGAGTAGTATTGTGTTCTTCAAGGCAGGAGTAGTATTGTGTTCTTCAAGGCAGGAGTAGTATTGTGTTCTTCAAGGCAGGAGTAGTAGTGTGTTATTCAAGGCAGGAGTCGTAGTAGTGTGTTCTTCAAGGCAGGAGTAGTATTGTGTTCTTAAAGGCAGGAGTAGTAGTGTGTTATTCAAGGCAGGAGTAGTATTGTGTTCTTCAAGGCAGGAGTCGTAGTAGTGTGTTCTTCAAGGCAGGAGTAGTATTGTGTTCTTCAAGGCAGGAGTAGTATTGTGTTCTTCAAGGCAGGAGTAGTATTGTGTTCTTCAAGGCAGGAGTCGTAGTACTGTGTTCTTCAAGGCTGGAGTAGTATTGTGTTCTTCAAGGCAGGAGTAGTAGTGTGTTATTCAAGGCAGGAGTCGTAGTAGTGTGTTCTTCAAGGCAGGAGTAGTATTGTGTTCTTAAAGGCAGGAGTAGTAGTGTGTTATTCAAGGCAGGAGTAGTATTGTGTTCTTCAAGGCAGGAGTCGTAGTAGTGTGTTCTTCAAGGCAGGAGTAGTATTGTGTTCTTCAAGGCAGGAGTAGTATTGTGTTCTTCAAGGCAGGAGTAGTACTGTGTTCTTCAAGGCAGGAATAGTATTGTGTTCTTCAAGGCAGGAGTAGTATTGTGTTCTTCAAGGCAGGAGTAGTATTGTGTTCTTCAAGGCAGGAGTAGTATTGTGTTCTTCAAGGCAGGAGTATTATTGTGTTCTTCAAGGCAGGAGTAGTATTGTGTTCTTCAAGGCAGGAGTCGTAGTACTGTGTTCTTCAAGGCTGGAGTAGTATTGTGTTCTTCAAGGCAGGAGTAGTAGTGTGTTATTCAAGGCAGGAGTAGTAGTGTGTTATTCAAGGCAGGAGTCGTAGTAGTGTGTTCTTCAAGGCAGGAGTAGTATTGTGTTCTTCAAGGCAGGAGTATTATTGTGTTCTTCAAGGCAGGAGTCGTAGTACTGTGTTCTTCAAGGCTGGAGTAGTATTGTGTTCTTCAAGGCAGGAGTAGTAGTGTGTTATTCAAGGCAGGAGTCGTAGTAGTGTGTTCTTCAAGGCAGGAGTAGTATTGTGTTCTTAAAGGCAGGAGTAGTAGTGTGTTATTCAAGGCAGGAGTAGTATTGTGTTCTTCAAGGCAGGAGTAGTAGTGTGTTATTCAAGGCAGGAGTCGTAGTAGTGTGTTATTCAAGGCAGGAGTCGTAGTAGTGTGTTCTTCAAGGCAGGAGTAGTATTGTGTTCTTCAAGGCAGGAGTATTATTGTGTTCTTCAAGGCAGGAGTCGTAGTACTGTGTTCTTCAAGGCTGGAGTAGTATTGTGTTCTTCAAGGCAGGAGTAGTAGTGTTCTTCAAGTTATTCAAGGCAGGAGTCGTAGTATTCAAGTAGTGTTCTTCAAGGCAGGAGTAGTAGTGTGTTATTAAAGGCAGGAGTAGTAGTGTGTTATTCAAGGCAGGAGTAGTATTGTGTTCTTCAAGGCAGGAGTAGTAGTGTGTTATTCAAGGCAGGAGTAGTATTGTGTTCTTCAAGGCAGGAGTGTGTTTCTTCAAGGCAGGAGTAGTATTGTGTTCTTCAAGGCAGGAATAGTATTGTGTTTTCAAGGCAGGAGTAGTATTGTGTTCTTCAAGGCAGGAGTAGTACTGTGTTCTTCAAGGCAGGAATAGTATTGTGTTCTTCAAGGCAGGAGTAGTATTGTGTTCTTCAAGGCAGGAGTATTATTGTGTTCTTCAAGGCAGGAGTAGTATTGTGTTCTTAAAGGCAGGAGTAGTACTGTGTTCTTCAAGGCTGGAGTAGTATTGTGTTATTCAAGGCAGGAATAGTATTGTGTTCTTCAAGGCAGGAGTATTATTGTGTTCTTCAAGGCAGGAGTCGTAGTAGTGTGTTCTTCAAGGCAGGAATAGTATTGTGTTCTTCAAGGCAGGAGTAGTATTGTGTTCTTCAAGGCAGGAGTAGTATTGTGTTCTTAAAGGCAGGAGTAGTACTGTGTTCTTCAAGGCAGGAGTAGTATTGTGTTATTCAAGGCAGGAGTCGTAGTAGTGTGTTCTTCAAGGCAGGAGTAGTACTGTGTTCTCATATGGGTCAGATTTAACACGAGTGTCTCACCAAGAATTGCACTGGCAAGGTTTTTATAACTGTTGAGAAAGAGCAAGAGCTTTTAGAGTTGTCTCAGGGTTAAGCTTCAAACCCCATTGACTGGAGAGGAATCCTCCCCGTTGGCAGGAAACCAGAAGCATAGAGAGAGTGAGAGTTAGTTATTTGCTTTCCTCTTTTATTGAACCACATAGAGTACCACACCTTCGGGCCAGTACCTAAGCTTACTAAACTAATGACAGAACAGTAGCTATATTTAAAACATGTGAATGTAAAAACGTTTCTGTATCCCCATCCCTATAATAATGTCAATAACATACCAGCAACAATGTCCTGGTCTGGGTGAATACTGTTTGATAGGATGATATACACTTTGACTTGTGATTTATATCTTGATCATGACAATGTCATCTGATCGTGACGATGTCTTAACTTAACCCATCAATATAATGTGTTGTACACTGTATGGTACTCACTGTATTTTCAACGACACTACCATTGGGTGTTGTACAGTACACTATTTACAGTCATTCTGATTTCAGCTGGCCTGTTTCCTATAAAATGTGGTGGGAAGGGCAAAACAATTGCCATTCAATATTTTACATCATTTCTGTGAATGAAGTGATATTTCTTTATTTATTGTCATGCTGTTCTATCTGGAGGAGAACTGTATGGTCAGAGTTACACTGCTGCAGAAATCAAATTGAACATTTTGTACAGTTTTAATGTAGTGGAAACATTTGTTTATATGATATAGTTTCCTGTAATTGTGTTATTGGACTTCAACCATCTCTCACTATCCTGTCAGTAATAAAAAATGAGCACAGACAAACACTCCATTTGGTTCAATGCTCCTTGATTAACTGTCTCCTCCAGCTCTAAGAATCAGTCCTGAGAACTTCCTCCCATCATTCTAATGACTCCATCAAGCCCATAATCACACAGCTTTGTGCAGACCTCTTCTTAATATTTATGCTAATCCACAGCTATTTTGGAAAGCTTTACCAGATAGCCCACATTGTCAAACTTAACCCTGAAATTGAACCCCTCACTGTCTTATTTTGACTTCCTGTGTCCTCATCCTTGTTATTATGAATCTCATTTGTCTTTGGTATATTAATGGATATATACATGGGGAGAAAAGTTAGTTCACAGGAAGTCTGTAGAAAGTATTGCCTACTTTTTGACATCATTTGTCATACTGCCAAGCCTCTCTGGCCCAATCAATATCTGGAAGGAAGGCTTTCCCTATAAGACTCATGTAGTCATTGTCACTGGTAATTTCAAAGTCAAACAAACATTTACTTCTCCATCAAATACACTGTGAGGCAAAACAAAAGCTTTCTAGACTTGATAGTATAAGGATTATGATCACTGCAACTCTAGTTATCCTCATTCACAGTTACCAGGCCTACAGTATGTAGTAACTATTGTTCTTCTGAACAGTTTATTAGAGTTCCACCATTACCTCTCTTCTTCCACATAAAGAATTCCCTTAATTGTAAAAGCTTTTTGAAGCCTGGCATGGTTTTTCCTTTGGGGTATGATAGGAGTCGTGACTTCCATCTCATTCAGTTTCATTAATTGCACTTGATTTCTTTGGCTGCAAAGCTATTCCCTTAAATGGTCGACAACACAGCAGAGGGCCATCATGCCATGCAATCACTTTGAAATATGGCCCACACAGCGGGAGAGAGGGGACTGGAAAGGCAACAACATACTCGACACACACACTTGTCTCAGCACATACAGCACCAGTAGAACCACATACTCATTCAAGGGTTTTTCTTTATTTTTATTATTTTCTACATTGTAGAATAATAGTGAAGATATCAAAACTATGAAATAACACATTTGGAATCATGTAGTAACCAAGAAAGTGTTAAACCAATCAAAATATATTTTATATTTGAGATTCTTTAAACTAGCCTCCACCCAAAAAACAGAAATACCTTATTTACATTGGTATTCAGACTCGAAATTAAGCTCAGGTGCAACATGTTCCATTGATCATCCTTGAGATGTTTCTACAACTTGATTGGTGTCCACCTGTGGTAAATTCAATTGATTGGACATGATTTGGAAAGGCACACACCTGTCTATATAAGGTCCCACAGTTGACAGTGCATGTCAGAGCAAAAACCAAGCCAATGAGGTCGAAGGATGGTCGATGGTCACTCTGGCAGAGCTCTAGAGTTCCTCTGTGGAGATGGGAGAACCTTCCAGAAGGACAACCATCTCTGCAGAACTCCACCAGTCAGGTCTTTATGGTAGAGTGGCCAGACGGAAGCCACTGCTCAGTAAAAGGCACATGACAGTGCACTTGGAGTTTGCCAAAAGGAACTTAAAAGACTCTCAAACCATGAGAAACAAGATGCTCTGGTCTGATGAAACCAAGATTAAACTCTTTGGCCTGAATGTCAAGCATCACTTCAGGAGAAAACCTGGCACCATCCCTACGGTGAAGCATGGTTGTGGCAGCATCATGCTGTGGGGATGTTTTTCAGCGGCAGGGACTGGGAGACTAGTCAGGATCGAGAGAGATCCGTGATGAAAACCTGCTCCAGAGCGCTCAGGACCACAGACTGGGTCAAAGGTTCACCTTCTAACAGGACAACAACCCTAAACACACAGCCAAGACAATCTCTGAATATCCCTGAGTGGCCCAGCCAGAGCCCAAACTTGAAACTGGTCGAACATCTCTGGAGAGGCCTGAAAACAACTGTGAAGCGAAGCTCCCCATCCAACCTGACAGAGCTTGAGAGGATCTGCAAAGAAGAATTGGAGATAGCCCCCAAATACAGGTGTGCCAAGCTTGTAGCGTCATACCCAATAATACTCGAGGCTGTAATCGCTGCTCAAGGTGCTTCAACAAAGTACTGAGTAGTGAAGGGTCTAAATATATATGTAAATGTGATATTTTAGTCGTTTTTTTAATTATACATTTGTTTTAAATAATTCAAACCTGTTGTTGCTTTGTCATTATGGGGAATTGTAGATGTGTAGATTGATGAGGAAAAAAACTATTGAATCAATTTCAGAATAATGCTGTAATCTAACAAAATGTGGAAGAAGTCAAGGCATCTGAATACCTTCTGAAGGCAATGTAACATGTTAGGTAATCCATGTACTTGATAGAAAGTGGTCTCAAGATCACTATGGAGTCCCACTGAAAGTGGTTGTTATGATTTGTAGAATGTGGCCTGAAATAGCCCCTAGCAGCGCAGCACTTCAGTGCTCATAAAGACTGAGGAAATATGCGTCTGCACGTCTTGGTTGTGAAACAGAAGTATAAAGCCGCCAAACAGGGGAGTAGAGAACTCAGAAGGCGTGCAGCAACAGATCATGTTTTGTTCAAATATAATTGACTAGTACATCAAAATTCTTATTCACAGGACACATACTGTACGTCTACTTGCACAGCAGTAACGTTCCAGCTCATACTTTTCCAGAATTATCTAGCTCCAAAAGAACTCTCTACTAAACTTCTCTATGGCAGGTAGTTACAGAGTTACAGACTTAAGCTAATACAAAACAAAATAAAGAATAAACGAACCGTGATGACAATGCAGTGCGAACAGGCAACTAAACATAAACAATATCCCATAACCCACAGGTGAAAAAATGCTACTTAAGTATGATCCCCAATTAGAGACAACGATTACCAGCTGCCTCTAATTGGGAATCATACACAAACACCAACATAGGAAAATTTACCTAGAACCCCACATAGTAATTATAACCCCACAGGTAACTTTCACAAAGCTGTGAACGATCTGAGAGACAAGGCAAGAAGGGCATTCTATGCCATCAAAAGGAACATAAAATTCAACATACCAATTAGGATTTGGCTAAAAATACTTGAATCAGTCATAGAGTCCATAGCCCTTTATGGTTGTGAGGTCTGGGGTCTACTCACCAACCAAGATTTCACAAAATGGGACAAACACCAAATTGAGACTCTGCATGCAGAATTCTGCAAAAATAACCTCCGTGTACAACGTAGAACACCAAATAATGCATGCATAGCAGAATTTGGCCGATACCCGCTAATTATCAAAATCCAGAAAAGAGCCTTTAAATTCTACAACCACCTAAAAGGAAGTGATTCCCAAACCTTCCATAACAAAGCCATCACCTACAGAGAGATGAACCTGGAGAAGAGTCCCCTAAGCAAGCTGGTCCTGGGGCTCTGTTCACAAACACACCCCACAGAGCCCCAGGACAGCAGCACAATTAGACCAAAGCAAATCATGAGAAAACAAAAAGGAAATGCTATTTGGCCCTAAACAGAGAGTACATAGTGGCAGAATACCTGACCACTGTGACTGACCCAAACGTAAGGAAAGCTTTGACTATATACAGACTCAGTGAGCATAGCCTTGTGATTGAGAAAGGCCGCCGTAGGCAGACATGGCTCTCAAGAGAAGACAGGCTATGTGCTCACTGCCCACAAAATGAGGTGGAAACTGAGCTGCACTTCCTAACCTCCTGCCCAATGTATGACCATATTAGAGACATATTTCCCTCAGATTACACAGATCCACAAAGAATTCGAAAACAAACCCAATTTTGATTAACTCCCATATCTACTGGGTGAAATACCACAGTGTGGCATCACAGCAGCAAGATGTGTGACCTGTTACCAGAAGAAAAGGGCAACCAGTGAAGAACAAACACCATTGTAAATACAACCCATATGTATGCTAACTTATTTTCCCTTGTGTACTTTAACCATTTGTACATTGTTACAACACTGTATATATACATAATATGACAGTTGTAATGTCTTTATTGTTTTGAAACTTCTGTATGTGTAATGTTTACATTTTTATTGTTTATTTCACTTTTGTATATTATTTACCTCACAGACAGACAGACAGACAGACAGACAGACAGACAGACAGACAGACAGACAGACAGACAGACAGACAGACAGACAGACAGACAGACAGACAGACAGACAGACAGACAGACAGACAGACAGACAGACAGACAGACAGACAGACAGACAGACAGACAGACAGACAGACAGACAGACAGACAGACAGACAGACAGACAGACAGACAGACAGACAGACAGACAGACAGACACTACTATTAGTTTCCAAAAATGTAGAAGGGAATTACTTTGAAAATAAATTATTTACATTACTTCATGTATTCATTATATAGTGGTTTCCATCAGAATACTTAAAAAATATTTTGAAAATATGATTAATTCTGTCTCTGTTTTCTATTTAATTAAACTCAGAGGACAAAAAAATGTAAAAAGTTATGCACCCGAGCCACGAAAGGTCACGTACCTGAGCCTATCATTTATCAGACGATTCCCACACTGGCTACGTCTTTGGATTTGACTGCCAGCTTGCATGGCCTCATCTGATCTGATTTCATCAATATTTAACTGGCTGTAGTGCTTTTAGTGGATCTCAAAAGAAGAGCTGCGGGACTTGCCCTTGTTTCTGCACTTCGCATGCTGGCCATCAATATGTAACTTTATGGAATCACGTTCATGAGAAGGTAGCTGAATCATTATCTTTGTCTGCCAGGATCCAGGCATGGTAAGACCTGGCAAGGTGACAAGCTTTCAATAAGCAAAGAATATAATAGAAATAGAAAATATAATAGAAAATAAGTTACTTATTCATTTTATAATTGACCAGAAATCAAATAATTGTTAGACTTCGGTTCTTTATTACTTAGGTCAAATATATGATGTTTCTTATCGGCAGGATGTTAGACAAAAGAAAACAATTAGATTAGTTACAAAATTTCTGTAACTGTGTAGGTACGGTTGAAGAACAAATATCTTACTTTAGTGATCACAGAGAGTCAAAACACCTGTTTAATGTCCCATCCAAATGGCAGCACGCTACACAGGACAATGTCCCCAATCACTGCTCAGGGGCATTGGGAAAAATGTTTTAGACCAGAGAAAATAGTGCCTCCTATTGGCCCTTCTACAGCACTTCCAGCAGCATCTGGTCTCCCATCCAGGACCAACCCTGCTTTCCATCAGAAACTAACCAGCAGTGGGTTACAGGGCAGTATGCTGCAGGCTGAAAAGGTATGGTATTTGAATGCGTTCTGCACATGAAAACACTAGATTCACGTTTGACTTTGGGTCCGGCGCTTCCCATTGTGTCGTCCATTATTTCCAAGGCAATGTATAGAACGCTGGCGTTAATTCCTTACGTTCCATCAGTTGACACCTTACAATAAAACAAGCAGACATAGTCATTTAACAAGCTAGCTCTCTCAGAAAAGCACATGTTGTCCTGTCTGTTTGTTCTGATAGAAATGATGGTACTAATGTCATAGTATCCCAGACTTGTTTATGAATGTATTAACATGATCTTTCAAACTGTAAAACTTATAGACTATAATTTCTTGAATCTACAACAACCAGACAGACAATAATTTCTTGAATCTACAACAACCAGACAGACTATAATTTCTTGAATCTACAACATCCAGACAGACTATAATTTCACAAGCTACCTCTCTCAGAAAATGACATATTGTTCAGGTGATAGAAATGACAATAATCTGAGTTTAACCCAGACTTAAACTGTATGTTTACCACAGTATAATAGCACCATTCAGTTCTCTCTGATCTCTCCATGACAGCTCTAACCTTCCACAATGAGCTGGAAGAACTTGGTGGTGTCTCCATACTCTGTGGTTGTTGCCATGCAGTTGAAGAGTCCTGGGTGGAGGTCCCTTAGGGCCTTGGTGATGGTGAACTTGGCCTCTGCCCCATTGCCGACCAGCTCTAGGGCCTCCCGTCCAGCAGCTACGACACCGTCACAGGGGGTTTGGGGTAGATGGGACAGGACAGCACCATGTCACTGAACTCCTCCACTGTCACATTGTCTGTACCTGACAGATCTGTGAGGACAGCAGGAGGAGAGGAATATTATATTATGATAGGGATCAATAGGGCTCTCCAACTTAATTGAGTGTGTGCTAAGGCATAAACATATTTATCATGCTATGAATTCACTACCGTTCAAAGGTTTGGGATCACTTAGAAATGTCCTTGTTTTTGAAAGAAAAGCACATTTTTGTCCTTTAAAATAACATAAAATTGATCAGAAATACAGTGTAGACATTGTTAATGTTGTAAATGGCTATTGTGGCTGGAAATGAGATTTTCTTAAATGGATTTTTAATGGAATATCTACATAGGTACAGAGGCCCATTATCAGCAAACATCACTCCTGTGTTGCATTGACACGTTGTGTTAGCTAATCCAAGTGTATATTTTTAAAAGGCTAATTGATCATTAGAAAACCCTTTTGCAATTGTTAGCACAACTGAAAACTGTTGTTGTGAAGCAATAAAACTGGCCTTTTTAGACTAGTTGAGTATCTGGAGGATTAGCATGTGTGGGTTTAATTACAGGCTCAAAATATTCTGAAACTCGTCAGTCTATTCTTGTTCTGAGAAATGAAGGCTATTCCATGCGAGAAATTGCCAATAAACTGAAGATCTCGTAAAACGCTATGTACTACTCCCTTCACAGAACAACGCTAACTGTCTCTAACCAGAATAGAAAGAGGAGTGGATGGCCCCAGTGCACAACTGAGCAAGAGGACAAGTACATTAGAGTGTCTAGTTTGAGAAACAGACGCCTCACAAGTCCTCAACTGGCAGCTTCATTAAATAGTACCCTCAAAACACAAGTCTCAACGTCAGCAGTGAAGAGGCGACTCCGGGCTGCTGGCCTTCTAGGCAGAGTTGCTCTTTCCAGTGTCTGTGTTCTTTTGCCCATCTTAACCTTTTCTTATTATTGACCAGTCTGAGATATGGCTTTTCTTTGTAACTCTGCCTAGCCAGCATCCTGGAGTCACCTCTTCACTGTTGACGTTGAGACTGGTGTTTCAGAACAGTGAGTGAGTACAATTGGTGAGTACAATTGAGAAAGCACTCATGCTTAATTCCCTCATATTCTGATCCATGCTTCCTGAGAATGAGGACTCGGAGTATGATAGATGTCTGTCCATCAGTCCTCACAGTGGACAATCAGCATCACAGAGGCTTTGACGCTGGGGTCTCTCTTTTGCTGGCAGGTGAAGGTGACCTGGTGGTCGGCCTGGGACAAGTCCTGTACACACAGACTGCTGACTTTCACCCTGTTCCCCTCGCCTAGGTTAACCTGAAGAAGTCACAAGCCCAAACGTATGCATATGGTTTAATAACACGTTGCTACTATGTGTTAAGGAAAATAAACAGAAAGATGAAAAAACAAGCAACATTTCATGTGTTTGATTTCTTGTTCCAAGCACCCTTACATTTACATTACATTTAAGTCATTTAGCAGACGCTCTTATCCAGAGCGACTTACAAATTGGTGCATTCACCTTATGACATCCAGTGGAACAGTCACTTTACAATAGTGCATCTAAAACTTAAGGGGGGTGAGAGGGATTACTTATCCTATCCTAGGTATTCCTTAAAGAGGTGGGGTTTCAGGTGTCTCCGGAAGGTGGTGATTGACTCCGCTGTCCTGGCGTCGTGAGGGAGTTTGTTCCACCATTGGGGGGCCAGGGCAGCGAACAGTTTTGACTGGGCTGAGCGGGAGCTGTACTTCCTCAGTGGTAGGGAGGCGAGCAGGCCAGAGGTGGATGAACGCAGTGCCCTTGTTTGGGTGTAGGGCCTGATCAGAGCCTGGAGGTACTGAGGTGCCGTTCCCCTCACAGCTCCGTAGGCAAGCACCATGGTCTTGTAGCGGATGCGAGCTTCAACTGGAAGCCAGTGGAGAGAACGGAGGAGCGGGGTGACGTGAGAGAACTTGGGAAGGTTGAACACCAGACGGGCTGCAGCGTTCTGGATGAGTTGAAGGGGTTTAATGGCACAGGCAGGGAGCCCAGCCAACAGCGAGTTGCAGTAATCCAGACGGGAGATGACAAGTGCCTGGATTAGGACCTGCGCCGCTTCCTGTGTGAGGCAGGGTCGTACTCTGCGGATGTTGTAGAGCATGAACCTACAGGAACGGGCCACCGCCTTGATGTTGGTTGAGAACGACAGGGTGTTGTCCAGGATCACGCCAAGGTTCTTGGCGCTCTGGGAGGAGGACACAATGGAGTTGTCAACCGTGATGGCGAGATCATGGAACGGGCAGTCCTTCCCGGGAGGAAGAGCAGCTCCGTCTTGCCGAGGTTCAGCTTGAGGTGGTGATCCGTCATCCACACTGATATGTCTGCCAGACATGCAGAGATGCGATTCGCCACCTGGTCATCAGAAGGGGGAAAGGAGAAGATTAATTGTGTGTCGTCTGCATAGCAATGATAAGAGAGACCATGTGAGGTTATGACAGAGCCAAGTGACTTGGTGTATAGCGAGAATAGGAGAGGGCCAAGAACAGAGCCCTGGGGGACACCAGTGGTGAGAGCGCGTGGTGAGGAGACAGATTCTCGCCACGCCACCTGGTAGGAGCGTCCTGTCAGGTAGGACGCAATCCAAGCGTGGGCCGCGCCGGAGATGCCCAACTCGGAGAGGGTGGAGAGGAGGATCTGATGGTTCACAGTATCGAAGGCAGCCGATAGATCTAGAAGGATGAGAACAGAGGAGAGAGAGTTAGCTTTAGCAGTGCGGAGCGCCTCCGTGATACAGAGAAGAGCAGTCTCAGTTGAATGACTAGTCTTGAAACCTGACTGATTTGGATCAAGAAGGTCATTCAGAGAGAGATAGCGGGAGAGCTGGCCAAGGACGGCACGTTCAAGAGTTTTGGAGAGAAAAGAAAGAAGGGATACTGGTCTGTAATTGTTGACATCGGAGGGATCGAGTGTAGGTTTTTTCAGAAGGGGTGCAACTCTCGCTCTCTTGAAGACGGAAGGTCAGGGATGGTCTGCGGTCAGGGATGAGTTGATGAGCGAGGTGAGGTAAGGGAGAAGGTCTCCGGAAATGGTCTGGAGAAGAGAGGAGGGGATAGGGTCAAGCGGGCAGGTTGTTGGGCGGCCGGCCGTCACAAGACGCGAGATTTCATCTGGAGAGAGAGGGGAGAAAGAGGTCAGAGCACAGGGTAGGGCAGTGTGAGCAGAACCAGCGGTGTCGTTTGACTTAGCAAATGAGGATCGGATGTCGTCGACCTTCTTTTCAAAATGGTTGACGAAGTCATCTGCAGAGAGGGAGGAGGGGGGGAGGGGGAGGAGGATTCAGGAGGGAGGAGAAGGTGGCAAAGAGCTTCCTAGGGTTAGAGGCAGATGCTTGGAATTTAGCGTGGTAGAAAGTGGCTTTAGCAGCAGAGACAGAGGAGGAAAATGTAGAGAGGAGGGAGTGAAAGGATGCCAGGTCCGCAGGGAGGCGAGTTTTCCTCCATTTCCGCTCGGCTGCCCGGAGCCCTGTTCTGTGAGCTCGCAATGAGTCATCGAGCCACGGAGCGGGAGGGGAGGACCGAGCCGGCCTGGAGGATAGGGGACATAGAGAGTCAAGGGATGCAGAGAGGGAGGAGAGGAGGGTTGAGGAGGCAGAATCAGGAGATAGGTGGGAGAAGGTTTGAGCGGAGGGAAGAGATGATAGGATGGAAGAGGAGAGAGTAGCGGGGGAGAGAGAGCGAAGGTTGGGACGGCGCGATACCATCCGAGTAGGGGCCGTGTGGGAGGTGTTGGATGAGAGCGAGAGGGAAAAGGATACAAGGTAGTGGTCGGAGACTTGGAGGGGAGTTGCAATGAGGTTAGTGGAAGAACAGCATCTAGTAAAGATGAGGTCGAGCGTATTGCCTGCCTTGTGAGTAGGGGGAAGGTGAGAGGGTGAGGTCAAAAGAGGAGAGGAGTGGAAAGAAGGAGGCAGAGAGGAAAGAGTCAAAGGTAGACGTGGGGAGGTTGAAGTCGCCCAGAACTGTGAGAGGTGAGCCGTCCTCAGGAAAGGAGCTTATCAAGGCATCAAGCTCATTGATGAACTCTCCGAGGGAACCTGGAGGGCGATAAATGATAAGGATGTTAAGCTTGAAAGGGCTAGTAAACTGTGACAGCATGGAATTCAAAGGAGGCGATAGACAGATGGGTAAGGGGAGAAAGAGAGAATGACCACTTGGGAGAGATGAGGATCCCGGTGCCACCACCCCGCTGACCAGACGCTCTCGGGGTGTGCGAGAACACGTGGGCGGACGAAGAGAGAGCAGTAGGAGTAGCAGTGTTGTCTGTGGTGATCCATGTTTCCGTCAGTGCCAAGAAGTCGAGGGACTGGAGGGAGGCATAGGCTGAGATGAACTCTGCCTTGTTGACCGCAGATTGGCAGTTCCAGAGGCTACCGGAGACCTGGAACTCCACGTGGGTCGTGCGCGCTGGGACCACCAGAGTAGGGTGGCCGCGGCCACGCGGTGTGGAGCGTTTGTATGGTCTGTGCAGAGAGGAGAGAACAGGGATAAACAGACACATAGTTGACAGGCTACAGAAGAGGCTACGCTAATGCAAAGGAGATTGGAATGACAAGTGGACTACACGTCTCGAATGTTCAGAAAGTTAAGCTACGTAGCAAGAATCTTATTGACTAAAATGATTAAATGATACAGTACTGCTGAAGTAGGCCAGCTGGCAGTGGGTGCGTTGTTGACACTACACTAATCAAGTCATTCCGTTGAGTGTAATAGTTTCTGCAGTGTTGCTATTCGGGGGCTAGCTGGCTAGCTATGTCATGTTTTGTCATTAATTATCATGTCTTGTCCCTGTGCTTCCCCTTCTATTCGTTTCCCTCTGCTGGTCTTATTAGGTTCTTTCCCTCTTTCTATCCCTCTCTCTCCCCCTCCCTCTCTCACTCTCTCGCGCTCTCTTCTCTCTATCGTTCCGTTCCTGCTCCCAGCTGTTCCTATTCCCCTAATCATCATTTAGTCTTCCCACACCTGTTCCCGATCCTTTTCCCTGATTAGAGTCCCTATTTCTCTCCTTGTTTTCCGTACCTGCCCTGTCGGATCCTCATCTATAATTCACCGTGCTGTGTCTATGTTTTGCCCTGTCGTGTCGTGTTTCCCTCAGATGCTGCGTGGTGAGCAGGTGTCTGAGTCTGCTAGGTTCAAGTGCCTTCCCGAGGCAACCTGCAGTTCTCGATCAAGTCTCCTGTCTGTTCTCGTCTTTACGAGTAGTATTATGCTTTTTGTTTTGTAAAGTTTCTTACTGGATTAAAAACTCTGTTTTCGCCAAGTCGCTTTTGGGTCCTCATTCACCTGCATAACAGAAGGATCCGACCAAGGAATGGACCCAGCGACTACAGAGGCTCGTAACACTGCCGTCAAGATCCAAGGAGCCATGCTCGGCAGACACGAGCAGGAATTGTCTGCTGCTCGCCATGCCGTGGAGAACCTGGCCGCTCAGGTTTCCGACCTCTCTGGACAGTTCCAGAGTCTTCGTCTCGTGCCACCTGTTACTTCCTGGCCTGCCGAGCCTCCGGAACCTAGGGTTAATAACCCACCTTGCTACTCCGGGCAGCCCACGGAGTGCCGCTCCTTTCTCACCCAGTGTGATATTGTGTTCTCTCTCCAACCCAACACATACTCTAGAGAGAGAGCTCGGGTTGCTTACGTCATTTCACTCCTTACTGGCCGGGCCCGAGAGTGGGGCACAGCTATCTGGGAGGCAAGGGCTGATTGTTCTAACAATTACCAGAACTTTAAAGAGGAGATGATTCGGGTTTTTGACCGTTCAGTTTTTGGTGGGGAGGCTTCTAGGGCCCTGGCTTCCCTATGCCAAGGTGATCGATCCATAACGGATTACTCTATAGAGTTTCGTACTCTTGCTGCCTCTAGTGACTGGAACGAGCCGGCGCTGCTCGCTCGTTTTCTGGAGGGACTCCACACAGTGGTCAAAGATGAGATTCTCTCTCGGGAGGTTCCTTCCAGTGTGGACTCTTTGATTGCTCTCGCCATCCGCATAGAACGACGGGTAGATCTTCGTCACCAGGCTCGTGGAAGAGAGTTCGCATCAACGGTGTTTCCCTGCTCCGCATCGCAACCATCTCCCTCCTCTGGCTCTGAGACTGAGCCCATGCAGCTGGGAGGGATTCGCATCTCGACTAAGGAGAGGGAACGGAGGATCACCAACCGCCTGTGCCTCTATTGCGGATTTGATGGACATTTTGTTAATTCATGTCCAGTAAGAGGCCAGAGCCCATCAGTAAGCGGAGGGCTACTGGTGAGCGCTACTACTCAGGTCTCTTCATCTAGATCCTGTACTACTATGTCGGTCCATCTACGCTGGACCGGTTCGGGTGCTACATGCAGTGCCTTGATTGACTCTGGGGCTGAGGGTTGTTTCATGGACGAAGCATGGGTTCGGAAACATAACATTCCTTTCAGACAGTTAGACAAGCCTACGCCCATGTTTGCCTTAGATGGTAGTCATCTTCCCAGTATCAGATTTGAGACACTACCTTTAACTCTCACAGTATCTGGTAACCACAGTGAGACTATTTCTTTTTTGATTTTTCGTTCACCTTTCACACCTGTTGTTTTGGGTCATCCCTGGCTAGTATGTCATAATCCTTCTATTAATTGGTCTTGTAATTCTATCCTATCCTGGAACGTATCTTGTCATGTGAAGTGCTTAATGTCTGCCATCCCTCCCATTTCTTCTGTCCCCACTTCTCAGGAGGAACCTGGCGATTTGACAGGAGTGCCGGAGGAATATCATGATCTGCGCACGGTCTTCAGTCGGTCCCGAGCCAACTCCCTTCCTCCTCACCGGTCGTATGATTGTAGTATTGATCTCCTTCCGGGGACCACTCCTCCTCGGGGTAGACTATACTCTCTGTCGGCTCCCGAACGTAAGGCTCTCGAGGATTATTTATCTGTGTCTCTTGACGCCGGTACCATAGTGCCTTCTTCCTCTCCGGCCGGGGCGGGGTTCTTTTTGTTAAGAAGAAGGACGGTACTCTGCGCCCCTGCGTGGATTATCGAGGGCTGAATGACATAACGGTTAAGAATCGTTATCCGCTTCCCCTTATGTCATCAGCCTTCGAGATTCTGCAGGGAGCCAGGTGCTTTACTAAGTTGGACCTTCGTAACGCTTACCATCTCGTGCGCATCAGAGAGGGGGACGAGTGGAAAACGGCGTTTAACACTCCGTTAGGGCATTTTGAGTACCGGGTTCTGCCGTTTGGTCTCGCCAATGCGCCAGCTGTTTTTCAGGCATTAGTTAATGATGTTCTGAGAGACATGCTGAACATCTTTGTTTTTGTCTATCTTGACGATATCCTGATTTTTTCACCGTCACTCGAGATTCATGTTCAGCACGTTCGACGTGTTCTACAGCGCCTTTTAGAGAATTGTCTCTACGTAAAGGCTGAGAAGTGCTCTTTTCATGTCTCCTCCGTTACTTTTCTCGGTTCCGTTATTTCCGCTGAAGGCATTCAGATGGATTCCGCTAAGGTCCAAGCTGTCAGTGATTGGCCCGTTCCAAGGTCACGTGTCGAGTTGCAGCGCTTTTTAGGTTTCGCTAATTTCTATCGGCGTTTCATTCGTAATTTCGGTCAAGTTGCTGCCCCTCTCACAGCTCTTACTTCTGTCAAGACGTGTTTTAAGTGGTCCGGTTCCGCCCAGGGAGCTTTTGATCTTCTAAAAGAACGTTTTACGTCCGCTCCTATCCTCGTTACTCCTGACGTCACTAGACAATTCATTGTCGAGGTTGACGCTTCAGAGGTAGGCGTGGGAGCCATTCTATCCCAGCGCTTCCAGTCTGACGATAAGGTTCATCCTTGCGCTTATTTTTCTCATCGCCTGTCGCCATCTGAGCGCAACTATGATGTGGGTAACCGTGAACTGCTCGCCATCCGCTTAGCCCTAGGCGAATGGCGACAGTGGTTGGAGGGGGCGACCGTTCCTTTTGTCGTTTGGACAGACCATAAGAACCTTGAGTACATCCGTTCTGCCAAACGACTTAATGCCCGTCAAGCTCGTTGGGCGTTGTTTTTCGCTCGTTTCGAGTTTGTGATTTCTTACCGTCCGGGTAGCAAGAACACCAAGCCTGATGCCTTATCCCGTCTGTTTACTTCTTCTGTGGCTTCTACTGATCCCGAGGGGATTCTTCCTTATGGGCGTGTTGTCGGGTTGACAGTCTGGGGAATTGAAAGACAGGTTAAGCAAGCACTCACGCACACTGCGTCGCCGCGCGCTTGTCCTAGTAACCTCCTTTTCGTTCCTGTTTCCACTCGTCTGGCTGTTCTTCAGTGGGCTCACTCTGCCAAGTTAGCTGGTCATCCCGGTGTTCGAGGCACTCTTGCGTCTATTCGCCAGCGCTTTTGGTGGCCGACTCAGGAGCGTGACACGCGCCGTTTCGTGGCTGCTTGTTCGGACTGCGCGCAGACTAAGTCGGGTAACTCTCCTCCTGCCGGTCGTCTCAGACCGCTCCCCATTCCTTCTCGACCATGGTCTCACATCGCCCTAGACTTCATTACCGGTCTGCCTTTGTCTGCGGGGAAGACTGTGATTCTTACGGTTGTCGATAGGTTCTCTAAGGCGGCACATTTCATTCCCCTCGCTAAACTTCCTTCCGCTAAGGAGACGGCACAAATCATTATCGAGAATGTGTTCAGAATTCATGGCCTCCCGTTAGACGCCGTTTCAGACAGAGGCCCGCAATTCACGTCACAGTTTTGGAGGGAGTTCTGTCGTTTGATTGGTGCGTCCGTCAGTCTCTCTTCCGGGTTTCATCCCCAGTCTAACGGTCAAGCAGAGAGGGCCAATCAGACGATTGGTCGCATACTACGCAGCCTTTCTTTCAGAAACCCTGCGTCTTGGGCAGAACAGCTCCCCTGGGCAGAATACGCTCACAACTCGCTTCCTTCGTCTTCTACCGGGTTATCTCCGTTTCAGAGTAGTCTGGGTTACCAGCCTCCTCTGTTCTCATCCCAGCTTGCCGAGTCCAGCGTTCCCTCCGCTCAAGCGTTTGTCCAACGTTGTGAGCGCACCTGGAGGAGGGTGAGGTCTGCACTTTGCCGCTACAGGGCACAGACTGTGAGAGCCGCCAATAAACGCAGGATTAAGAGTCCAAGGTATTGTTGCGGCCAGAGAGTGTGGCTTTCCACTCGCAACCTTCCTCTTACGACAGCTTCTCGTAAGTTGACTCCGCGGTTCATTGGTCCGTTCCGTGTCTCCCAGGTCGTCAATCCTGTCGCTGTGCGACTGCTTCTTCCGCGACGTCTTCGTCGCGTCCATCCTGTCTTCCATGTCTCCTGTGTCAAGCCCTTTCTTCGCACCCCCGTTCGTCTTCCCTCCCCCTCCCGTCCTTGTCGAGAGCGCACCTATTTACAAGGTACATAAGATCATGGACATGCGTTCTCGGAGACGGGGTCACCAATACTTAGTGGATTGGGAGGGTTACGGTCCTGAGGAGAGGAGTTGGGTTCCGTCTCGGGACGTGCTGGACCGTTCACTCATTGATGATTTCCTCCGTTGCCGCCAGGATTCCTCCTCGAGTGCGCCAGGAGGCGCTCGGTGAGTGGGGGGGTACTGTCATGTTTTGTCATTAATTATCATGTCTTGTCCCTGTGCTTCCCCTTCTATTCGTTTCCCTCTGCTGGTCTTATTAGGTTCTTTCCCTCTTTCTATCCCTCTCTCTCCCCCTCCCTCTCTCACTCTCTCGCGCTCTCTTCTCTCTATCGTTCCGTTCCTGCTCCCAGCTGTTCCTATTCCCCTAATCATCATTTAGTCTTCCCACACCTGTTCTCGATCCTTTTCCCTGATTAGAGTCCCTATTTCTCTCCTTGTTTTCCGTACCTGCCCTGTCGGATCCTCATCTATAATTCACCGTGCTGTGTCTATGTTTTGCCCTGTCGTGTCGTGTTTCCCTCAGATGCTGCGTGGTGAGCAGGTGTCTGAGTCTGCTAGGTTCAAGTGCCTTCCCGAGGCAACCTGCAGTTCTCGATCAAGTCTCCTGTCTGTTCTCGTCTTTACGAGTAGTATTATGCTTTTTGTTTTGTAAAGTTTCTTACTGGATTAAAAACTCTGTTTTCGCCAAGTCGCTTTTGGGTCCTCATTCACCTGCATAACAAGCTAGCAGTGTTGTTTACGTTACGTTGCGTTAAAACAACGACAATAGCTGGCTAGCGAACCTAGAAAATCGCTCTAGACTACACAATTATCTTTGATACAAAGACGGCTATGTAGCTAGCTATGTAGCTAGCTACGATCAAACAAATCAAACCGTTGTACTGTAATGAAATTAAGTGAAAATGTGATACTACCTGTGAATGCGACCGGGTTGTTGAGTTCTATACAGAAGACGTTGGCTAGCTAGCAGAGTCACCTACGTTAAGGACGACAAATAGCTGGCTAGCTAACCTCGGTAAATTAAGATAATCACTCTAAGACTACACACTCTAAACCTAAACAACACAATTATCTTGGATACGATGATACGAAGACAGCAAAGACAGCTATGTAGCTAGCTAACACTACACTAATCAAGTCGTTCAGTTGAGTGTAATAGTTTCTCCAGTGCAGCTAATCAGTGGACGTTAGCTAGCTGGCCAGTGAAGACTACGTTAGGACGGCGAAATACGATAATTACGCAATTATCTTTGATACAAAGACGGCTATGTAGCTAGCTGAGAAGAAATTGCTAAGATTAGACAAATCAAACCGTTGTGCTATAATGAAATATAATGAAAAAGTTATACTTATTACTTGTTTACAGAAGAAGATTTAGAGTTGAGACTCTTCCCTTCCTTTTACTGAGACGAACCTGCAACTCTTGGACCACACATAGCATGTTAAACCTGGAGCCCAGCACATGGTTCATAACAACTGGACCATTGTCATTTAGTTCCATTACTAGTGAGGATTAGAGTAGATTTATAGGACTATTGTTTAACCCTTATTGTACGCTTTTTTACACCTTCTAATATTTAATGGATTGAACTTGAATATGACAACTTTCAGGATGAATCAAACGACTGTTTTTGATTCATCAATATATTTTGTTCGTGAAGGCTTTCAGAGACTGTTTTTTAAAATGATTTATACTTACTTTCCCAACTCAGAAATGTACCTAAATAATCTACAGGATCAGAGAGTTTTTAAATCTACGTATTCTAGTTTGACGACAAATTTCAAATGACATGTACACCATATTTAAAGGGATGGCATAAGATAAATGTACTGAAAACCCAAATGAATGAAAACTCCACAAGAAAATCTGTTGGCTAACAAGTAGGAGGATTATCAGTAGTTGAATTACATTTACATTTTACATTTAAGTCATTTAGCAGACGCTCTTATCCAGAGCGACTTACAAATTGGTGCACAAACAGCCCAGGAAGAGAAGCGAGGGAAGGGCTTTTATCAGACGGTTTATTTTCATCCTGACGGCTGAGACCTAGAGGAGGAAGCCAGGGGACAATAGTATTTCATAGCTCACAGAAATAGCTTCCCTCTGCAGTGCCTGTGGTCAAGTGATAACACTGCTAGCTCTTAGCACATCAGCTGTATGATGACAATGGAGACCTGAGGGTTTGATTCCCAAGCTGCATCCAATCTTCCCACTGTGTCTCCTCTTCACATATCTCTGCTCCTGGCTTTCTAAGCTGTCCAAACAAGAGAGAGAGAGGCGAGGAGAGCAGGGATATGAAGTGCCATCATCAGTCCAGGAGATTGTGAACAACACGATAACAGATGGGCATCAGAGGGGAAACAACAAGATGTCAAGTGACACAGCACATTATGTTTGATTTGGCCTGATGGATTTAGTCAGGCTTGGTCCAGAGACTGACACAGCACATTATGTTTGATTTGGCCTGATGGATTTAGTCAGGCTTGGTCCAGAGACTGACACAGCACATTATGTTTGATTTGGCCTGATGGATTTAGTCAGGCTTGGTCCAGAGACTGACACAGCACATTATGTTTGATTTGGCCTGATGGATTTAGTCAGGCTTGGTCCAGAGACTGACACAGCACATTATGTTTGATTTGGCCTGATGGATTTAGTCAGGCTTGGTCCAGAGACTGACACAGCACATTATGTTTGATTTGGCCTGATGGATTTAGTCTGGCTTGGTCCAGAGACTGACACAGCACATTATGTTTGATTTGGCCTGATGGATTTAGTCAGGCTTGGTCCAGAGACTGACACAGCACATTATGTTTGATTTGGCCTGATGGATTTAGTCAGGCTTGGTCCAGAGACTGACACAGCACATTATGATTGATTTGGCCTGATGGATTTAGTCAGGCTTGGTCCAGAGACTGACACAGCACATTATGTTTGATTTGGCCTGATGGATTTAGTCAGGCTTGGTCCAGAGACTGACACAGCACATTTAGTCAGGCTTGCACAGCACATTATGTTTGATTTGGCCTGATGGATTTAGTCAGGCTTGGTCCAGAGACTGACACAGCACATTATGTTTGATTTGGCCTGATGGATTTAGTCAGGCTTGGTCCAGAGACTGACACAGCACATTATGTTTGATTTGGCCTGATGGATTTAGTCAGGCTTGGTCCAGAGACTGACACAGTACACTCTCCCCATAGGGGAATCCTTTGAAGAACCCCTTTTGGTTGCAGGTAGAACCATTTTGGCTTCCATGTAGAAGGGTTCTACATGGTACCCAAAATGGTTCTACCTGGAACCAAAAAGTGTTCTCCTATCGGGGACAGCTGAAGAACCCTTTTGGAACCTTTTGATAACTGTTGAGATTTTAGACAGCTTTCAGGTATTTACAGCCCTGTTGCCCCCTCCAGTGCTGAGATAGTGGGAGTGCAGTTAGATGCTACATCTCCCTGTCACTGTCATCAGTTCTCTCTACCTGATAGTAGTCTTCATAGTTTGTGGGTGTGTCTACTGGTTTTGGTTTGTAATTCTCCTCCATAAACGAACTTCAGACAACAGTCACGTTTCCGTAAAGTGTTTATGAGAATATAAGGATATATTCCATTCATAAGATATATTTTTCCCATTTGCATTACCGTCTGCTGTCGCAGTGTTACAGATGGCCTGCTGTCGCAGTGTTACAGATGGCCAGGGAAATGAAGCAGGCTGGATCTTCTATTGCTTTATGCCAGTGTACTGACCGGGTGATCTTTGCTGCTCTGACAAGGTAGATTGTCAGACACTTTAACATTTGATGCTACATCCTTCACAATGATAAACACACATCGAGTTGAATAGTTTGAATTTGACTTTGCAGTTGAGGTGGATTGCTTGGTCAGAAGCTAAGATTGTTGTCATAATATTATCAACAATCACTGTATGCTCTTAATCACCTATCTCATTTCTTTTCACGTTGAGGAAAGAGGATGACAATAAGGTTAATTGCATGTATGTAAATCATTATGTTTCTCTCTGTTGGCACTTCCCATCCATTCGATACAAACAAAGCATAAATACCCAACAAGTATTAGTCATTCAGTTAAAAGACCTGCAATAGAAATACTGGTATTTATTGGTCTCTTCCAGCTTGGTCCTTGTTGAATGCCAAGAGTGTGCAAAGCTGTCATCAAGGCAAAAGGTGGCTACTTTAAATAATCTAAAATATAGTAACAACTTTTTTGGTTACTACATGATTCCATATGTGTTATTTCATAGTTTTTATGTCTTCACTATTATTCTACAATGTAGAAAATAGTAAAAAATAAAGAAAAACCCTTGAATGAGTAGATGTGTCCAAACTTTTGACTGGTACTGTGTTGTTCTGTTTATCTGAGTCCTTCTATTATGCAATGACAAGGCACTTGAGATGCTTCACACTTGTGTTTAATATGTAAGCCTTTTGGGATGTTGAAACTTTGCATTGGTGACCTGCTGACCAGAGCAGTGCTTACACAGCTGCAGAGGAGCTGTCTGTCTGACAGTGACAGGGGAGTTACAGCACAGTCCCAGCAGTAACACTATTGAGGACTGAGAGGGGACACACACAGACACAGAGGCAGGGATGGAAGACTCTGGGCCTACACTGGCATCTGGGCCCACTTCTAATTCTAGTCCACCTATAATGGAGGAGTCTAGTGCCAAACTGTTCTGCTGCCACTGGGTAAGGCACAGAATCCCCCTGGCACATAGAGAGGAGCTCTACCACATTCTCCGGATGACTGGACCCTTGGTAAGGACTGGCACTGCCCACCGAGCCTGTTGTGTGTTATTGTGTTTCCCAAATGGCACCGTATACTCCCTATATAGAACACTACTTTTGATCAGGTAGTGCATTATAAAGGGAATATAGGGTGCTATTTGGGACACAACTATTGTGTGGCACTGTTTGGAGTGGATAGCTCTGTTGTCAGGGTTATAGGTAGATTACTCTGTGAGAGTGAAATACTAGGCTACAGGATGCACTGTGCAGTGCATACTAATGGCACTATGATTTATTCAAAGTACACTCCGAGGGCCACTAAAGCCCATCAGAACTAGTGTTTCAAGTATATTTCTCTTGATTGACTTAGAAGTAATGTCTGTCCCACAGGGCAGAGACATCAGTTCAGTGTCTAGTTTTGATTTACATTTGGTTGAGTTGTCAACTATTGTGAATTCAACGTGAAATCAACAAAAATTTCACCATGTCATTGGATTTAGGATCAAAGTGAGGTGAAATGTCTTTACGTTGATGACAAGCATTTCGCTACACTCGCATTTAACATCTGCTAACCATGTGTATGTGACAAATAAAATTTGATTTGACTTTTAGCAACCCAATGAGTTTTCCACATTGATTCAACATCATCACATAGATTCTTGGGTTTTTGCCCAGTAGGGTGTTTGTTATTGTTTATGAGTGTTGTCTTCCCCTAGCTGTTATCTCGAATCCTAAACTACCTGCTTCCGTTTGTCGTCACTATGTTCTGTGGTCGCCTGGGGAATGAGATGTTAGCTGGCTATGGCCTGGCCTGCGCGGTGAGTCAATCCTCTGGCTATATTGTGTACTCTGCTGGGATCTATCAGCTTAGATAAGAAAATGTCCCTCAGTATGTGGTTGGAGAGGAAAGGAGGGAGAATGGAAGGAAATATTACAACATCACCTCAGGTCCCTACAGATTCTGGCATTTCTTTGAAGAACCACAAGGAAGGGGATAGTAATAATCAATAATCAATTATCATTAAAAAAAACATTAACATACTGTAAGAATGTAAATCGTTATGTAATCGTGTGCTGTAAATGTGTTTGATGGTCATCTTCTTCAGACTATTAATGTTACGACTGCAGCAACAGGAGGTGGACTTGCCTTGGCATGTGACACTTTGGTATCTCAGGTATGTACGTGTAAATAAAACATGCAGTTGTTGAAGTATACGTTTCTGTTGAAATATATGCAACTGTCAGAGTCTGTGACCCTAACGATAATGTCATTCATGCTGTTGTGTGTGTGTGTGTGTGTGTGTGTGTGTGTGTGTGTGTGTGTGTGTGTGTGTGTGTGTGTGTGTGTGTGTGTGTGTGTGTGTGTGTGTGTGTGTGTGTGTGTGTGTGTGTGTGTGTGTGTGTGTGTGTGTGTGTGTCTGAGCAGACATTTGGTGGTAAGAACCTGCAGCGTGTGGGGGTGATTCTCCAGAGGAGTGTGTTGATCCTACTGCTCTTCTGTCTCCCCTGCTGGGCCATGCTCCTCAACACCCAGTCTATCCTGCTGGCTCTGGGCCAGGAGCCTGAAGTGGCCAGGTACGGTGTAAAAATCAAATCAAGTCAATGCTATTTTTTATTTTTTATTTCACCTTTATTTAAATAGGCCATAGTGGCGAAATAATTACAATTTAGCAATTAAACACTGGAGTGATAGATGTGCAGAAGATTAATGTGCAAGTAGAGATACTGGGGTGCAAAGGAGAAAAAATGACCCGGAGCCAGTGGGTTTGGCGACGAATATGTAGCAAGGGCCAGCCAACGAGAGCATAAAGGTCGCAGTGGTGGCTGGTATAAGGGGCTTTGGTGACAAAACGGATGGCACTGTGATAGACTACATCCACTTTTCTGAGTAAAGCGTTGGAGGCTGTTTTGTAAATTACATCGCCAAAGTCAAGGATTGGTAGGATAGTCAGTTTTACGAGGTTATGTTTGACAGCATGAGTGAAGAAAGCTTTGTTGCGAAATAGGAAGCCGATTCTAGATTTAACTTTGGATTGGAGATGCTAAATGTGAGTCTGGAAGGAGAGTTTTAAAGTCTAACCAGACACCTAGGTATTTGTAGATGTCCACATATTCTAAGTCAGACCCGTCCAGAGTAGTGATGTTGGACGGGCGGGCAGGTGCAGGCAGCGATCGGTTGAAGAACATGCATTTGGTTTTACATTCATAAGAGCAGTTGTTGGCCACGGAAGGAGTGTTGTATGGCATTGAAGCTCGTCTGGAGGTTAGTTAACACAGTGTCCAAAGAAGGGCCAGAAGTATACAGAATGGTGTCGTCTGCGTAGAGGTGGATCAGAGAATCACCAGCAGCAAGAGCAACATCATTGATGTACACAGAGAAGAGAGTCTTCCCGAGAATGGATTCCATACATCTCGGTCACGTACACGTATTTTGCAGATGTTATTGCAGGTGCAGCAAAATGCTTATGGTTCTAGCTCCAACTAGGCAAGTCAGTTAAGAACAAATTGTTATTTACAATGACAGCTTACCCCGGCCAAACCCTAACAACACTGGGCGCCACCCTATGGGACTCTCAATCACAGCCAGTTGTGATACAGCCTGGAAATGAACCAGGATCTGCCTTAGACCACTGCGCCACTCAGGAGCCCCAGTCATCAAGGCAAAGGGTGGCTACTTTGAAGAATCTCAAATATAAAATATATTTTGATATGTTTAACACTTGTTGTTCCTGATCAGGTCACATGGTCAGGAAATATATGAGGCCCTACTCAAAGCACAGATACAGCTGATGCGCGGTGCCGTGCCTCTGATGCTGGGTAAAGATATGTGCTTGTTTGTATGCTAGTTGGGGAGAACAGAACTCTTCATTCTCTTAGCTGCAATAACACCATCTCTGGCTGCTCTCAGCATCAAATGTGGCCCCTGGCAATTCCACAAACAATCCATTCACTGGAAACGCCAGCAATGTTTTCACAGCCAATTGACCTACTCAATGAGATGGACAGATTGCTGTTAGTTTCTAGATGCAATAAACATTTTGACACTGCTGCCTGAATAGGGGACTTTTATGAAACAACATAATGGTAAATGGATAGAGTGTAGCAGTATGTGGTGTGTATAGGGTTAATACATGGAAACACGTGTAGTAATTTAGTAATGATTTAACAGTGAATATATGCTCTGTATTTTAGGATAGCACAGCTGTATGTCATCGCCTACCTACCTGCAGTGCCAGTGAGTTGTCTGTTTTATCAAACACCCACTTGTTTAGACGGGCTTCAATTTAGTCTGTTTTCAACTCGCTGGCTCCATTAACCTATTCTTATTAGATGAATAGAACATCCTCTCCTCCCTGTCTTTGTCATTTACTCTGTATCTCTTTATTTTAGGCTATTTTCCTGCATCAACTTCAGGCTTCTTATCTCCAAAACCAGGTACACTGACCGTGCTGCTGGGCTACAACTGACTTGTTTTGTTTCTCACACCTCATCGCATCCATAGAAATAAGAATGAATAGAATGGCCTTGGAAGCTCTTACTCTGGCAATTGACTGGTAAACTCACAGGTACACTCACAATGGCTGCCAAGTATTGTAATGCAATCATTGTCATGTTATTTTGGAATGTTCTATCAAGTGATGCTGGATTACCATGGTAATGTAGCATGTTCATTCAAATGATGCTAACTGAGGTGGCTCATGTTTTTTTTTGTAATGTCAGTTGAGTTGACTCAACAAATCACAGCACAGATTGAAGGGTACACTTCCTGATTTTACTTCCTGGCATGGGTACACTCAAAATGGCTGCCAGTCCACCCATTATGCCATCAATGACTTATATGGAGATGCCCTTTCTATTCATTCTTATTTCTATGATGGCATCCTCATCCCAGTCTCTTGTATATCATCTGGGTTAAGGAGTAAGACAATCATAGGTGTGATTCTGATGTTTATAATCATATCAACGAGTGTGTTTCTGTGCTCAGGGGATAATACTGCCTCAGATGTACACAGCAGCAGCGGCCAACATCGCCAACGTGGTGACAAACTATATCCTGCTCTACTGGATGGACCTGGGAGTTATGTAGGTGTGCTCACACAATAACATTGATAACAGTGCCACATTCTTAACAGTCAGTAACATAGTCAGAGTATCAAGTATGTACCTGCCAGTGTAAGTATGCAATGATCATTATCATTTCATGGAGTGTGTTTCTGTTGGTTTGTTTGTGTGTGTTTGTTTTCTAGAGGGTCGGCAGCAGCTAATACGCTTTCCCAACTCTACATATGTTCCTTCTTATTTGCCTACATTTGCTGGAAGAAGCTACATGTGAAAACATGGGGAGGTAATAGAACGTCCACATCTCTGTGATTGTGCCTGATGAATGTGACCCACTGAAATCGACTGGTTTGTGTTGGGATGAACAGGCCATTGTCTCTCCCTACAGGCTGGACTACAGAAGCGCTGCAGGAGTGGGGCTCTTATATGAAACTAGCCATCCCCAGTACTCTGATGCTGTGTTTCGAATGGTGGATCTATGAGCTTGGGGGGTTCCTTGCAGGTACATTTCAGCTCGTACGGTTAACACCAATGAACCAATGCACATTCCAAAGGCCAAAACAACCATATTTATGTAACATCCACCTCTGCATTCTTCCCCCTCTCTCTTTCCTTCTCTCTTTCTCAGGCATGCTGAGTGAAGTGGACCTGGCTGCTCAACATGTGGTCATAATGCTGGCTTTCATCAACTACATGGTACTGTGTACAAAACTCCTTACACACCCACCCTAACAGTCCTATCATGGAAACCAAACAAAACCAAATGCCCTGGCTATCCAGTCCAAATCAGTTGAAGAATAACCCCAAATTGTAGGCTACAGGTCAAAGTAAATTTGAGGCGAAAACACACATTAACTTTGTTTGAGGCATGGTTAGAATAAGAGGTGTCTAGTTAATGTGTTGTGTTGTGTGGGTAAAGTTCCCCCTGGGGATCCAGGCTGCAGCATGTGTTCGTGTGGGGAACGCCCTGGGGGCCGGAGACACAGCCGGGGCCATCCTCACCAGCAAGGTGTCCCTTGCCCTGTCAGGTCAGCTCATATGGCCCTGGTTTAAATCATCTATGGTGATCTATGGTGAACTAAAATGACAATAATTACTTTGACAAGCTAGTAGTTATTTTGCAGTAATGCTTGGTCTTTTTCCTCTGTCCCATGCTCTAGGTTCAATGGCAATAATTCAGGGAATCATGCTGATCTCTACTAAAACAGTAATCGGCTTCATGTTTACTTCTGATGCGTAAGTACATATATATACATATACACATATATTCAACATAATGATTCAAGTCAAGACAGTCCCAAACCTTGGAACCTGACCATCTCAATAACCATGCTCTCTTTCCTTTTCAGGCAGATCATAGATCTGGTCTCTCAACTTCTCAATGTGTACTGTGTTCTTCAGTTCTTTGATGGACTAGTGGTAAGTGCACTCAAGTGGTTTGTAACCATTGAAAAATGAATAACATTTTATACAATAACACTGCTACAATAAGAAGTCATTAATATACAGTGGAATAAGAGAGGTAGTCTGTGTATTTGTCCGGGACCCAGGAACATTGGTTGAATAAGTGATAAGCCATGAAACCTGGTAACAGTGTTTGTCTCTCTCTGTTAACACCCACTAATCTGAGATGTGTCTGTTTGTCCCAGTGTGTGTGTATGGGAATCATCCTGGGCACGGGCAAACAGAAGATAGCAGCGATGGCTAATCTCATCACCTACTACTGCGTGGGCCTTCCACTGGGCATCTCTTTGATGTTTGCAGCTGGCCTCAGGGTTGTAGGTATGTACTCAGTTCTGAATTTTATGAAAACTAAACATTCTTACTGCCTTGCCATATACTTGCAACAGAAGTATGGTTATGATCAAATTCAGAAATGTGGTACAAAAACATTCAGAAAAATAGTTGCTCTCACTGGCCATTAAGAATCATGAATAGCAGAGCTATTCTGTATTGAAGATGACACAATGTTCTCTGTCCTTGGTCAAAGCTCCTCTCCTCTCCTCTCCACAGGGTTCTGGTTAGGCCTGTTAATCTGTGTAATTCTACAGTCCAGCTTCTTCATCACCGTCATCTTCAGGCTCGACTGGAGGAAAATGACAGAGAAGGTACGTCACCAGTGGCTTTTCACTTCCCTATCTGGGACATACAGGGACTCAGGTAATGGAGAGACTGACAGCCCATACCTCCATCTTTATGGTTTCTGTGAAGCATAGTAGTGGCCTGGGGCGGCCTCTATCTTTATGGTTACTGTGAAGCATAGTAGTGGCCTGGGGCGGCCTCTATCTTTCTGGTTTCTGTGAAGCATAGTAGTGGTCTGGGGTGGGTGAAGGAAAATGTTTGCTGTCAGCATCATGGAGTTGAACTGTTTGTGACAGGCTGTGAAACGAGCTGGAAAGGCTGGACATATGGTGTCAATGAGGAGTATAGTTGCACCTGACCACACAGAGAACAATGGCAGGGTGAGTAGAAAATGTTGCTCAGTCCTATTTATGTTATTTATACTATACTCGCAAATAACATTGTTCTAACCCAGATTGTGCCTTCTTCCACACCCAGACAGTGAATGGATACATGTCAGTGAGTGCTGAGGGCCAGGGGGACCTCAGGGGAAGCAATTTGACCCCAAAGGTGCAGAAGGAGGATGGGAGCCCCAGAGCCCTGCTCTCCACCACCCAGCTGGTCCTGAGGAGAGGTTTCACCGTACTGGCTGCCATTGTCATCCTAGCTGTGGGGACAAGTGTCCATCTTCTACTGCCTCTACCAATCAGCTCATGGCGCAATCTGAGTGTAGACTGGAGCAACACTACCTTTACCACTACCTACCCCCCTGAACTCACCCCGTCAACAGTTCTCATCTAGGAGTAATACCTGGGCGATCCAGAACAGACCCTGTAGCAAGACAGTCATAGTGTGCTGTGTCACGGAATCTGTTATTACACCAATTATTAAACGCAAATCAGATGTTTCCTGCAATCGAGAGCTATAATCATTATGTATATTTTTCTGTAGGTTATCTATGCATACCCTCTTACCTTGTTCAATTGTCATTTTAATGAATGATGTAAATTGATTCTTTAAGAAATGTTATGCCTTCAGTACATTTAGTAAGGGCTTGCATTTCTAAAGTGTAGCAACCTTGGCAGCAGGCATGCCCAGCTAAGATACAGTAATTAGACAAGCTACTCTAACTTGATTGATAGCCTGACATGGTTTGTTAGCTACACTCGTCGGCTGTCCCCCTAGGAGAACCCTTTGAAGAGCCCCTTTTGGTTCCAGATAGAACCCTTTTGGGTTCCATGTAGAGGGTTCTACATAGAACCAAAAATAGTTATGTCCTACAAAAAGGGTTCAACTTGGAACCAAAAAGGTTTATCCTATGGGGACAACCTCAGAACTCTTTTGTGATCCTTTTTTCTTAAAGTGTAGGTATGAAGTTGGGAATCTATCTAGCTGGTTAGCTAAAGCCAATTTCAAAAACTTGCTAGGTGGCTAGTATTACAGAGAAACAACGCATTTTGATTTGATATATTCACCAAGAAGGAATCAATAGGCTACACAGCTTGATCAAATTAATTTACAATTATACCCTTCTGCACATCACCGGCAGCTAAAATCAAATCAAACGCTGTGTGTGTCACTCTCTCTCTCCTCCTCCACTGCATGCAATAGAGTATCTAGCTTCCTGCCTAGGCATTTCTTTGCTCTGTGCACCTTGGAGGGAACCACTTACTAGAAAGACTAAAAGGGGGGTTTGGGGTGTTCTCTTTGCCTGGTCCAGTCAGTGTGCTGTAAAAATACTGTAAAAATCGGACAAATCTGAGGGGGCACGTGCCCCCTATGGGCATGACGCCACTGGTTTTGGAATGAATTAATAGAATGCAATACAAACATTTAGGATGGTACAGTGTGAGTCTGTCTTTACTTTTTAGTTTACAATATATCATATTACCATGAGAAAACATTAGGTTTGATTGCTTTGTGTAATCAGCTCACAGTGAGATACAGTTTCATTCAGATGATTAATGAAAAGGTCCAGAATAAGTAACCCCATGGCTCCTCACAGACCAACAGTACTGGAATTTTGGCACCATACTGTAGTTTGGCCAGCTCCTCTTCACTCCTATAGTCTCTGCTTCGTTGCTTAGGTAGTCCTCTGACCACTCTCACTGAGTGGAGCTATCTCTGGAACCCATTCATTTTGAAACTGGAACATTCTCTGGAACTCACTCTGTGTTCATCAAGTGAGGTTGGTGAGCAGTAGGTTGATGATGATTCCCAGGGCTAGGATGAAGAGCATGACACAGAGCCAGGGCCCTCCGCATTATCAGGGCCCTGTGGGCCAGCAGTGCCCCCACCTTGTTGAGGGCCACCCTGTCCCCAGCCTCACCATCAGCCTCAGCCCCATCTTCAGCCAGGGCATTTCTATCTTTGTGGCCCTCACATGGAGCTGAATCATTTGAATGGGCCTCTGGGGCCATGTCTGTCACACATAAACACACCTATTAGACAGAGCATTCTTTCTTACATAACCAAGAATAAAATTATACCTTTGTAAAGCCATAGAGAGAGTTATGATGAACAGTAAAGTGAAGGGTCAATGATTGATGTAGACTTTCTTACCCATGTCTGTAGAGTTCCCCTGTACCCCAGCTCTGATTTGGGCCTGCAAACAACCCTACACATCATTAAGATCCCCTTCAAGGCATTTACATTAAATGAAATAAAGACTTTAGGGTTATGCCTGTGTTCACCTCTACATTGGCTTTCTTCCAGTTCATTCTGGATAGATAGACGATGAGGAAGGAGGACTGTAGGAACACATAGGTAAACAGACCGGTCCACAGGCCTGGGAGAGGAGAGGACGCATAACAGTAACAGTCAAAGAAGAGAAGACAACTGAAAGATTCAGTAGGGAGATTGGCGGCAGTTTTGTCTTCACTTAAGCCAACTTGTCACCTTGCTACACAAACCAACAATGTGATGTTGTTAAAATACGAAACAGTCAGGTGCCCAGGTGCAATATTGGAGCAATCAAAAGACTGAAAAACAAATGTGATACTGTATTACCCCATAAATTCATAGGACAAAATTCAGAATATGTTATAGATGTTCTTACCCATGATTCCTAGCTTGGCAGCAAACATCAGGGACACTCCAATAGGAAAGCCAACCCCATAGTAACCCAGGATGTTGCAGATCGCCCCAACCTTCTGCTTCCCTGCCCCCCTTATAATACTACCCGAGGCAGCCTGGGGAAACAGGAGAAGCAGACACGTTTACTGTTGCCCTACAAACATGTGCAGTGCCTTCAGAAAGGATTCACAGCCCTTTACGTTTCCAAATGTTTGTTGTGTTACAGGCTGAATTTAAAATGTATTAAATTGATTTGTTTTGTCACTGGCCTGCACACAATACGCCATAAGGTCAAAGTGGAATTGTTTTATTTTTATTTATTTTTTATTAATAAATAAAAAATGAAAAGCTGAAATGTCTCGAGTAGAGAAGTATTCAAACTCTTTGTTATGGAAAGCTTAAATAAGTTCAGGAGTAAAAATGTGCTTAACAACTCACACAAGTTTCATGGACTCGCTCTGTGTGCAGTAATAATGTTAAGACATGATTTTTGAATGACTACTCATCTCTGTACGCTACACATACAATTATCTGTAAGGTCCCTCAGTCGAGCAGTAAATTGCAAACAGATTCAACAACAAACACCAGGGAGTTTTTCCAATGCCTCGCAAAGGGCACTGATTGATAGATGGGTAAAAATAAAAAAGAATGGTGAAGTTATCAATTACACTTTGGATGGTGTATCAATACACCCAGTCGCTACAAGAATACAGGCGTCATCCCTAACTAAGTTGCCGTAGAGGGGGAAAAAATGCTCAGGGATTTCACCATGACGCCAATGGTGACTTTTAAACAGTTAGAGTTTAATGGCTATGATAGGAGAAAACCTCATTGACAGAGTAAAAAGCTGGAAGCCTGTACAGAATACAAATACTCATGCATCCTGTTTGCAACGAGGCACTAACGAAATACTACAAAAAAATGTCAAAGCTGTGTTGCTTTTACGCCAAACATAACGTTTTGCATTGTTGCCAAAAAGTTCAATTTTGGTTTCATCTGACCAGAGCACCTTCTTCCACATGTTTGGTGTGTCTCCCAGGTGGCTTGTGGCAAACATTTGACGACACTTTTTATGGATATCTTTAAGAAATGGCTTTCTTCTTGCCACTCTTCCATAAAGGCCAGATTTGTGCAATATACGACTGATTGTTGTCCTATGGACAGAGTCTCCCACCTCAGCTGTAGATCTCTGCAGTTCATCCAGAGTGATCATGGGCCTCTTGGCTGCATCTCTGATCAGTCTTCTCCTTGTATGAGCTGAAAGTTTAGAGGGACGGCCAGGTCTTGGTAGATTTGCAGTGGTCTGATACTCCTTCCATTTCAAAATTATCGCTTGCACAGTGCTCCTTGGGATGTTTAAAGCTTGGGAAATCTTTTTGTATCCAAATCCGGCTTTAAACTTCTTCACAACAGTATCTCGGACCTGCCTGGTGTGTTCCTTGTTCTTCATGATGCTCTCTGTGCTTTTAACGGACCTCTGAGACTATCACAGTGCAGGTGCATTTATACGGAGACTTGATTACACACAGGTGGATTGTATTTATCATCATTAGTCATTTAGGTCAACATTGGATCATTCAGAGATCCTCACTGAACTTCTGGAGAGTTTGCTGCACTGAAAGTAAAGGGGCTGAATAATTTTGCACGCCCAATTTTTCAGTTTTTGATTTGTTAAAAAAGTTTGAAATATCCAATAAATGTCGTTCCACTTCATGATTGTGTCCCACTTGTTGTTGATTCTTCACAAAAAAATACAGTTTTATATCTTTATGTTTGAAGCCTGAAATGTGGCAAAAGGTCGCAAAGTTCAAAGGGGCCGAATACTTTCGCAAGGCACTGTAAATAAGGCATTTCTGCATTTCATTTTCAATACATTTGGAAATATTGCTAAAAACAAGTTTTCACTTTGTCATTATGGAGTATTGTGTGTAGATAGGTAAAAAATATATATATATTTCATCCATTTTTAATTCAGGCTGTAACACAACAAAATGTGGAATAAGTCAAAGGGTATGAATACTTTCTGAAGGCACTGTATATACAGGTAACTTCCAAAATAAAGGAAACACTTGAGTAAATGAGGGATGCAAAGTATATTGGGAGATTAAGGTAAAGGTTAAAAAAAATTGAGAGCAAGTGCTTCCACACAGGTGTGGTTCCTGAGTTAATGAAGCAATTAACATTCCATCATTCTTAGAGTCATGTATAAAACTGCCCATTATTTTCGCTACCATGGCTAGAAGAAGAGATCTCAGTGACTCCCTCCACTTCTAGAAATTATGCCAAGGTGCATTGAAACTGTTCTGGCTCGTGGTGGCCCAACATCCTATTAAGACACTTTATGTTGGTGTTTCCTTTATTTTGGCAGTTACATTTAGATACATAAATACCTTTGATATTATAAAACGTGGATCCATATTGTGATGAGTAAAGGGAGCTATAAGTTGTGATACAGTAGAAGCATTGACTCCTGACCGATATTGCATATAACAGAAGAAAAGGGGCGTAGAAAGCCATAACTTGAGCAACCCTCTCTCTGATCTGCCTGTTGGTAGAAATTCAGGGTGAATAAATACATTCAGTTATGTAGAATCAATGACAGAGACACCTCACCGTAGTTAAAGTGTAAAGGAATATGTAAGCAAAGTTCATGAAAGTGTACGTCAGTAGTACAGTGAGTGACTTAGTTATGTCATAGAGAAAGGTTATTAATGTTCACTCTCATACACTGGTCTGGTGATAACGATACAATAAAACACACCAGTGATGTAGTAAAACACAACAAACTGCTTAGCCATGGTGACGATCAACAGATCCCAAAGCCACAGGAACAAATCTGGAGTGGTAAATAACCATAGACTACATTACTCACTCATCATATGTAAAGACGTAGGAGATTTTGTCCTTCAGTATCCCAACAAGAACCGACAAGCACACAGAAACGGACCCTGGACAGAGACAACAGGTCATGCACAGACGGAACACATATCTCCAGTAAAACTTTGAATCCTTTAATTATTGTATGAATGCTTCATTTGCTGTTGTCAAGCTTTGAAATATCATTTGAGGTGTTTGGCAGGCACATGTACCAGCACAGAACATGGCCAGCTTGGCAGACAGCTTGGCCTGCTCTGTATCTCCAGCCCCCAGAGCACTGCCCACCCTCACACTGCCTGCCACACTAAACCCTAGAGGGAACTGACAACACACACACACACACCATGATCAATCTCTGGGACTGCAACCAGATGATTCACTTCCTATGTGCCTGGTGTGAATATATAGTATGATGGATGAACATTTGCCGAAAAGTTCAAGTAAATCTCAACTATATATTTACCATGTAGCAAATGCTTGCCAGTTCGAAGACGACTGATTGTGCTCCAAGCTCCACCTCACTTATCAGACCTGCCATTGAGAGGAAGTGAGACAGGATATCAAACCAAAGTAGAAACACTGTAGTATCTAAACAGTTTGTAATGTGTAGAAGTATCCACAAGAAAATAGTCAAATATAGAGCAACATTTCACTTTAAAAAAATAGATCAATGGCATTCACAGACATCAACACAACCCAAATATCTATCTGTTGTCATACCTGCTAGAAAGCCTCCAATCTCATAAGTCCACCACTCCACACACAGCATGATCATGCTAGGAATAGCCAGGTGGATGTAGGTGCCCCAGTCTTCCAAGCACTCCCAAGACCAACCTATAGGGGAACACAAGGCTCGGACACTGGACCGTCCCTGAAAGGTTCATGCTAATGTTCTCACAGGAGGTGTTTGGGTCTAAACCAAAACCATGCTGTGTTAATACATTAGGAAGCCACAAACAGAGCACTTGGTTTGACATGGCACTGCTGTTCCCCTCAATAAATGCATACTAATAAATGTGTATTATGCATCCCTTTGTATGTGATCCATTCAAGTCACAGACTGGGAGTTCAGAGAGTTCAAAGAGTTTGTGGATTTGGCGGTATAAGCTCTACTTTAGTGTATTCATGTCTCACCTGCCCAGGTGGCCTTGTGTAGTTCCTTACACAGGATGTAGGCATAAAGTATAGCAGCCAGAGAGAACTGAGAGATGGTGTTGGCCCACGCAGACCCAGTCAACCGAAAACAATCCACAACATACATTACATCCTATAGCCCTCAATGCTAACACTTACCATCCCATCCTATAGCCCTCAATGCTAACACTTACCATCCCATCCTATAGCCCTCAATGCTAACACTTACCATCCCATCCTATAGCCCTCAATGCTAACACTTACCATCCCATCCTATAGCCCTCAATGGTAATGATGGTGACAGAGGATTCCCTCTCTGGGGATGACACTCACGCTACACCCAGGTCCAGAACATAGAAGAAGATGTAGTTGATGAGGGCATTCAGTACGTTGGCCACCACACCAGTGATGACTTGCGGCCATATGATTCCCTGAAGGACAATAAAGTCTCATTCATATCAAATGGTCAGGTTATAATTCTCTTTGCAGGGTGACTGACCTGAGGTCTAGGTTAGCTCTAACCTGATTCGGTAGATATCTGGCCTCCAGCTGATAAATAAATGTGGCCTGTTAAAAAATAAATGATGTTTTAGTAAGTTATTGACATGGGAAATTAATTATTTTCTTAATTGATTGTGTGCACGTGTGTCTGGGTAGATAGATGTACTCAATGGGAGTGCTGGCATAAAAATCTTCACATACACCTGAGACAGCCTAAAGTGAAATACGAGAGCTCTGTCAGAATGATCCAAAACAATAATCACATTCTACAAACCAATCTCTACATGTCACTTTGTGAATGAGAGAAAACAGCCACATTCAGAGATATAGTTTGTGTCCCAAATGGAGTCCTATTCCCTATGGGTCCTGGTCAAAAGTAGTGTACTATATAGGGAATAGGGTGCAATTTTAGACATCTATTAGATCTGGGGTAACTGTTTGCAGTGACTGGAGGGGTCTTACCTACCTGGCGACCTCTGGGCTCTGTTTGGCAGCCAGGAGGATTGGTTCTGTGTTGATGAGAACAGCCCAGCATGGGAAACAGGCCAGAAGTTGAATGAGGATGGCTCTCTGTACAATGACCCCAACTTTCAGGAGGTTACGGCTCCCAAAAGTCTGCAAGGAACAATAATCAAGTTCACCTTTGAGTGGCATGGCAGGATAATGTAACTCTGGTCCAGGGCGTTAAATGCTCCTTGCTGAAGCTGAGCGCCAGCAAGCCGCTTGTGACCCCCTGGACCAGAGCTAGGGTAAAGGCACCTTTGATAACATTTTGGAGACAGTGCTGTGTTAGGAGGAGGAAACAGACCAGGTTTCATTCCTACCTGAGATATGAGTGTGTCACACGCTGATGATAAACCATACCCAATGGAGACACCTGTAACATTAATCACCTGGAAGACCAGAATAGAGATTTTGAGAATTTGTTGAAAATGTCAATATCATGGTGAACTGTAATTTCAATATTACCACAGCCAGGTACCAGTCTGTTTGTGCCATCATGTTTGGATGACAAGGAGTGGCAAAAGTCACATGATGGCACAAACAGACAAGTACCCGGGATAATATTATCCAGAATGGTTGTAATAAAAAAGGGATATAAACTCATAAATCAATCAATACTTACAGCTATGGCGAGAGTGACCCCTACCAGTTCTGTCTTCCCCAAATGGACGCAGAAAACTGTACTGACGAAACTCACTGAAAAGACCATGAGCTGAGCCATAACCTGGTAAGAATAGAATACATCCACAACATTTGATAAATCAGTTGATGTCGTTGTACATACTATCAGGCATATGTGGAGTGAATAGGCCTAACACTATGAAGTGTTAAACAATCTACGGTTTGAGGTAACTCCAAGTGGTTCAGGTTAAACAGACCAGTTTATATATGAATCAATGATTCAGGTTAAACAGACCAGGTTATTGATGAATCAATGATTCAGGTTAAACAGACCAGGTGATAGATGATTCGGGTTAAACAGACCAGGTGATAGATGAATCAATGATTCAGGTTAAACAGACCAGGTGATAGATGATTCGATGATTCACAGACCAGGTGATAGATGAATCAATGATTCAGATTAAACAGACTAGGTGATAGATGAATCGATGATTCAGGTTAAACAGACCAGGTGATAGATGAATCGATGATTCAGGTTAAACAGACCAGGTGATAGATGAATCGATGATTCAGGTTAAACAGACCAGGTGATAGATGAATTGATGATTCAGGTTAAACAGACTAGGTGATAGATGAATCGATGATTCAGGTTAAACAGACCAGGTGATAGATGAATCGATGATTCAGGTTAAACAGACCAGGTGATAGATGAATCGATGATTCAGGTTAAACAGACTAGGTGATAGATGAATCGATGATTCAGGTTAAACAGACCAGGTGATAGATGAATCGAGGATTCAGGTTAAACAGACCAGGTGATAGATGAATCGATGATTCAGGTTAAACAGACTAGGTGATAGATGAATCGATGATTCAGGTTAAACAGACCAGGTGATAGATGAATCGATGATTCAGGTTAAACAGACCAGGTGATAGATGAATCGATGATTCAGGTTAAACAGACCAGGTGATAGATGAATCGATGATTCAGGTTAAACAGACTAGGTGATAGATGAATCGATGATTCAGGTTAAACAGACCAGGTGATAGATGAATCGAGGATTCAGGTTAAACAGACCTATATAGTATGCCAGATACCAGTAACCTATAATTATCCAGTGTGCCAGTGGCATTTAAGTGAATTCAATAATATGCAAGCATCACTGCCAAATAACAATAATAATGTAATATAAAAATGCAAAGTTTTATATAACTTTGACCTAATTGTGGGCAAAATGTAATAAAGATGTTTCTTACCACAGGCCCAGCCATTGTTGATCATTCAAGAATTTCTTTTTTGAATGCAACAGGAATCAACCTGAGAATACATCTCAAACAGCTCCAACATATTGTCCATTCATTCCCATTCATCCTGCTCTCCACAATTCCATTAGAATCCATTTCTAAAGACTGTCGCTCAGAAAAGTCTGCATGGTCAAGTGAGAACAAGGTGGTATTCTAGCTGCCAGCTGCCAGAGCGAAACTTCCTATCTGATGACATCCTTTGTCACTCCCTAGCTCTGACTTAGCTGTACACTGGCAATCTCAACTAGCATTGTTAAACATGATTTCCAATCAACTGCTGGACAAAGTTCACAGTCTTTTGTCAATTCTGCAACTGCACCACATGATGGAGCTCTTTCCTTCCTCTGCAAACATCAACATTGTTTGAAAATAAAGGATTTTTTCTCTAAAGCCGTGTTCTAGAGCAGTTGTTCCCAAACTTTTTATAGTCCCGAACCCCTTCAAACATTCAACCTCCAGCTGCGTACCCCTTCTAGCACCATGGTCAGCGCACTCTCAAATGTTGTTTTTTTACCATCATTGTAAGCCTGCTACACACACTATATGATACATTTATTAAACATAAGAATGAGTGTGAGTTTTTGTCACAACCCAGCTCGTGGGAAGTGACAAAGAGCTCTTATAGGACGAGGGCACAAATAATAATATAATAATAACAATCAATAATTTAGCTCATTGTTTAGCCATCTTACATATAAAACCTTATTTGTTCATCAACAATTGTGAATAACTCCCCACAGGTTAATGAGAAAGGTGTGCTTGAAAGGATGCACATAACTCTGCAGTGTTGGGTTGAATTGGAGAGATTCTCAAGTCTTAAATAATTTTCCACACACAGTCTGTGCCTGTAATTAGTTTTCATGAAAGTCTGTATTGCCCAGCGACAGCCCTGAAACCTGAAGGATCTGGAGAAAGTCTGTATGGAGGAGTGGGCCAAAATCCCTGCTGCAGTGTGTGCAAACCTGGTCAAGAACTACAGGAAACGTATGATCTCTGTAATGCAAACAAAGGTTTCTGTACCAAATATTAAGTTCTGCTTTTCTGATGTATCAAATACTTATGTCATGCAATAAAATGCAAATGACTTACTTAAAAATCATACAATGTGATTTTCTGGATTTTTGTTTTAGATTCCGTCTCTCACAGTTGAAGTGTACCTATGATAAAAAAGTTGTCATGTTTTGTCATAGATTGTCATGTCTTGTCCCTGTGCTTTCTCTTCTATTCGTTTCCCCCTGCTGGTCTTATTAGGTTCTTTCCCTCTCTCTATCTCTCTCTCTCTCTCTCTCTCTCTCTCTATCGTTCCGTTCCTGCTCCCAGCTGTTCCTCATTCTCCTAACTACCTCGTTTACTCTTTCACACCTGGCCCTCTGATTAGAGTCCCTATTTCTCCCTCTGTTTCCGCTTCTGTCCTTGTCGGATCCTTGTTTGCTGTACTGTGTTCTTGTTCCGTCCTGTCGTGTCGTGTTTTGCCTTATCTTCAGATGCTGCGTGTGAGCAGGTGTCTCTGTCAGCTACGGCCTGCGCCTACCCGAAGCGACCTGCAGTCTGTGGCCGCTTCTCCTGTCCTTCCCCTCTACAGACTAGAGGATTTCTGTTATGGATTCGGGATTTGTCGTTTTCTGTTGTGGACTTGAATAAACTCTGTTTCTGTTAAGTCGCTTTTGGGTCCTCACTTCACCTGCATAACAAAATTACATACCTCTACATGCTTTGTAAGTAGGAAAACCTGCAAAATCGGCAGGTTATCAAATACTTGTTCTCCCCACTGTAGGTACATTGTTGCAAAGGTTATCAGTGTCATAACAGCGCGATTTGCCAAGGCAGTATACTCTGAGCACAGACCTATCCATAAATCTGGCAGTGGCTTCTTATTAAAGTACATTTTCACAGAACCGCTTGTTGCAATTTCAATGAGGCTCTCTTGTTCAGATATTTGTCAGTGCGACTGGAGGCAGGTCATGAAAGGGATAACGAATCCAGGTGTTTGTGTCGTCCGTTTCGGGAAAGTACCTGCGTAATTGCGCACCCAGCTCACTCAGGTGCTTCACTATATCACATTTGACATTGTCCGTAAGCTTGAGTTCATTTGCACACAAAAAATCATACGAAGATGTAAAGACCTGTGTGTTGTCCTTGTTAATGCAGACAGAGAAGAGCTCCAACTTCTTATCATAGCCTCACTTTTGTCCCACACATTGAATATAGTTGCAGAGAGTCCCTGTAAACCTAGACTCAGATCATTCAGGTGAGAAAAAACATCACCCAGATAGGCCAGTCGTGTGAGAAGCTCATTATCTTGCAAGTGGTAGACAAGTGAAAATGATGGTCAGTAAAGAAAACTTTAAGCTCATCTCCCAATTTTAAAAAAAGTGTCAATTCTCTTCCTCTTTATAACCAGAACTGTATGTTGTAAAAGCGTTACATGGTCGCTGCCCATATCATTGCATAATGCAGAAAATACACGATTGTTCAGGGGCCTTGCTTTAACAAAGTTAACCATTTTCACTGTAGTGTCCAAATCGTATTTATAGCTGTCAGGCATTCCCTTGGCAGCAAGAGCCTCTCGTTAGATGCTGCAGTTTACCAAGTGGAGTCGGGAGCAACTGCTTGCACACGTGTTACCACTCCACTATGTCTCCGTCATTGCTTTTGCGCCATCAGTACAGATACCAACACATCTTGACCACCAAAGTCCATTTGATGTCACAAAGCTGTCCAGTACTTTCAAAATATCCTCTCCTGTTTCCCTGGTTTCCAGAAGAGGATGTCTTCCTTAATTGACCCTACATGAACGTAACGGACATATACCAGGAGCTGTGCCTGGCTCACCACGTCTGTTGACTCATCCAGCTTGTATGCGAAGCAGTAATAATTGTTTCAAAACATCTCCTGCCATGTCACTGATGCATCGTGAAACATTGTTGTTTGATGAAGATATTGTCTGTATAGTTTTTGTTAGCCTTTTCCCCAGCATTGTCCCAGCCATATCCGCGGTAGCAGGAAGAATTAAGTCCTCCACAATAGTATGGGGCTTGCCTGTCCTAGCCACTCGGTAGCTCACCATATAAGATGTTTCTTGCCCCTTCTTATTAATGGTATATTTTGCTTTAATACATGTCTTACTATTCGAAATTGTCTTAATTCTTGCAACAACAAAAAAACGGTGGCTTATTTTTCAAATTGGCATGTTTCGTTTTTAAATGTCTGCGCAAGAGTGAAGGTTTCATTGAGTTGTGAGAGTACCTTTGCACTTATAACACACTGTCTGAGGAAAGGCACTGCTCCCAATATAAGTGAACCCCAAATCGATGTAGTTCTCATCGTATTTGCGCCTCTTCGATGGTCCATCGTCCCTGTCTGTAAGGTGCTCTCCCGGTTAAGGGGGCAGTAGCTCTTCGGCTGCATCAGATTCACAACTGTCAGTGTCCATGCTAGCTGGGTTAACAACAAATGTAGAATTACTAATGCTAGCATTGGATGTGCTCGTGGAAGCAGAACAACTTGTCATCGACTGGTGCTGGTACCGGACTGCTGGTTGTAGCAGTACTACCAGTACAGCTGTTATGTGTCTTACTTGTTGAACTATTTATCAATTTTGGAGCAAACCGAAAGAGCAGCAGCTACGTTTGGCTACATACTGACCGTTAGTCGAATTCCCGCGAGAGAGTAACGGTTAATGTGATTGGATGTTCATTATTTGAGTCGACTACCTGTATTTGACATTGTGTTGTTATATCGCTGAACACTAGATGGTTTCATTTTATTTTTGGCAGTGAAATGAGGCTATTCAGGCGAGAAAAAAACATCACCCAAATGTATAACCCCGTTGGAAAATATAAATGGACTATGAAAATGTGAATCACATGTTTATTTGGCGTACCCCCGACGGCATTATCCAGTTTGGGAATAAATGTTCTGGAGCATAAATTTTCCTCAGTAGCTGATCACCGACTGAGCAGACAAATAATGAGTAGTCATTTGAGATGATTTGGATATCAGTCAGTCTGTTATGGGCGACTGCAATATAGTCGATTTCAAAAACAACCAGGCAATTTTAACAATGACATTTACAAAGGTCTAAAGCTGCAAAAGTCTCTGAAAGAAAGTCGATGGTAGGTGCCAGTCCCATCAGTTGAAAGATCTAACATATGAGGCTCTAGACACCTGAGGGCTGACACTTCCTGTGGTTACCTTACTGTAGACTCAGAGTATGACCCAGTGAACACATTAGTGTAGATAATAGTGCCTGTCTAAAAGTAACAGAGACCTTGCAGCCTAATGGGTCTTTAAGACAATTTCAAGTATGTTTAAAACACACTTAAACCATGAGTATTAGGTATCATACAATCTTGTGCTATCTAGAACCAAAAATAGTTCCATGGCTGTCCTTAGGTTCCAGGTAGAACCTTTTGAGTTCTATGTAGAGGGTTCTACATGGAACCACAGAGTTCTGCCCCACAAATAGGATACTCCTATGGCAGGGTAGCCTAGTGGTTAAAGTGTTGGACAAGTAACTCGAAGGTTGCAAGTTCAAATCCCTGAGCTGACAAGGTACAAATCTGTCTTCTGCCCCTGAACAGGCAGTTACTCCACTGTTCCTAAGGCCGTCATTGAAAATAAGAATTTGTTCTTAACTGACTTAGTTAAATAAAGTAAAAATGTATAAAATGTGGACAGCCTCAGAACCCTTTTGGAAATATTTATCTAATAGTGTGTACTGTGTAGGCCTACATTTGTCACTGTTTGACATTGTATGTACAGTGTTTTGCTTTGTTTTGTTTCATATTAATGCTTACAATAGCTCTTATGGGATGGAGACTTATATTAATGGAAACATAACATTTGGTTATTCCAATCTAGTTGTGTTGAAAACCAATTGATTGTCAGAGAATTGATTATCAGGGTACTTCTCTCGGGTCAGCGTCAACTCAATTTGGGTACCAAGGACACAAAGAAAGGCTTTTTGTCCCACTCTCTTGGCTCTGTCCTTTTTTAACTTGGATGAGAGAGAATTCAATGAGTGAAGAATGTCTGGTCCATTTAATTAGAGAGTGATTTGGCCTGTGGGAAAGCATCAAACACTATCTTCTGAGTATGAGGAGTGGTTGATTCTATCAGACAGGCCACATATTGTCTGCTTTAGTAACTGATACAGTGGCTAAGTAGGGGGGCAACAGAAGCTTAGACATCCTGTAAGGCTGATCTATGAAACTCTCTCCATGTCTGAATCAGCATGACTCAGTGGATACAACTTAGGTGTATCAGGTACACAGATACCACACAAAGCTCCCATTTTCCCTGTCCTCACAGACCTTAGTGGTGTCATTGACTTTTGCTGTGTTTGAGCTGAGGTAAAAGATATTACTTTGGAGGTCCCAAGTGACCCTAACATGCACCATTGAACAACTATGTGTCTTATTGTCCAGTATGAAATTGTGTTCAATAGCACACACATGGTTAATAACAACAAGAGTTCTGCTGTGCTGTGTAAATTTACCAAAGGCCTTTACTTGTCTATAGAATATTTTTTTATGCAACCTCAGCAAAGAATATAGCTACCATTCTTCCTTTCTTACTGAACACTTAAATGTATATATAGGTAATAATAGAGGCTATGATACACGAGCACTTGTTTCAATTGGATAATGAGTGGGTGTTGCAGAGGCAGCAAAGAGAGAGAAAGGCACTGTAATTACATAAGCTTCTACCCCCTTAAGACGTTAGATCATAGTTAGATCACAGTGATCTGAGCTGTACCATACACCCAGCTACTCCTTAAGTATCTAACATTTTAAATTCCCAAGACTGTGGTCAGGGTCAGGGCTTAGCTAAGATATTATATTTTCTTCCTTCCTTCCCTTTCTCAGTCTCCTCTCTGCCCCTTGAGGTTCCAATACTCCTCCATAGCCCACAATAAAGTGCAGTTTTGGGATGTTTTAGCTGTCAATGGCCATATAGTCTTGTAGGATTCAACCATTAAAAACCTGTAGAGTGTCTGTGAAATGTCTGCTGTCTTGTCTAGACTGTGAAACATGCCCTCTCTATACAATTCTTTCATGTTAGTGAGATGTTTCACCAGGTCTCCACTGTGTGTTGTATTGAAGTGGAGCTATAGCCCTGGATACTAGCAATAGGAGGTTGTGAAATTGACTATTTTGTCTGTACAACAATACTGGGTTTCTAGTGAATCTCCTGACCTCGCCAGGTTCATGCAATCTCTCAGTGGTGGGACAATGACACATTCTTTTCTTTCTCCACAGGTAGAGCCATTCAGCTAAAGCCTGTGCTGTGTTGGTGTACTGTGCGCTAAGTTTATTGGATCATCTGGGCCTATGTACCAAACCACCAATCACTGAGAAAAGGAGCAGACGAAAACAATAGTACTGTCAGAGTCAGCTGTGAAACTCTGCATGTTTTAGTCATGAAGTTGAGAAATAGCTAAGGAGTAGCCGAGGAGGACTGCTACTGAAACGTTGTCATCTCCTGCTTGCTGTTCAAACACGTTCTCTAGAGCCACGTTTATAGCTGGTTCTAACATGTGTCCTTTGTCTTGATCTTGTCCACATTCTGATTGTATCCACATTTTTAGACAGGTGTAGGAGATTAAAAGACTCATTGTGATCTGACTGTAATCAGATCTTTTTGACCACCTCCGCAGGTAGTTAGGGACTCATTGTATCTGGATCAATCATGTGTAAACAGATATGGATGGTCAGACCATTTAAATCATCATTATACCAGTCTCTAAAATCATTGACAGGTAGCACCATTGACTTATGGCATCAATAATTGTCTTAAAATATAAACATGCATGTTATTTTGAAATGTAAATATCTGTCAAATAATCTGCATACAGGGAGGCAGCAGGTAATCAGGAAATCTGGAATCTCCCCCACATTTAGTCAGGAATATGAATAAATGTACAGTATTTCTTACAAAGGGCTTACTTTGATCATAACTTACAACAGGTTTTCCTATGATAGTTGTTTATAGGTCTCAAATAAACTCAGCAAAAAAGAAGCATCCTCTCACTGTCATGTCACGCCCTGACCTTTGATACCCCTTCTTTTATATATATTTTGGTTAGGTCAGGGTGTGACTAGGGTGGGTACTCTAGTTTTTGTACATTCTATGTTTTGTATTTCTACGTTGGCCTGATATGGATCCCAATCAGAGACAGCTGTTTATCGTTGTCTCTGATTGGGGATCATATTTAGGAAGCCCTTTTGCCCACTTTCTGGCGTGGGATCTTGTTTATGTATAGTTGCCTTAGTGCACATCTGTAGCGGCACTTGTTGTTTTGTTCAGTGAATTTCGATGTATTAAAATGATGTGGAACTTTACTCACGCTGCGCCTTGGTCCGATCCTTACGACGAACGTGACAAGACCTATGACTAACAGAAATTGAATAATGTGTCCCTGAACAAGTGGGGTCAACATCAAAAGTAACAGTTAGTATCTGGTGTGGCCACCAGCTGCATTAAGTACTGCAGTGCATCTCCTCATGGACTGCACCAGATTTGCCAGTTCTTGCTGTTAGATGTTACCCCACTCTTCCACCAAGGCACCTGCAAGTTCCCAGACATTTCTGGGGGAAATGACCCGAGCTCCCAGACATGCTCAATGGGATTGAGATCCGGGCTCCTCGCTAGCCATGGCAGAACACTGACATTCCTGTCTTACAGGAAATCACGCACAAAATGAGCAGTATGGCTGGTGGAATTTTCATGCTGGAGGGTCATGTCAGGATGAGCCTGCAGGAAGGGCACCACATGAGGGAGGAGGATGTCTTCCCTGTAACGCACAGTGTTGAGATTGCCTGCAATAACAACAAGCTCAGTCCGATGATGCTGTGACATATCGCCCCAGACCATGACGGACCCTCCAACTCCAAATCGATCCTGCTCCAGAGTACAGGCCTCATTGTAATGCTCATTCCTTTGACAATAAACATGAATACGACCAGACAAAACCATGACTTGTCAGTAAGGAACACTTTTTGCCAGTCCTGTCTGGTCCAGCGACGGTGGGTTTGTGCACATTGTGACGACCCTCCCACTCTGTCTGCCGTATTATGTCTTTGTTCTTGTTTCCTTATTAGGATGCCGGTGGGCGGAGTTGAGAGGGTCGTCAGCTTCATGGGAAACACCTGGGCCCGGTGTCTCCCAGGATAAATAGACCTCTTCCACATTTATGGAAGAGACTCTCTCCATGCAGACACCTTTGTAGATTCTGGTGTGGTTCTTGGTGGCCTTTTGTTTGTTTGCTTTGGCACCTTTCAACACCCTGCATTATCACATTCATGCATGCAAAACACTCACTTACACTACTGATTACTGATTACACACACCATTGTATATTTTTCTTCGTTGCTTTAGTTAGTAAATATATATGTTGTTAGTTCTTATCTCCACGTTGTATCGCTTTGTTACGGGCTTTGAGCTGGTTTGTGACAAGTGGGGGCTCATCCAGGATTTTTTGAACTATTGGTTTGGGAGACCGTGGAGGTACGTTTTTGGTTTATATATTTTGTTTGAGTTTGATAGGCCCAGTGTTGGTTGCCTTTGTTGTTTGGGTTGTGTGCTGCGTTGGCGAGAGAGATAATGGTTAGTTTCCAGGCCCTGCCTAGCCTGGAAACATTTGTTCTACTTTCTGTTGGGTCATCAGTCTGAGGTGAGTAATCGGCTGTGTACCTCGGTGGGAGATTTGGGTAGGGTAGTGGAATTTGCTACCTAGAGCTATAGCCTTTTTCCCCTGATAGGTTTAGCGACATGTTTCATTTTTTGGAATATGTTGGGCATGGTTAATGTTTGTTATTTTTGTGTGGTGTCTGTGGACTGAGCAGTTGTCTCGGGGGCACATCTGTGGCTTGGTGGAATTTGCCAGCATGCTGGGGAGTTCTATTTCCTTGCCAGCGGGCTACAGTGCATAAATTCCCACCGCAAATCTGCACGAAGACTAGGGTTGAGTTATTGTAGGTTTTGGGGAAGCTCCGTATCTCATCTCTCTTCTGTGGTGCTCAGGGTGATTGTCAATTCTCGGGTTGTGGTCTGGAGTGCTCAGCAGAGGGGAAGAGTGAGAATGTTTTTTTTTTTGGGTGACTATGGCGTCTTATGTAGATGAGGTCATTCGCTTTCCATCAGAGGAATTGTTAGATTTAGGTACTAAAGAACAGCTGTTGAAGATCGCTGAACACTACAAGGTTGAAATTAGTGATACACATTTAAAAAATTCTATTAGGTTGATATTGAAGGCCAATTTGATGGAGAGGGGTATTCTTGAAGTTACCACTGGGCCAGCCTCTGCTGAGGACTTGTTGTCTCCCCATAACGTTACAATGGCCATTCCATCGGTTAGTCCTAGTAGCCTTCTTTTTGAACAGCAGAAAGAACTGCTTCTGTTACAGCTAGAGCATGATCGTGAGAAGCTAGAGCGTGATCGTGAGAAGCTAGAGCGTGATCGTGAGAAGCTAGAGCGTGATCGTGAGAAGCTAGAGCGTGATCGTGAGAAGCTAGAGCGTGATCGTGAGAAGCTAGAGCGTGATCGTGAGAAGCTAGAGCGTGATCGTGAGAAGCTAGAGCGTGATCGTGAGAAGCTAGAGCGTGATCGTGAGAAGCTAGAGCGTGATCGTGAGAAGCTAGAGCGTGCTCGTGAGAAGCTAGAGCGTGATCGTGAGAAGCTAGAGCGTGATCGTGAGAAGCTAGAGCGTGATCGTGAGAAGCTAGAGCGTGATCGTGGAAGCTAGAGCGTGATCGTGAGAAGCTAGAGCGTGCTCGTGAGAAGCTAGAGCGTGATCGTGGAAGCTAGAGCGTGATCGTGGAAGCTAGAGCGTGATCGTGAGAAGCCAGAGCGTGATCGTGAGAAGCTAGAGCGTGATCGTGAGAAGCTAGTGCGTGATCGTGAGAAGCCAGAGCGTGATCGTGAGAAGCCAGAGCGTGATCGTGAGAAGCTAGTGCGTGATCGTGAGAAGCCAGAGCGTGATCGTGAGAAGCCAGAGCGTGATCGTGAGAAGCTAGAGCGTGATTGTGAGAAGCTAGAGCATGATCGTGTAAAGTTTGAAAAGGAATGGGCATTTAAACAAGATATGGAGCGTGCTAAAATCAAGTTGCAACAAGAACGTATAGTTCTTGGTTAGGGAAGGAAGGATCTCAGGGGAGAGTTTGTTCTGGGAAGGTGACCCAGATTTACCTAGGGGTAGTTCCTCTTTTGGTCGTGCCCCAGAGACATTTGATATTGTTGGGAACTTACGGTTATTGCCTCAGTTTAATGAAAGGGACCCAGAGACATTATTTTCGTTGTTTGAGCATGTTGCTGACGCTAGGAGTTGGCCTGATTCCGACCGTACGAGCATATTCAGCTCTTAGTGTAGCCGACAGTGCCAGTTATGATAAAATCAAAACAGCTGTGTTACAGATTTAGGAATTGGTCCCTGAGGCTTACCGCCAACGATTTAGAACTTTAAAAAAGGATGATAAGCAGACTCATGTTGAGTTTGCGCGACAATTGTCTTTACAGTTTAATCGCTGGTGTTCCGCCTCTGCAGTGAGGGAAGCCCAAATCTATCCGAACAGCCCCGTATTCGGAAAGAGTGCGGGCTGTTCGGATAGATTTGGGCTTCCCTCACTGAGATACTTTGGTTCACGGGGGGAGTTCTATTCAACTAGGGTTGAGCCTGACTCCCATGGCAAAGCTGACTTTGGGCAGGAGTGTCACTACTGTCAAGGTTCAGGTCATTGGAAAAACGAATGTCCACTTCTCAGGTCAAAGGGTGCTTACGCTAAATCTAAGCCTACCGCGTTAGCTGCACCTGTTCTACATCAGTTCACTCATGACTCATTTCCTCAGGCCCAGGAGAATGGGAAAATCCATATTGATCCAGACTATTTACCTTTCATTACGGAAGGTTTTGTGTCTATGTTAGGAAGTAAAGACCTAGTGCCAGTGAAGATCCTGAGAGACACAGGTGCCTCTGAATCATTTGTGTTGAAGTCTGTTTCCCTTTTCTGCTGAGACTGATTTGGGGAATAGTGTTCTAATTAGGGGAATAGGTTTGAACACTCTGTCAGTTCCATTGCATAAACTGAGGTTGGATTGTGGATTGGTGAAGTTGTTGTGGGGGTGTGTCCTTCGTTGCCTATTGAGGGTATCGACGTTATCCTTGGGAATAACTTGGCTGGTGAGCGTGTATGGCCTGTCGTGTGTCCATCTCTAGTGGTTTCCACCAAGCCGTTATTTGTTGGGATTCCTGATGAGTGTACAGTTTCCTAGAGGTGTTCTCTGCGTGTGCAGTGACTAATGATAATAATACAAAGTATGTCACCGTTTTCCCTGTTATCCCGTTATCTGTAACCCGCTCAGATCTAATCAATGCGCAACTGGATGACCCCACGTTGGAAGAGTTGCGTGACCAAATTGTGCCTGTAGAACAGTTGGGAGATGTCGCCCATGGCTATTTTCTCCAAGAGGATGTTCTGATGAGAAAGTGGGTGTCTCATGATAGTTGTTTTTTGGGGGAGGCAATTAGTCAGGTTGTTGTACCAGTTAAGCTTCGTGAGTTGGTGTTGGAAACTTCTCACAGCGACGTTGCTGGACATATGGGGGTGAGGAAAACCTACAATCGCATATTAAGACATTTCTTTTGGCCTAGATTAAAGAGGGATGTTTCTGATTTTTTCAGAACCTGTCACACCTGTCAATTAACTGGTAAGCCTAATCAAGCTATTAAGCCGGTACCTTTGTTTCCTATTCCTGTACTCAGCCAACCTTTTGAGTATCTGATTATTGACTATGTGGGTCCTCTGCCTCGTTCTAAAAAGGGTAGCAGTTACCTGTTCACTGTGATGTGTCAGACCACTAGGTTTCCTGCTGCCTATCCTCTCCGATCTATCACGACTAAGTCTGTGTTAAAAGCTTTGACTCAGTTTCTCTCATTGGTTGGAATCCCTAAGGTCATTCAGAGTGATCAAGGATCTAATTTCACCTCTAATCTGTTTAATCAGGTTCTGCAACAACTCCATATTAAACACAATTTGTCTAGCGCCTATCACGCGCAAAGTCAAGGAGCACTGGAACATTTCCATCAAACACTTAAGTCTTTGTTGAGCGCTTATTGTACTGAGATGGATAGGGATTGGGAGGAGGGGTTGCCTTGGTTACTGTTAGCCGCTAGGGAGGTTTCACAAGAGAGCACGGGTTTCAGTCCAAATGACCTTGTGTTTAGACATAGGGTGCGTGGACTTTTATCTGTTCTCCAGGATGACTGGAAGTCTCCCGAGCCTCCTCAGTCCCTGTTATCGTATGTGTGTGATTTCCGGCGACACCTGTACGCCGCCGGTGAAATGGCTAAGGAGAAGTTATCATCTTCACAGGAGAGGATGAAGGGCATATTTGATCGCCGAACTGAGCCTTGTCACTTTAGTCCGGGTGACCAGGTTCTTGCTCTGCTGCCAATTGTTGGTTCTCCTTTTCAAGCTAATGTTTCAAGGTCCATATACAGTGGTGCGCCAGTACACTGAGCAAAATTATCTAGTTGCCACTCCAGAACGGAGGAAAGCACACCAGCTGTGCCATGTAAATCTGTTAAAACCCTATTATGCACGTTCTTCTGAGACTGAACAGTGGAAGTCCACAGAGGACGGTAAAACCTGTTCTTTTGGCTTATACCGTTGTTTCCTTGGGTTCTTGTCGTGCTAGATCTGTGCATGAGGAGGAAGATGTTCCTAGTCCTGACAATTGTAATTTGCAGGGTAGATTGAAAAATTCCGAAACACTGGATATTTTAGACAGTCTTCTCACTCACCTACCTGTTGAATGGGCGGAAAGAGATGGTTGATCTGATTCAGAGATTTACAGGTTTGTTTTCTGATACACCTACACGTACAACCTTAATAGAACATGATGTTGACATTGGAGATGCTGACCCCATTCGTCAGCGGTTCTATAGTTTCTTCAGAGAAACTTCATTGTCTGGATGCTGAGGTCAAGTACATGTTGGAGAGTAAGATGGCAGAGCCTTTCTCCAGTTGGGCTTCTCCCTGTATCTTGGTCAGTAAATCGGATGGAACAAACCGATTTTGTACGGACTACCGTAAGGTAAAGTGTCACAAAGCCAGATTATTTTCCTCTTCCTCGGATGGAGGACTGTGTTGATCAAGTCGGTGCAGCTAAGTTTGAACAAATTTAACCTGTTAACAGGCTATTGGCAGGTGCCACTGATGACTAGGGTACGTGAAATCTCTGCCTTTATTACACCCTTTGGTCTGTACTCGTATTCGGTTATGAGTTTCGGTCTGCGCAATGCACCTGCCACTTTTCAGCGACTTATGAACAGGGTTGTCGCAGGTCTGACCGGGTGCGCTGTTTATTTGGACGATGTGGTGATATATGCAGATATTTGGGAAGAACATCTGTCCCGTATTCAAGCCTTGTTCAAACGTCTGGCTGGGTTGGGTTGGTTAGGGTTGTCATGTTCTATCTTTCCTGTCTGTTCCCTCCTTGTCTTGTTCTTCTTTCCTCTTAAATATTGCTTCTTATACGCAAAGGTTGCTGAGGTCTGGGGAGGAGGAGGTTGGTTGGTGCAGGTGGAGGTGTGAACACATAACCCCTCACCAATTTGGGACGCAGAGGCTGTGTCAATTTGGGACGCAGAGGCTGTGTCAATTTGGGACGCAGAGGCTGTGTCAATTTGGGACGCAGAGGCTGTGTCAATTTGGGACGCAGAGGCTGTGTCAATTTGGGACGCAGAGGCTGTGTCAATTTGGGACGCAGAGGCTGTGTCAATTTGGGACGCAGAGGCTGTGTCAATTTGGGACAGAGGCTGGTATGTTGTTCCGGGGTCCTTGTTGGTCCCCGTTTTTATGGGGAGGAATGTGACGACCCTCCCACTCTGTCTGCCGTATTATGTCTTTGTTCTTGTTTCCTTATTAGGATGCCGGTGGGTGGAGTTGAGAGGGTCGTCAGCTTCATGGGAAACACCTGGGCCCGGTGTCTCCCAGGATAAATAGACCTCTTCCACATTTATGGAAGAGACTCTCTCCATGCAGACACCTTTGTAGATTTTGGTGTGGTTCTTGGTGGCCTTTTGTTTGTTTGCTTTGGCACCTTTCAACACCCTGCATTATCACATTCATGCATGCAAAACACTCACTTACACGACTGATTACTGATTACACACACCATTGTATATTTTTCTTAGTTGCTTTAGTTAATAAATATATATTTTGTTACTCCTTATCTCCACGTTGGCTCCCTTTGTTACGGGCTTTGAGCCGGTTCGTGACAACATAGGCGACGTTGTTGCTGGTGATGTCTGGTGAGGACCTGCCTTACAACAGGTCTACAAGCCCTCAGTCCAGCCTCTCTCAGCCTATTGCAGACAGTCTGAGCACTGATGGAGGTATTGTGCATTCCTGTTGTAACTCGGGCAGTTGTTGTTGCCATCCTGTACCTGTCCCCCAGATGTGATGTCGGATGTACCACTCCTGTGCAGGTGTTACACGTGGTCTGCCACTGCGAGGACATTTACATTACATTTGTACATTTAAGTCATTTAGCAGACGCTCTTATCCAGAGCGACTTACAAATTGGTGCATTCACCTTATGACATCCAGTGGAACAATCACTTTACAATAGTGCATCTAAATCTTGAAGGGGGGGTGAGAGGGATTACTTATCCTATCCTAGGTATGCCTTAAAGAGGTGGGGTTTCAGGTGACTCTGGAAGGTGGTGATTGACTCCGCTGTCCTGGCATTGTGAGGGAGTTTGTTCCACCATTGGGGGGCCAGAGCAGCGAACAGTTTTGACTGGGCTGAGCGGGAGCTGTACTTCCTCAGTGGTAGGGAGGCGAGCAGGCCAGAGGTGGATGAACGCAGTGCCCTTGTTTGGGTGTAGGGCCTGATCAGAGCCTGGAGGTACTGAGGTGCCGTTCCCCTCACAGCTCCGTAGGCAAGCACCATGGTCTTGTAGCGGATGCGAGCTTCAACTGGAAGCCAGTGGAGAGAACGGAGGAGCGGGGTGACGTGAGAGAACTTGGGAAGGTTGAACACCAGACGGGCTGCGGCGTTCTGGATGAGTTGAAGGGGTTTAATGGCACAGGCAGGGAGCCCAGCCAACAGCGAGTTGCAGTAATCCAGACGGGAGATGACAAGTGCCTGGATTAGGACCTGCGCCTCTTCCTGTGTGAGGCAGGGTCGTACTCTGCGGATGTTGTAGAGCATGAACCTATAGGAACGGGCCACCTCCTTGATGTTGGTTGAGAACGACAGGGTGTTGTCCAGGATCACGCCAAGGTTCTTAGCGCTTTGGGAGGAGGACACAATGGAGTTGTCAACCGTGATGGCGAGATCATGGAACGGGCAGTCCTTCCCCGGGAGGAAGAGCAGCTCCGTCTTGCCGAGGTTCAGCTTGAGGTGGTGATCCGTCATCCACACTGATATGTCTGCCAGACATGCAGAGATGCGATTCGCCACCTGGTCATCAGAAGGGGGAAAGGAGAAGATTAATTGTGTGTCGTCTGCATAGCAATGATAGGAGAGACCATGTGAGGTTATGACAGAGCCAAGTGACTTGGTGTATAGCGAGAATAGGAGAGGGCCTAGAACAGAGCCCTGGGGGACACCAGTGGTGAGAGCGCGTGGTGAGGAGACAGATTCTCGCCACGCCACCTGGTAGGAGCGACCTGTCAGGTAGGACGCAATCCAAGCGTGGGCCGCGCCGGAGATGCCCAACTCGGAGAGGGTGGAGAGGAGGATCTGATGGTTCACAGTATCGAAGGCAGCCGATAGATCTAGAAGGATGAGAGCAGAGGAGAGAGAGTTAGCTTTAGCAGTGCGGAGCGCCTCCGTGATACAGAGGAGAGCAGTCTCAGTTGAATGACTAGTCTTGAAACCTGACTGATTTGGATCAAGAAGGTCATTCAGAGAGAGATAGCGGGAGAGCTGGCCAAGGACGGCACGTTCAAGAGTTTTGGAGAGAAAAGAAAGAAGGGATACTGGTCTGTAATTGTTGACATCGGAGGGATCGAGTGTAGGTTTTTTCAGAAGGGGTGCAACTCTCGCTCTCTTGAAGACTGAAGGGACGTAGCCAGCGGTCAGGGATGAGTTGATGAGCGAGGTGAGGTAAGGGAGAAGGTCTCCGGAAATGGTCTGGAGAAGAGAGGAGGGGATAGGGTCAAGCGGGCAGGTTGTTGGGCGGCCTGCCGTCACAAGACGCGAGATTTCATCTGGAGAGAGAGGGGAGAAAGAGGTCAGAGCACAGGGTAGGGCAGTGTGAGCAGAACCAGCGGTGTCGTTTGACTTAGCAAACGAGGATCGGATGTCGTCGACCTTCTTTTCAAAATGGTTGACGAAGTCATCTGCAGAGAGGGAGGGGGGGGGAAGGAGGATTCAGGAGGGAGGAGAAGGTGGCAATGAGCTTCCTAGGGTTAGAGGCAGATGCTTGAAATTTGGAGTGGTAGAAAGTGGCTTTAGCAGCAGAGACAGAGGAGGAAAATGTAGAGCGGAGGAAGTGAAAGGATGCCAGGTCCGCAGGGAGGCGAGTTTTCCTCCATTTCCGCTCGGCTGCCCGGAGCCCTGTTCTGTGAGCTCGCAATGAGTCATCGAGCCACGGAGCGGGAGGGGAGGACCGAGCCGGCCTGGAGGATAGGGGACATAGAGTCAAAGGATGCAGAGAGGGAGGAGAGGAGGGTTGAGGAGGCAGATTCAGGAGATAGGTTGGAGAAGGTTTGAGCAGAGGGAAGAGATGATAGGATGGAAGAGGAGAGAGTAGCGGGGGAGAGAGAGTGAAGGTTGGGACGGCGCGATACCATCCGAGTAGGGGCAGTGTGGGAGGTGTTGGATGAGAGCGAGAGGGAAAAGGATACAAGGTAGTGGTCGGAGACTTGGAGGGGAGTTGCAATGAGGACGATCAACTGTCCGTCCTGTCTCCCTGTAGCGCTGTCTTAGGTTTCTCACAGTACGGGCATTGCAATGTATTGCCCTGGCCACATGTGCACACACAGGGACCCTGGGCATCTTTCTTTTAGTGTTTTTCTGAGTCAGTAGAAAGATCTCTTTAGTGTCCTAAGTTTTCGTAACTGTGACCTTAATTGCCTACCATCTGTAAGCTGTTAGTGTCTTAATGACCGTTCCACAGGTGCATGTTCATTAATTGTTTATGGTTCATTGAACAAGCATGGGAAACAGTGTTTAAACCCTTTACATTGAAGATCTGTGAAGTTATTTGGATTTTTATGAATTATCTTTGAAAGAAAGGGTCCTGAAAAAGGGGCCTTTTTTTATAACTCTTTATTCTATAGGGGTTATAATGAATGTAAGGTTACAATGGGTTTCTTTACATTCCAGGACCTGCTGGGAAGAACATAACTCAAGCATACAAAATAATACATTCAAAAAAACTCTTGGCATTCCTGCTGGCACAGCTCCCCTCTGTCTATATATTTAAAACTGCACTCTAAGTCACGCTCTGTAGAGCTAAGCAATGGCTTTAATCTATTTGAGGATAGGTCATTTCTTTATATATAAAGAAAGGTACACAGTGATCTTGGCTGCATTTAACAATGCTTCTGCCCAGACTGAAAGGTGGACACGTTACACTAGGTTTTCACAATGTTCCTGGGAGGACAGCATTTCATTTTCGATTCTCCTTGAAACAATTTGCCCTGGGTTAGTGGTCCATTTTTCAAGACAACCAACAATTTCCCATTTCATTATGTAACTAATGGCACATGGATGAATGAAGTTATTAGGAGCAATTTAGGTTAGGTAACATTATGCTTCCCAGGCAACACTAACAAAATGTACTGTTTTTTTGTGTGAAAGTGGTTTTTTATATACACAACAATTATGGAAAAAAAAGACATATTTGGTCCGTTAAGATGATTTATATATTTTATTTTCCTATATGAAACTGTACAGAGATGTATTTTTGTCATTTGTATTACACTGGGCTGAACTACACTCCAATGTATTTTGTAACAAGATACTTTCAAGAGTTGTACAGTAATTAGTATTTTCATTTTGTATAGCGGTTCACCATTTTGTGGCTCCCTTTCACCTTCCATTGGTATCAGAAGTCTAACAGCACTATGGTGTGGTTTGCTAAATGAATTTAACATAAATGTGTATGTAAAAATGGACAGTTGAAAAGCAAGCAGAGTATTATTCTAATGAGCTCTGCCCCGAAACAAGGTTTTGTGTAAAAGTGACACAGCTTTGTCAAAATTGACTTTTCATAGCAGGTTTAGGAGGACTTACGCAGTAGGTTAGGATAATTCACTTAGCAGGTTTGAAAATTAGGACATGACCCTGAAACAAGGCCAATAATAATACACAGTGTACTTTGCAGTTCAGTTTGGTATGTTCATTTTCACATATGCAGTCAGTGCATTCAACAACAACATATCACAGTCATAGCAAGTAAAACATTTCTGTAACCGTTACTGAGAATGTTGTTGCAGTTCGGGCCAGCAACTTCCAAATCTATTTCTGTATTTTAAAATACAAAATACATGTCATTTAATTAAATACATTTCAAAATACAAGTATTTTGTAGTTTATTTTGATACATTGATCTTTATGGTATTCTGTAATTGTATCTTGTAATCTTTGCCCATCTCTGACTGTACATGCAAGCAGCCCAGACATTACCTTTGACATTTTGTCAATTTCAGAGGGTGCAATAGCAAGCACCATATGCAATAAACTATATATATAAACTATATTACATCTCATGAATAAACAACTTTTGATCAAGATAACATACCAATAATTCAATCAAAAGTATTGAATTACATATTATATTACTGTTATAGTAAAGGAGAAATGTCAGTGTCCGCACACAGTAACCATTGTACAGTGTATTCACATATCTGAGTTTTCAATATGTTTGCATTTTCCAGCCCCAATGATTCAAGTTTAGAAAAGTGTGTACAGAGGGATCTCAAGTTATACAGTCATACAGTATTCAAAGTTCAAATGGGGTCGGAAGTACAATGCACCATGTTTCACCATTGACTACGAGCAAGATTAAAACAAGTTAATATAAGACTATAGATTTGCAAAAAGAGAAGATGGCATACATTATTTGGTCATGGAAACATAGTTCAGAAGCTATTTTGTGCAAATTAACAGTTTATCAAAAAAATTTAAACCCCAAAAGGATTTGAACTATGGGTCTTTAGATATAAACAGACCAACAAATATGAGGCAGAACCTTCTTCTGAGAGTGAGAAGTTGAGAACATGATAATTTGATGGAGATAATACTTGGGCATTTTAAATGGAACTGGACATACACTGTATAACACATTACAGCATTAAAAGTACAGTAGTGCTACTTTTAACCTCATCTCTCCAGTTAAACTCATCCTCCAATCCCCCCACCCATCTGACCACCCACCCACCCACCCACCCACTCATCCACCCACCCACCCACCCACCCACCCACCCACCCACCCACCCACCCACCCACCCACCCACCATCCATCCATCCATCCATCCATCCATCCATCCATCCATCCATCCTCTCTTTCCACAGGGTTATTCAAGTGTCCTTTGTAATGGAAGCCATGTGGCTTTTCTCCCAACAACCTATCACGACCAGTCACGTTGTTGCCTTTCTCACCAGAGGTCCATGGCACATTAAGGGCCCTCTATGTGCATTCCTCATGGTGTGGACCGTGGCCCCTCGGTGCCCTCAAACCCCAGTAGTGTTGGCCCAAGTAGGGAAGGTGTCTAGGTGGAACATGGCCCTGCCCCAGCTGTTGATGGCCAGAGTGATGCACAGGATGCCAATGATGTTCATCACTATACCTGTCCTAGCCTGGGAGAGAGCAGGAAAGTAAAATGAGGTGCAATTAATTTCAAGTTCTGTTAGCAATCATTCAAACAAGAGAAGGCAATCAAGTGATCTGTGGCCCAGGACAATTGTCCTCAAATGATTTGTAAATGACATATTAAGAAATTTCCTAAATTGATTTAGGATTTGTTTGCTATTATTTATTTTTGTTAATGAATAATAAGATAGACAATTCACTAGATTATATTATTTTTATAAAATGATGTACTGTAACTCACCATGTCAGAAACCTTGAGGTAGCCGTATGAGAAGACGATAGCATTGGGCGGTGTGGCCACAGGTAGCATGAAGGCAAAGGAAGCACTGAGAGTACAAGGCACCATGACGTACAGAGGATTCATTCCAATGGACTGGGACTGAAATAAAAACACAGACAGACACACATCTTTAGCTGTCTGAGCCAGGGCTGAGGAGGACACTCTTACTATGAGTCCCAAATGGCACACGTTTTCCCTACATAGTGAACTACTTTTGACCAGAGGCTATGCACACTAGTCAAAAGTAGTGCACTATATAGGGAATAGGGCGCCATTTGGGACGCATCCCTAATGACAACACTCATGTCTGCTTTGGTGCTTTTCTGCACCGTAATCACTGGCTCATAACACTATCTCTGATTTTAGTGTTTGTAATTCTAGGGTTCAAAATCGTCCATTAGGCGTGTGTAATTAAGATGTAATTCTTATACATGCTATGTTGTTTGGGGTCTGAGTCATGGCAGGCAAAATGGAAACGCACCACAGAAACGCATCCAGAACGGTGTAGAACCACATTGTAATAGCAAAACACAGATTAGAATGTAAGCCTCGGTAGAGTTGAATATTATCCCCCAAAAATTCACACGACAGTAATGAGTTCCTCTGTCAGGACCTTCCTCAACAGATATAATGGATGTTATATCATTTAGTTGGATTTATTTTTGTAGCAGTCTGGAAAGACAATACAGACATAAAACAAGCAGCTAGACACAAAATCACACATCTTAGCATCCTCTCTTTCCCAGACTTCACTGTAACTAGTAGTTGGTTCACTAACCCCATTTTTCTTCCTCTCCTTCCCCTCTTTCACTCACCCTTTTCTATACTTATGTCATCTTCATGCACTCCTGTTGGCTTTGACCTTAATAAATCCTTCTCTCTATACCCAAGCTTGGCACATTCCGGCATGGCCCAGCTTGGGTCCTCTCTGAGTGCTTGGGCACTGGGCACAGTGATACCATTCATCAGTGTAGATGGGGGTGGGCACCAGGACAAGTCACAGAACTCAATTGGTGTGTTTGGCAGGGTGGCTATAGAAGGAGGGGCCCAGGGAAGGGGACCAAATATATTCATCTCAAATTACTAACAACACAGGCCAGGGCAGCCAAACAAGGACATGTAGGCCGGCTTCCACGGGGAGTAGTTTCAATGCTGCACTCCTATAGGGGAGATTTCTGAATGGGTTTACACTGGTAAGCACTGTACTTCATATCAAGGAGCTACAGTGTTCAGGCTATTGAAAGTATTGCTGCTGCATGTACTATACGTATCCGTGTGACAGAGCAGTTTACCAGACTGGATAGCTATTGTATTCCTGCTTCCAGTTGTGTAATACTGTAATATTGTGTAGTAGTGTAGCATTGTGCAGTAGTGTAGTATTGTGCAGTATTGTGGAGTATTTTAATATTGTGTAGTATTGAACAGTATTGTGTAGTAGTGTAGTATTGTGTACTATTGTATAGTAGTATAGTATTTTGTAGTATTATAATGTAGTATTGGTTAGGATTGTAGTAGGGTGTAGTATTGTGCAGTAGAGTAGTATTGTGAAGTATTGTGTAGTATTGTGTAGTGGTGTGGTATTGTGTAGTAGGGCTGTTACATCTGCTTCTGCCACGCCCTCTAATGCTCATCCTGTGTCTCCTTGACCTGCCGCCACTCCCCCAGTGCTCTCTCCCTCTCTCTCTCGCTCTCTGTGAGATAGTGTGGGCGGAGACAGGTGTGCTGGATTCAGAGCCGATCGCCACCAGCTGCAACCTGTTCCATAATCAAGACCTCTACAAATACCCAGTCCTGCCACTTCCACACTGCCAGATCGTAATCTCTGCTCAGTCAGTCTACGCTTCTAGCCGTTTGTTACTATTTAGATCCTGTTAGCTTGTTGTGCCTGTTTTCCTTGCCTGATGCTGTTTTCCTCTCCGCTACAGTTCAGCCCGCTCGGACTCTGGTCCCTGTCTCCAGTCCCACGTCTCTTCATCCTGCTACTCTGTCCTGTATTCCCCACTCTACTACTCCCTTGGATTCCCCAACGGACCTGCTTACCCTGTCCCAACTCCTCTCGCTCCAGCCTCAGCCTCTGCACCTTGTTTCCTGCAACCTGCCCGAGCTTCCCCTGACCTGCACTTCATCTTCCCCCTGTGTTTCAATTAATACCTTGGTTACTTCATCTCAGTCTCCTCATCTGAGTCTGCTCTTGGGTTCCCCTGTTCCACTCCATGTAACAATTGCCTAGTATTGTGTTATTAATACAGAGCTGTGTGTTGAGTCTTACCATTGAGGCGAGGACAGGTAGGAAGAGAGTAGCAGTGGCCACATTACTGGTGCACTCTGTGAAGATGGCGATCAGCAGACACAGGATGACAGCGATGGCCCAGGGTGGGATGGTGTGGAGGGGAGTCATCTGGTCCCCCATCCACATAGACAGACCTGACTCCTGCAGGGGCATGTACAAAACCATGCAATCAGTCTCAAACAACCATGGCACTCTTCTTTTAGTGTCGGATACATAACCAGACTCACATACATCTACACATGTTCAGGCACTGTAACTACCAAAATAAAGGAAACACTCGAGTAAATTAAGCAGGTGCTTCAACACAGATTTGGTTCCTGAATTAAATAAGCAATTAACATCCCATCATGCTTAGGGTCGTGTTTAAAAATGTCCAGTTGTCCATTATTTTGGCTACCATGGCTAGAAGAGAGGTTTCAAAGTGGCATAAGGGGTTTAAAGTGTTTGTGTGTGTATATTTGTGTTTGTATGTGTCTCAGTCGCCAGAACTCAACCCAATTGAACACTTATGGGAGATTCTGGAGTGGCGCCAGATACAGTGTTTCCCACCACCATCAACAAAACAAAATGGTGTCGCATCCCTCCAATAGCGTTCCAGACAATAGTAGAAACTATGTCAAGGCACATTGTGCTCTTGGTGACTAACGCCCTATTAAGACACTTTATGATGGTGTTTTGTTTCCTTTATTTTGGCAGTTACCTGTACATACTGTGTACAGTTTTTCAAAAACAGAAAGGTTGATTTTAGTCTACTTTAGTAGCTAAGTAAGCAGCTAATATGTTACCTGTATCATCCCACATTATATGCCCTACGTTTCATCGTACTTGGGAAGTGAACAGGGTGTTGCTGTGTTGACTAATCAAAAATGTCCCTTTGTCACAATGATCCTGATGAAATATGGGATGATTCAGTTCTCAGTGAGGATCTGCCTTTTTTGGTTAAAACGTTTCTGTGGAAAGCGAACAAAGATTATATTGTAGAGATATAGAATTTTAATGTGAGCCAGTTTGCTACAGCAGGAAAATAATCCTGCAGCAACAGGAAATTAATTACTATGTGGATTATGAAGGTGAAGGTGGTAAATTACCTTTTAATGGCATCAGACTGAGGCTCTGCATCTGTCCTCGTGCTCCTACACCTTAGTGCTGCTTTTGATACCATCGATCACCACATTCTTTTGGAGAGATTGGAAACCCAAATTGGTCTACACTGACAAGTTCTGGCCTGGTTTAGATCTTATCTGTCGGAAAGATATCAGTTTGTCTCTGTGAATGGCTTGTCCTCTGACAAATCAACTGTAAATTTCGGTGTTCCTCAAGGATCCGTTTTAGGACCACTATTGTTTCACCATATATTTTACCTCTTGGGGATGTCATTTGAAAACATAATGTTAACTTTCACTGCTATGCGGATGACACACAGCTGTACATTTAAATGAAACATGGTAAAGCCCCAAAAGTGCCCTCGCTAGAAGCCTGTGTTTAAGACATAGGGAAGTGGATGGCTGCAAACTTTCTACTTTTAAACTCGGACCAAACAGAGATGCTTGTTCTAGGTCCCAAGAAACAAAGAGATCTTCTGTTGAATCTGACAATTAATCTTAATGGTTGTACAGTCGTCTCAAATAAAACTGTGAAGGACCTCAGCGTTACTCTCTACGCTGATCTCTCTTTTGACGAACATATCAAGACTGTTTCAAGGACAGCTTTTTTCCATCTACGTAACATTGCAAAAATCAGATAATTAATCCATGCCTTTGTTACTTCTAGGTTAGACTACTGCAATGCTCTACTTTCCAGCTACCCGGATAAAGCACTAAATAAACTTCAGTTGGTGCTAAATACGGCTGCTAGAATCCTTACTAGAACCCAAAAGTTTGATCATATTACATATTACTCCAGTGCTAGCCTCCCTACACTGGCTTCCTGTCAAGGCAAGGGCTGTTTTCAAGGTTTTACTGCTAACCTACAAAGCATTACATGGGCTTGCTCCTACCTATCTCTCTGATTTCGTCCTTCCGTACATACCTACACGTACGCTACGGTCACAAGAAGCAGGCCTCCTAATTGTCCCTAGAATGTCTAAGCAAACAGCTGGAGGCAGGGCTTTCTCCTATAGAGCTCCATTTTTATGGAATTGGTCTGCCTACCCATGTGAGAGACGCAAACTTGGTCTCAACCTTTAAGTCTTTACTGAAGACTCATCTTGTCACGTTCTGACCCTGGTTCTTGTGTTATTTGTTTGTTTTAGTTGGTCAGGACGTGAGTTGGGTGGGCATTCTATGTTTTGTGTTTCTAGGTTGTTTTTCTGTGTTCGGCCTAGTATGGTTCTCAATCAGAGGCAGGTGTCGTTAGTTGTCTCTGATTGAGAATCATACTTAGGTAGCCTGGGTTTCACTGTTTTGTGGGTGATTGTTTCTGTGTCTGTTCGCCACACGGTACTGTTTCGGTTTTGTTCACGTTTATTGTTTTGTATTCATTGAGTGTTCAGTTTATGTTTTTAAATAAACAACCATGGACACTTACCACGCCGCATCTTGGTCCGATCCTTGCTACACTCTTCAGGCGAAGAGGAGGAAAACCCTTATACATCTCTTCAGTGGGTCATCTGATTGAGTGTAGTCTGGCCCAGGAGTGTGAAGGTGAACGGAAAGGCTCTGGAGCAGCGAACCACCCTTGCTTTCTCTGCCTGGCCGGTTCCCCTCTTTCCACTGGGATTCTCTGCCTCTAACCCTATTACAGGGGCTGAGTCACTGGCTTACTGGTGCTCTTTCATGCCGTCCCTAGGAGGGGTGCATCACTTGAGTGGGTTGAGTCACTGATGTGATCTTCCTGTCTGGGTTGGCGCCCCCCCCCCCCCTTGGGTTGTGCCGTGGCGGAGATCTTTGTGGGCTATACTCGGCCTTGTCTCAGGATGGTAAGTTGGTGGTTGAAGATATCCCTCTAGTGGTGTGGGGGCTGTGCTTTGGCAAAGTGGATGGGGTAATATCCTTCCTGTTTGTCCCTGTCCGGGGGTATCATCGGATGGGGCCACAGTGTCTCCTGACCCCTCCTGTCTCAGCCTCCAGTATTTATGCTGCAGTAGTTTATGTGTCGGGGGGCTAGGATCAGTTTGTTATATCTGGAGTACTTCTCCTGTCTTATCCGGTGTCCTGTGTGAATTTAAGTATGCTCTCTCTAATTCTCTCTTTCTCTCTCTCTGAGAACCTGAGCCCTAGGACCATGCCTCAGGACTACCTGGCATGATGACTCCTTGCTATCCCCAGTCCACCTGGCCGTGCTGCTGCTCCCGTTTCGACTGTTCTGCCTGCGGCTATGGAATCCTGACCTGTTCACCGGACGTGCTACCTGTCCCAGACCTATTATATTTGATTATAATTCATTAATAAACCTCAAATACACTACAGGTTTTGCATTGCCAGGATGTCCGGAAAGTTCCCCTGCAACAGGGTGATCCTACATCTGTATGTACATACTGGCCCTTGTCTCTCACCTCGCTGCCCTTGGCCAGGGCGAACCCTCCCCCCAAGAGGAGAACGATGCTCCAGGGTAACTTCTTCTGGGCCACCTTCCAGGTCAGCAGAGCTGGTGTGGGGCCAGCTGGGTGTTGATGCTCTGTAGAGGGGTTAACGAATCACTGTTACAGATATGCTATTGTAATGGTCTTCAAGTCTTCATATCCTTAGATACTAAAGTAGCATACTCAAGATCAGGTACTGTGCTTGTTACATTTTATGTGTTTTAAAACATGGTTTACCAGTGTCAAAGCTTTGGGACCTCCTGCAACAGAAGCGTGGGGGCTTGGAAGGCAGGACGAAGAGAAGGACAGCGATGAACACTGCCACTGTGGCATCAGTTACATACCTGGAGGGAAGAATGGATAAAGATAGGGTGGTTATCTGTCAGCATTCAGACATACAATTAATGTTTTCTTGCTTATTTTTTCTTGTGAATTATTGAAGCATATGGGAAGTGAGATACTTTTGGTAATGTGGTGTATGTGGACACCTGCTTGTCAAACATCTCATTCCACAATCATGGGCATTAATATGAAGTTGGTCCCCACTTTGCTGCCATAACAGCCTCCACTCTTCTGGGAAGAATTTCCACTAGATGTTGGAACATTGCTACAGGGACTTGCTTCCATCCAGCCACAAGAGCATTAGTGAGGTTGGGCAATGATGTTGTGCGATTACCCCTGGCTCACAGTTGGCATTCCAATTCATCCCAAAGGTGTTCGATAGGGTTGAGGTCAGGGCTCTGTGCAGGCCAGTCAAGTTCTTCCACACCAATCTCGACAAACCATTTCTGTATGGACCTCGCTTTGTGCACAGGGACTTTGTTATGCTGAAACAGGAAAGGGCCTTCCCCAAACTGTTGCCACCAAGTTGGAAGAATGTGATTATATGATGTTGCATTAAGATTTCCCTTCACTGGAACTAAGGGGCCTGAACCATGAAAAACAGCTCCAGACCATTATTCCTCCTCCACCAAACTTTACAGTAGGCGCTATGCATTGGGGCAGGTAGCGTTTTCCTGGCATCTGCTAAACCCAGATTCATCCACCGGACTGCCAGATGGTGAAGTGTGATTCATCACTCCAGATAATGTTTTCACTGCTCCAGAGTCCAAAGGCAGTGAGCTTTACACCACTCCAGTCGACGCTTGGCATTGCACACGGCGATCTTAGGCTTGTGTGCGGCTGCTCGGCCATGGAAACCAATCTCATGAACCTCCAGATCGACAGTTCTTGTGCTGACGTTGCTTCCAGAGGCAGTTTGAAACTCGGTAGTGAAGTGACCCGTTCTGTGAGCTTTTGTGGCCTACCCCTTCGCAGCTGAGCCGTTGTTGCTCCTTGACATTTCCACTTCAAAATAACAGCACTTACAAATAGCAGCACTTACAGTTGACCAAGGCAGCTCAAGCAGGGCAGAAATTTGACAAACTGACTTGCTGGAAAGGTGGCATATGACAGTATCACGTTGATAGTCGCTGAGCTCTTCAGTAAGGCCATTCTACTGCCAATGTTTGTCTATGGAGATTGCAGGGATGTGTGCTCAATTTTATACACCTGTCAGCAACGGGTGTGGCTGAAATAGCCGAATCCACTAATTGAACGGGTGTCCACATAATTTTGTATATATAGTGTATAATTGGTCAATGTAATGTTTTTGTAATGGTCTCAAGTCTTCTTTGTTTTGAATAAGGCTGCATCTCATATGGCACCATATTCCCTTAATGGCTCATTTGACCAGAGCAATATGGCCCCTGGTCAAAAGTAGTGAACTATAAAGGGAATAGAATGCCATTTGGAAAGCATACCAGGCCTGTGAAATATGCTGTGTATGTACAGTGTAGTATGCATGAACAATAAAGGGCCGTACTCTGCGTCAGCATTGAAGATGTATGTGGCCCAGCCTGCCACAAAGCCAGGATCTCTGGTGAACCACAGAACCACCAGACAACTGAAGAGACCCAACACACTCAGCTCTCCAAAAGACATGGAGCCCAGCTGACGATGCTGCTCCTTGATCACATTGTACACAGCTATCTCTTTCTCTGTCTTTACTGCCCCACAGCCCCACGTCTTCTTAAAACTGGGAATGGAGGGAGAGAAAGGGGTTGAGGCTTAAAGGGTGACTTCAGTAGTAAATTTAATTCAGTAGAGTGATTCAAATGAGGATGATCTCTGACTGAAAGATAAAACATCACATTTTGATCTGAAACTCACTTGAATCCCATGAAGACAAACTGCAGCCAGAGCCAAGCCAGGGTCAGCATCAGGATCATGTTGGGGAAAGCAAAGCCGAACCAGGACGCAAAATTGATGACATCGCCATTGTTAGGAAACAGCCTGAGGGAAACATAAAAAATGAGTAACATTAACACATAAAGAAAAATATTATTTGAAAGATACATGACTTGAAAGTACTGAAATACACTGAGGACACTATCCATAGCTGAAGGTACCCACTGGTTCATCTGTCCCTTGAGCACCAGGTTGGGCCCAGTCCCTGTGAGGGTGGCAGTGCCCCCGATGCTGGCAGCGTAGCACACACACAGCGTCATGCCCTTACACATCTTCTTCTTGTCTGCAGCCTCCTTACGCCGGATAGCCTCCACAAACGGGTCTAAACAGGTCACCACAACTGGACAAACACAGTCCAAATAGAAACGTTAACAGCATAAATAGTCTCAAAGCAAACATTTCCAATGCACACTTCTCATATAGATGCCCCATAATATGCTTACATGGTCCTCGAGCTCATTCAACGGATAATAAACTCTTTCATTAAAAACACAAATGAACTGTTCATTAATTAGTCCTCTGCTCAGTGCTCACCATGTCCCTCTGCCTGTTTCTCCGTCTGTTTGCTGTCAGTGGGTTCCTGAGGCTGGATGTCCTCCTCAGTGCTGAGGATCACAGGCATCTCAGTCTCTGTGTAGTTGTTGAGCTGCTCGAGAACAGCCTGGACGATGGGCACCATCATGGCTGTGGTGGCTGTGTTACTGATCCACATGGACAGGAAGGCTGTCACCCCCATGAAGCCCAGCATCAGACTGGAGAGACAGGAAACCAAAGAATGTGGAATAAGAATATTCTGTAACACTTTACTTCAGGCATAGCATACAGGTTAAATGCTTTATAACTTGTTATAAGCATGTATGAGCTTTTAGAAGGTCATAAGACAAAAAAAATGATCAGTTAAAAGGCTAAATACACTCTGACACGGAGAGAGTGAAATGTTAGGTAATATGTCCTCATCATGTATAACGGCAGGGTCAATACAATATTATATCTATATCTGTAGATAGTCAGACAGATGAACTGATTTCCCTTCTCTAGAGATAGATATAGTCCCAACAATAGCAAAGGATTTGTATTGATGGGTTCGTTAGTTAGTTAGCTCGTTTTTTCGTTCGGTCGGTCGGTCAGTTAGTTAGTTGAGGGTCACTCACAGAGCGGGGCGCACCCCTACAAAGAGCAGCACTCGAAGGGCAATGCGTTTGTGCAGGTTCCAGTGCTCCACTGCCACCGCCACCATCAGTCCTCCCACAAACAACATGTTGGTGTCCTTCAGGTACTGCATACACACCTGGAAGACACACACAGACAAGTGACTCATGGGTCCACAGTGTATTTGTGTAAGCATATGCAAACATCTACCAATACTGTAAACAATGTGCAGACACCATTGTGAAGTATACTGAACACAAATATAAACACAACAATTTCAACGATTCCACTGAGCTACAATTCATATAAGGAAATCAGTAAATTGAAATAAATTCATTAGGCCCTAATTTATGGATTTCACATGACTGGGCAGGGGCGCAGCTATGGGAGCCAGGCCCAGCCAATCAGAATGAGTTTTTCCCCACAAAAGGGCTTTATTACAGACAGAAATACTCCTCAGTTTCATCAGCTGTCCAGGTGGCTGGTCCCAGACGGTCCCGCAGGTGAAAAAGCCGGATGTGGAGGTCCTGGGCTGACATGGTTAAACGTGGTCTGAGGTTCTGTGGCAGGTTGGACGTATTGCCAAATTCTCTAAAACAACGTTGGAGGCGGCTTATGGTAGAGAAATTAACATAAAATTATCTGGGTACAGCTCTGGTGGACATTCCTGCAGTCAGCATGCCAATTGCATGCTCCTTCAAAACTTGAGACATCTGTGAGATTGTGTTGTATGACAAAACTGCACATTTTAAAGTGGCCTTTTATTGTCCCTGGCAGAAGGTGCACCTATGTAATTCATGCGGTTTATTCAGTTTCTTGATATGCCACACATGTCAGGTGTATGGATTATCTTGGCAAAGGAGAAATGCTCACTAACAGGGATGTAAACAAATTTGTGCCCAATATTTGAGAGAAATAACCTTTTTGTGCTTATGGAACATTTCTGGGACCTTTTATTTCAGCTCATGAAACATGAGACCAATACTTTACATGTTGCGTTCATATTTTTGTTCAGTATATATTTAATATTAGTAGGCTATTATAGTACAGTTTCATTAGACAGTTTTATAGTAGTTTCATTCATCATGTTATTGAAAGATGGCTTGAAATAGAGGCTGTCTTACATCTTTGGACTGCATGATGCCAAACATGGGGAAGAGGACAGCAGGGAGCAGGGCAGTGACAGCCAGAGGTAAGGCCTCTGTACACCAGTACACTGCCATCAGGATGATCACATAGGCACATGCTGCCTCCTGCACAACACATACATAAGATCTAACAGGTCACCAACAGGTCAGAACATCCAACACACCACAACACCTGGGAATGAATACTGCTGGCTCATACAGATGCAATATCTTAATTTGACCCTGCTTCTCACAGCAGGAAAATAATCCTGCAGACAGGAAATGTTCATTATTATCTGAATTCATATAATTTTTTTTAGGGGTGGATACATTTTTTGTTAGGGCAAGTCTGACATTTCAAAATGAAAATTACAAACCTTAGAAGCTTTTTCAAGCCTTGAATATACTACAATTTGCATTTCCTTCTGTGCAGGAATATTCTCTGCGACAACAGTGTGATCAAATTTAGATAGCAGATCTGTACTGCTGTTAGTGACAGGAAAATTATATGACACAAAAGTTACATTATATAATCCTAAATTGGAGAGATTATAGTTGATTGGTACCGAGGTATGTTGATTGGGGTTAAAGATCACTTTGTGTTGTAGTCTATGGCAGCACCTGCTAGTCTCTACTGTACACTGATCAGTCCACACGTATTACTCAGCAGTCCTCTATGATGTGTGTGTGTGTGTGTGTGTGTGTGTGTGTGTGTGTGTGTGTGTGTGTGTGTGTGTGTGTGTGTGTGTGTGTGTGTGTGTGTGTGTGTGTGTGTGTGTGTGTGTGTGTGTGTGTGTGTGTGTGTGTGTGTGTGTGTGTGTGTGTGTGTGTGTGTGCATGACAGATTAGGTATGATGACGTAGTTAGTATTGATTCTGATACACTGAAACTACACACCAAGAATTAGACAAAGATAACATGCTTATAGCCACATGGGTGAGAACACATGATGCAGTGGTGGCAACACTTGGACCGAGTCTCCACTTCGGTGGCATGTAAAGTCTATGTTCCAAATGGCACCCTATTCCCTATGTAGTGCACTACTTTAGACTAGGGGCTATGGTCAAAGTAGTGCACTATAGTGAATAGGGTGGCATTTGAAGAACCTATGACAGGAGGATTCAGTGTAACCAGTGTTCCCACGCTGGAAATTACCTGCCATATATTGTTAAAACAACTGTCTTTGACACCGTTTCAGGGCACAGGGATGATGGGCAGCAAGTAACCTAGTGTTTAGGAGCATTGGACCAGTAACCGAATGGTCTCTCGTTCAAATCCCTGAGCTGACTAGGTGAAAAATCTGTCAATGTGCCCTTGAGCAAGGCACTTAACCCTAATTGCTCCTGTAAGTCACTCTGGATAAGAGTGTCTGCTAAACAAATATAAAAATGGTTCTACATAGCTTCTGCCATGCTGCAACTCACTGTTCAGGCTGCATCAACAGGTGCAAAGCTGAACAAAACCTATGCAATGACTAAATGTCTCTCAACCACAGATTAGACCTGCTTCAATACATTTTCCAAAAAGTGTCTAATTGAAGGTTTAGGATCAATTTAATTATACAAACATATTTGTAATAAAGTAAAGTATTCATAAATTACCAACCACTTTTGCATTTTACAAATCAAACAATATAATTAAACAAAAATATAAAACCGCTTTCAAGATACATAAAATATATTTGAAACATAAAAACGTTTGTATGAATCTGTGCAAAACAAATGTGACAATTGACATACCTTTGTTCCAATGACTAAAGGAAGCGGGAGAAGAAGTAACGGGGTAGAGAATAGAACGATCTCATTCTTCAGATTCCGAAGGGATTTCAGAAATGCTGCCATCCTATGACTTTAGGAGATGCAGAGGCAAAGAAAGTTAGAGCACTAGGGACGGTCGTTTTACTTCGAGCAGGTCGGGGGAGGGGAGGAAGTGAAAGGGGGAGTCCCGCAGCTGATAATAGGAGAGGGAAGAGAGCTCACGAACATATAATGATGGGAGAAAGATGGAGAGAGAAGGCTAAACGTAGATTTAACGGTGGTGGGATCCTGAATACCTTTACCACAACGCTTTCAATAAACATCCATTTAAAAAAAGATTCTGAGAGAGAAATGAAACCCTGTACTAGCAGGACACCTAAAATATGTTTTTTTTTAAAGTATGAGCACAAAAATTAACAAAAATTAGAAACTTAACTTTCCTTACTTCCCTAAAATTGATAGTGTTTGCAATTATGCCTGATGAGCCATGAAGTGTCATGCTGTTCAGTGACCTTTCCCTGTACAGTCCTCTGGGTCTACACAGACAGCAGTAATGATGTTCCCTTTGGTCTCCTAAGCTCTGTGGGTTATGACCCAGTATATGGCCTTTCCACTATCATGCCCAGTCACATTTCTGCTTCTTTTGAAGCCAATTCTTACATGTCATTACAGCAAATGCCATAACTATTTGGACAAGATTATTTTTTTGTGCTTAGTCATTGCCCTTATAACATTAAAACATATGGAGTGTACCATACGTGTCATTCTCAAGATTAAACTTTATCTTAGTAGTAGCTCATTGAGATTGCGAGAGGCACAACAGAACATGCAGAAGATATGGATATATGAGGTAATTGTATCTGTCCAGTGCAATACTTTATTCCAGTCAGTGTTTTATTAGTTACAAATTATACATAGTTTTTTCCCACCACATAAGACCCATAGGATCCAGGATCACTGACAACCCTGACAACCCTGAGGTGATCTCAAAGGATCTTATATCGCCACCTTGTGGGTTTTCTGATTAGCTGCAGTTCAGTGATCATTAGGTCATTTGTTTGCGAACCTGGATTTGTGTGGCATGATTTGAATTCTGAAAATACCAGAATTTAACAGTAAATATAAGGGAATAAGCACTTTGTAATGTTTGTGAGGATTATTGTGTATGTCTCTAGTCTACAACCACTGGCTGAGTGCTTGACCTAAGTTTGGACAGAATAAGCTAGACATGAAATGATCATTTGTTCATATCCATTTGTTGGTTTCTTCTAATTTAGACGTACAAAATCACTACAGAGTTGACCTAAATCATTGATAGGACATGTTTATCACTCATAAATTATGAAAAATGTATGAATCAGGGCAAAAATGTCCAAAACTCACATAGGATTTTGACATGTTTAATGTCTTATCATGTAGCCTAATACACAATATTGCATTTTCATGATACATTTAATCCAAAACATCAGATAGAAATACTAGTATTTTTAATCAGCAGTAAACGTCATTAGAGAATGTGGGGCACCTCAGTGTGTTGTGTATTTAAAATAAAAATAAAGAAAAAATAAAAAAGTATTTGTATTTAAAAAAAAAAAAAAAAGTTTCACATTTAGAAAAATGGTTACATTTCAATCCAGCTGACCATTTGGATAACTTGGGCTGTTGTCATACATCTGAGTTGCTCATCTGGATTTGCTTCCTCTCTGACAGACAGCAGTACAGTTCAAGGTCAATAGATAAGACCATTACCTCTCCCCTCATTGAAAGAGGTTTCGGTTTACTTGGGTGGCCCACCAAAAGAGTGACTATAATGCTTGTCATTCTTGTCATTCTTGTCATTCTTGTCATCAATGGGGTAGTGTACTTTATCTAGGTTGGCAGACCCTCCACTACTCTGCATAGCAGGAGCTCCAGGGTTAGGGTTGGTGATGACGCCCAGGAAGACTGGTGCTTGTGTCTTATCGTCCATGAGGGCAAAGAAGAATGGCTGGTTGAGGCTAAAAGAGGGGTTGGACCGTGAGATGACCAGGTTGGTAGCTGCAGCAGCCTCTGCTCCCTCCTCAGTGATCTCCATACTGGACTTGTGCTGCACACTGGACACCAGCAGAGGGCCCTCAGCTATGGCTGCCAGGTTGGGACTAGCAAACAATTCCCCCATACCTGAGAATAGAACAAATCACACACTTAAGTATATGAGAAAGAGTGGCAGTTCTAAAGTTTTCAACAGTTTTGTTGAAGAATAAGATGTACAATTGTTTTTAAAAATCTGTATCTCACCTTTCCTTGTGCTTTAAGCCTTATTATCTACAGTATGAATGTTTTCACTAGTATACCTACCTCACATATTAATCTCGTCTGCTTATGGATCCTCTACTACTTACCAATGTTGGTCAGAGCCTCCTGCAGGTCCTGGCTGTAGTCCAGTTTAAATTTGGGCAGCTTGACCTGCATGGGTCTCTCTCTGGGCAGGCGGTTGTACAGGTCAGAGATGTTGAGCTTTGCTGTGAGGGATGACACATTCACCTGGCCATTCATGGGCATCACTATCAGCAGGCTCATCTGATTCTTGAAGGGGAAGCGAGCCACCTGCACAGGAAGACGAGGACAATTATGAAGTGAGGTAATATAGTGTGCAACAATTTTGTGACTCAGGAAAATAGGAGGGTGAATAGAGAAATTCCAGGAGAGAAAGGACAAAAGGAAGACAATATGTCATAAAAAAAAGTATGAAAAACATAAATGGTCAAGCAGGAGGGGACAAGAGGGAGTGAGAGTCTTACCTGAGCCTCCAGATCATTATCAATGAGCAGACTCAAGGGGTATTTGGGCCCCATCATCATGTCAACATTGACCATGTGCTTGTCGTCAACGTAGAAGACATCTTTGGAGGTAAATCGTGGGTCGAAGCGAGCCTTCCATTCTCCTGTTTAGGACAAATGGGTGATTATGGAGATCATATTAGAAAAAAGCATTTAAGGAAAGACAGACTGATAATGCCAGACATGAAATATAATTGTGAATTGAGTATATAGATACTATGACAAACCTTTGAAGTGAACAGCATTGATGAGCATGAGAAGCAGATTGGGTGGCAGACTGGTCAGAAAGTCGGTCACTTTTCCATTAGTGGCCCTCTCTACCCACTCATTGACCTCAGCCAGCCCTTCCAAGGTCACTGGCTCTGAGTCATATACGTCCTGAGACTGATGAACAAACTCTGGTTTGGGCTCAAACCCTGAAATAGACATCAAAAGACTCTTTCAATAATGTTATTGTGAAGTCACAAAGTCAGTAACACATCAGTACTTTCTTATATCTGGCCATTTGAAGTACTGTTTCATTCAATGTCACTTGTTTGAACTTCTGTACACTCAAGCCTAATATGTGTCTATTGTCTTTATCTTCCTTCCATTTCCAAGTCTGTTTCCTTTATGTTCCATTAACTTCCTAACCCTCTTACTCAAGTAAGCAGTGAAGTGTTGGGGTCAATTCCATTTCAACCCCTTATCGACAGTCAAATGACCAAATCACACTCTGGTGGCCTCATGGGTGGAATGTTACTCAGATTTTTTATCATTTCATAATCAATGCACATTATTTTGTCGAAAACGTTGACAATCCAGTGTTTCCATGTGATTTTGTTATACTTCACTCTTCTGTGATGTATATGAAGTGTAATATTGGGACGCAAACTCAAAATTACATTTCAACTCTATATCTGACATGGTACAGGTGTCGTCTTCTTTATTAAGCTCCTAATCATGTGTGAGGTGTATACTTTTGTTTCAAAGTAGATTTGTTTAAGATCCTGATACAGCCCACTGCAGTTATTAAGAAATAAACAACATTCTAATTCCAAATGTTCCTCTATGAAAAGCATTTAAGAGAATTGCAATTTCAGTGTACTTGCTGAATTGACTGAAATTTAAATGGAATTGACCCCAACCCTGAAGCAGTGAACACTGACCTGGTTGCAGGTAGAGGCGTGTAGCCACTTGCAGGTCGCTCTTGCGGAGGCGTTCCAGGAAGTTGTGTAGAGACATGTGGTAGCAGGGCAGCGTGTCACCATGGAGATGGTGCATCAACAGTTCCTCTGTCTCATTCATGGCACCTGAGAGGCATACATAGATAGACATGATGATGATGCAACATGCTGCAGCTTATTGACTGTGTTATTGATTATTGGACTGCAACGTTGAGTGAGCTAGCACACAAGCATTTAGCTGCACCTTTTACTCCTGCTCTAAACTGTACACGTGACGAATCCAATTTGATTTGAGCTCAACATTTACAGCAAACAAGTACCTAACAGGTTATGTTGAGTCTAATTGTCCTCTGGTCTAAAGTAGCATACTATATAGGGAATAGAGTACCATTTGGGACAGAGCAAAAGAGGTTGTGATGCTGGTACTGTAAACCATGCCAAGTACAGTTGATACTGAAAGAGCATAGATGCACAACACCTACATTTCTAAAACGTTTTAATCACTCCTACAAAAACACCAAAAACAGAACATGTTATACCCAGAGCCAGCTGGGAGAGTGCCAGGGATATGCTGAGGGGGGATATGATGACATTGGGCTGCTCAGGTCCTGTCTTCATCTGGCCCAAGAGCTTCATGCCCAACCTCTGGATGGCACCAGCTAAGGCCTGCCTGGATTTTGGCCTGCGGGCCTGGGCCCTACAACCCCCATCCTGCTGTTGATTATCCTCCTCAGACGAGCTCCCACCTGGGGCACTGGTCGTCACGAGGGGAGGTGCTGTGCACGTATATGAGGTGGGACTTGTGTTTGGAGGCTCCTGTGTACTAGGGGCTGAAGTCCCTGATTCCTGGAAGAGTGGATTGTGTTGGGTTAAGAGAATGTAGAGTGAAAAGGCACATGGAGGGTATGCAAGCTGTGTATTCTGCTTTGGCAACAGACCTCTTTAGGGTGGCTGGGCATCAATGGGATGAGAGGGACCAGAGGGATTGGAGCATCATTTGACACTTCTCCATTCTGCTTGAAGGGAAAAACAGTGATATGAGAATGTTGCACATCTTTCAGAAAAAGCACGATTGATGTTGATGATTAGTTTCAGTGCTTTACAGTTAGTCCTTGTCTGCAGACACAGAACAACAGGAGTGATAGTAGACGAAGGTCCATGTCCATGAACAGCCAGCCTGAAACAACAGAGGGTAACAAGCTATTACCCAATAAGGCTGGCCTATTCAATTCCTGTCAATGGAATGAATCACAGTTGAAGGACGACAGCAACCTGACATTTAGGATAGATAATAGTCTTTCGCAATGACAAACAAAAAACTGTTGTATCAACTTATTTAGTATGGTACAGCAGTGTATCTCCTTTTAAAATATAAAACATTACAAAACAGACTATTCCCTTGAAGAAAACATGTATTTACTAAGGTATATCATACAAAACATTCACACCTGTAGTTAAACATAAAAAATAAATAAAAATTGTGATGCACATTTAATTTAGAAGTACATAATCCCATGTCTCCCCCTCTATATGGATTCTTAATTTAAAGAGACCACCTGAAAGATGGTGACTTAGTACAGACAGTAACATTTTGGGCTCTCTTGTTCTGGTAAAGCTGGTTAGCAAGACCAGCAGCTGGTAAATCTGGTTAGTTGAGAACACTAGCTAGCTGCGTATCTACATAATGGCAAGCCTTGCCACAAATACACATTGAGGGGATTTACTTTAATAATTTATGACCAAGTACATGAACTACTTGCTATTTCTTCATCACATACCAAAAACAGGAAAACAAAATGTTAACTGTTGGCAATTGGACAATTAGTGATATTTGGTTTAGATGAACACATAATCAAGGGGCAACCTCAAGTGTTACTCTATTACTATAACTATCTCTTACTATTAGGCCTACTACTATTACACTGAGGCAAAGGTTTAGCTGAAACATTACTTGAATAAATGAAAGTGTAAATCAGTTAAATCATAAGCCATAACATAAATTCCCAAATGTTTGATCTTACCTTGACAAAATGAAGATGGGACACCTGCTATCCTGTCTAAAAAGAGAGAGCGACATACACACTAAACGTGCAATGGCAGAATTCTCATTTGCAAAATACTGCCAGTTGCTCAGCAGGCTGTTAAATTTCAACTTTCATTGATCTGTGCTTCATATATGTCACTACTTGTTTGTAAATGTAAATATTGAGACCGATTCAGGGGTCAAACAGTGAGCCTGACAGAGCTGGACACTTTGAGAATCAAAGCATACTGGCAAATCTGCAGACTGAAACACTAGGACTAGGTGTGAAGCAACATGTCATATGGCTTGATTACATGAGTGAGTTGTAACAGTGTTTGTGTGGGACTATAAATAAAAGCAGATAAAAACTAATGTGGATGGAATCGCTGATTCCCAATTTACAATTGTACGTACAAGAAGTAGCCATCTGGGTATAGAGCAACTCCAAACCTGATCAAATCTGAATGTTGCTACACTGCATAAGACAAATCTTTTTACCACTCAACATAAACAGTAGGTGTTATCAGATCACATGACTGCAGCTGAGCTGACAGGCATTTTTCTACAAAAATCAAGAGGGGACTTTGTCCAATAAAAACCAAGAATATTGCTCACTCGGAGTCACTTGAAACAGAGAGAAGAATGAGAGAGTAAGATTTGGTGAAGACTGACATTGAACAGACATATTTGATTTAACCTGAAACAAGCACATTGTGTAGGTAATATTTTATTAAACCTGTTAAATAAAATAAGAACTTTGTGTACTTCTCATCAAAATGTTGTAATGGACATCAGTTTGACCTTTTTCTGAATGTCAAGGTGGTACTTGATTCCTTTTGAAAACAAAGTACATGTTTTATTATTAGAATAGAAAAGTCACAGGAAACATAAAATAAAATCAATCTGAGTGAGCGAGCCTCGTGGGAACATGGTGACACTTGTGGCCTGTTAAACAAATGGATGAGTCAAGGTTGACCTTTCTCTCCTAAAACCAACCATAGGACTGTGTTGAGGTCAAGGATGGTAATGCACGTCATAAAAGTGAAGAAGAGCATAGACACCCTTGTGCGCAGAGTAGACTGTCTTGAAGGTTGACCAAGAACAAGAGTGAAAACATTGGCAACAGGATAACAAGGTACATAGAAAATTCAGTCAGATAACAAATGCCTCCACCTAAGTACTGAAAATACATCAGGAGTTAGTTTCGATCACAAATCAATATACAGATATTTCTTTTTTGAATGGCTTTTTCTTACCATTCTTTTCTTCCACTGCCAATTTGTGATTACATACAAGGCATACTTATTACATTATAAAAGTACATTGTGTCTTGGCTATGCTCATTAGTCTATGCTATGGACAAGAGTCCAAACACATTGCTTGCTTGATGTCTGAGTTGGTTTCATCATGATACACTACTTCAAATCAACATTCTTTAATTGGGCCTATATCACACAAACTGATTATTTCTATCAACAGTTTAATCTTTCGGCAAACATGGTTTAGGGTTTTTCAAAAGAAATAACACTAACATTAAACCAATGATTCATTGTGAAATAATAATCTTAAAATGTGATCTATGAGAATAGCTTGATAATGGAGCTCCTTAATTGTGCAGTAGGATTTGACCATGTGACCTTGGCACACAGCAATAACAGGTTGTAGAATCACATTGTGACCGCCGTCCCGCTCGTCAAGCTATAAGCTGGAGAAGATGCACACTGTCAAATGAAAAGGTCTTGTGTAGGTTTACAGTTCTCTAAATTAAATAAAAGGTGAGAAAGCATTACTTCTTTAGAAAGACATGGCAAACAGACTTACATTTTTATTTATTTTATCTATGAATACTGCATAGTTATTCAGTGCGATCTAATGTCAGGGAGAGAATGATGGTATGTTTGTGTGTGTGAAATGTCAGTCTTTTTGGTTGGTAGGTATGCATCTATTTGGAAAGGGAAAACACTACATCAGAGTCATTTTAGGCTCCACCTTCCTGAGCAGTTCCTCAGATCCATTCTTTTGAACAGAATATTGACCTAGTCACAGATAAGAATCTTCTTCATAATATAAGATCTATAGATGGTCATAATCAAGTGTTTCGTTGCCCCGTATGGTAGATCTATCCTCGACAGTGACGTAACACTTCATCTTTATTTTGGTCGTTGACTACAGCAGAGAAGACAAGCAAAGTGCTCTCAGTTAGAGGCTCATAACTATTGTCTTGGTGCTCCTCTCTTCCTCACCCTTGTAAAAGGACGTTTTGAGGACCCCACCACTTGCCTCAGTGGGTCTAGCCTCGATCCCACACAGGGAGGAGCTGAGAGGCTCAGGATACAGGCAAAAGGCTTTAGGAATAGGACACCTTCAGCAAAAGTCAACAGCAGAATCTATAGCTAGCTGAGCCAGTGCGTTATGTGTTAGCCCCTAAGCTAGCAGCCTGATGGCCCCGTTCTCTGAACCCAGCAGCAGGAGCCTCTTGGTGGGCAGCACAGCCAGGCTGGTGAGAGTCCCACGGAAGTTCTCTGAGCTAAGCTTGGTGCTGCTGGCCGGGCTGGCAGAGATGTTCATCATGGAGTACACCCCTATCTTGTTGGCCAAGGTACCCGCCACGATCTCTGCCCCGTACAGGTCGAAGGCATGGACCGGGTCAGAGGGACACTTGTACTGGTGGAGGGGCTTGTGCTCCAGATCCTTCCACACAGTCAGAGTGTGGTCAGTGGACGAACTGATGATCAGATTTCCCCCAGCAGCCTGCAAAATACACAAGTCCATAGTCAGATACCACAGCCAGAGACAACAGCAACAGGGCATCGTGTGTGTTTACACAAACACAAAGCCACGCTCACACCCACACTTGCATAACTAGAAGACAAAGAGCACTTGTGTCCTAATATTCTTTGCCAGGACATTTCTATCATCAGTGCTATTGAGGTGTGTTAGATTGAAAGAGTTTCCCCGCCAAAGGCGCACCTCAAATATGGGGGTACTGAGAGTAATACATACATATTACAGCAATGAGGAGTAAGGGTCAGCTCTGGATGGATCAGTGAGACTCAGTATAGAATTTTTAATGAGTAACTCCTGTCCATATTTACCTGAACTTGAGCCTCTAAAGCCAGAGAATCCTTGACCCCACCAATCAGGGCTAAATCAAGTTTGCTCAGCTCTAGTGGTTTGTTGACTGCTTCTGAACAAACCCTCTGGGTACAACTGTAACTTGACTGATGTTAAAAATTTCACCACCCCCGCCAATATGCAACAGCAGAACAAAAGAGTAAGCTGCAACTCTGCCTCTTGTTTATAATCAGCTGACTGGCCAATGAACATTTCATAGCCCTACATACTCCCTGAGGAGCATGTGAAGGACTGACTGGCCAGAGATAGTGCCTGCGTCTGAAATGGCATCCTATTCCCTGTGTAGTGCACTACTTCTGACCAGGGCCCAAAGGGAGAGAATATAGTGCCATTTGGGACACAGCAAAGCATGTCTAGCAGCAGAAACATGTTGATGGGAAAAGGCCCATTATGTACCAAAGCCCCGCAGGCCAAATAACTGACAGAGTGGGAGCAGTCAGTGGTAGGAGACAAGGTCCACTTTATATCTCTCAATATTCTTTGTTTATGCCGCTGGTGAAATCCAATAGCTAACCGCAGTAAAAAATCATCACTATTCAACGGGAACATGAATGTGTATTTATTTGGAACCATTGCTCTAGCCATAGTCACTGTGAAATTACCAATACACAGACTGAACACACACCTACACCCACCTTAATCTGCAGGATGTCTCCCTCGTGAGCGGGCCAGCCTCTCAGCACCAGGCCTGTGCGTGCGTCTAGTAGCACGATGAAGCCAGAGGAGAAGCCTGCAGCCACGGTGCGCCCTCCAGGGCTTACGGCCAGGTAGCGGATCAGACCGGCACTCACGTTGTTGTACGCCAGCCGGAACTCATGCTGTCCAAAGGGAGCACACAGGGAAAGCCATAGACAATATAAGAATAAGTGTATAAATAAGAGTGCTCTATATTTATGGGAAGAGCATAGTCTTTGGCAGGCCAAGAATAGGCAAAGAAGCAGCAATAGGCAAAAGCTATTTTATTCCATTACACTGATCAATAACATGGGATAGAAAGAAATTCATGAATCCATCCCAAATGGCACTATCCCCTAGATCGTGCACTACTTTGACCAGACCAGGAGATTAACATAAAAAGGATGGAGACTAAACAGGGAAGAAGTGAGCAGGGTAGTTATTCTCCAGCTGGGTTTGGTAGGTACCTGCAGGCCTGGTTTGCGTGGGTCGATGAATCGGAGGACAGAGTCTGCACTGCCAAACACCACACTACAGTGAGGAGCAGGCATGGTGGTCACTGCTGTGATGGGGTTCTTTCCATCCAGGGCCTCATAGGAGCGGATCTGTTTACCTGGACACACACAGAGAGGGCTTTATTTCCCAATACTGTATGTTCAGAAGCCTTCACATTTTATTTACCTAATTTCTTATTAAATATGTAGTGGTATTAAAATAAAAATCACTCGGTTAAATGGAAAACATTGTGTACTCCAACAGAACCGAATCAGAGATTCAACTCAACAGGTCTCCTCCCCACTGACCTGTGAACTGGTCCCAGAGGTGCACGGTGCCGTCACAGCTGACCACCTCCTGGAGCGCTTCCAGTTGGCCAACATAGAACACAGACTTCTTATGATCCGTGTAGGTCAGCCTTGGCTCCACCTCCCGTGTCCCGTCGCCGTGGTTATAGAGGGGCCACAGCTTCACCGTCTTGTCCTTGCTGCCAGACAGAAAGTAGTCCTCTCCAGCCAGTGGTGCCAAACACTTAGCCGCGCCCGAATGGCCCAGGAAGCTCTGCAGGCGGATCTGGTGGAAGTGGAAGTGGGGATCCTGCTGATTGAGACCGATCTCATACTGCCAGTAGGCCAGCCAGTTGCCCTGCAGGGAACGGCCACTGCGAGGGAGCTCTTGCTTCAGAGCGCTGTCCTCGGGGGTAGGACCCACCATCCAGGAGTAAGAGGAGAAGGAGGGGCCCAGGGATGGAGTGGTGAAAGTAGAGGCAGATGTGATGACAGGCTGAGTATGACTAGGCCGGGGGTGGCCCCAGTTGTCTAACGAGCCCAGGTTGGGGCTCCCACACGCTGGCTCAGAGTCACGGGCCACCTGGATGCGGTTGCCCACCAGATGGCTGCCGAAGGTGCCGGACTCTGGGAGGGTGTCTGAGCCCAGGGGTGTGGAGGAGCTGTAGGGGGCAGGGAAAGGGCTGCGGCCCACATGGCGTCCCAGACCTGGGGAGGGGCCAATGGAGCAGGTGGTGGGGGGCATTTCTACCCTGTCCTTGGACCCTGCTGGGGGGTTGGCATTAGGACTGCCAGGGCTCACCCTGGAGTGGTAGGACTGGGCCAAACTCCAGACCAGCTCGTGGTTGGAAACCAGCTTACGGATCGCTACGTCGCCTTGAAGGGCCAAAGGACACAATGCTTTGAGTACAATTAAGGACATATAAGGAACAGGTAGAATTCAGATTTTAAGATGGATTGTATGTATTTATAAACTGGTTTGTGTGTGTGTCTACCTGTCTGTGTATGTGTGTGTGTGTCACCTATGAGGCAGTAGAAGGGGATGTAGGAGGCGTATGCCATCTCAGGGTTAAACACGGCCTGCAGTTCCTCCAGAACCCCCAGCTCACACGTCACCTCTGACCCGTCCGGCGTACGCACATCCAACAAGATGTATTCTCCCACCTCCCTGCGGGGGGCGCTCTCCATCTACACCACACAGAGGAGAGGACAGAACAATGGAATTAAATAAAAGTCTCACCATTTAACATATGCTAAAAGATCGAGCTCACATGAAAACTAATACATTTGAATTTTCTGGCTTTTAACCAGCCTAACTTCACATAAACATTTTTGCCTGTTTTCCAGTAAGGGAAGTGTATACCTGTCCCTGTAGGCACTGCAGCAGGGAGAAGACTGTGAAGAAGCGTTTCAGGGTTTCTACCATGTGTTGCTGCACCATCTCCCTGCCGATGCGCAGACAGATGAGTGCCATCAGGCTGAGGGTCTTCAGACACACAGCCGAACGTGTCTGCACTCCACTGGGGAACCTGAGGACAGAACAGAGTGGCAGATTCAATAGAACTCTTTCATATGGTCTATTTCAACTCAATGTAACACTATGTGAATTTATGTGGGGAAATAATTTTCCGTCTCCAAGGTCCAATGTAACACTGAACAAAAATATAAACATATGAAGTGTTGGTCCCATGTTTCATGAGCTGAAATAAAACACAGAATTTTCCACTCACAATAAGCTTATTTCTCTAAAATGTTTTTTTCTTTACATCCCTGTTAGTGAGAATTTCTCGTCAAGATAATCCATCTACCTGGTGTGGCATATCAAGAAGTTGTCACACAACAATGCCACAGATGTCTCTAAGTTGAGGGAGCGTGCAATTGGCATGCTGATTGTAGGAATGTCCACTAGAGCTTTTGCCAGATAATTAAAAGTTAATTTCTCTACCATAAGCCACCTCCAACGGCCTCTAAAATGTTAGAGTTATACCATGGCTTGCATACTCAGGAATGTTACCCATTGAGCATGTTTGGGAAGCTCTGGATTGACATGTACGATAGTGTGTTCCAGTTCCTGCCAATATACAGCAACGTCACACAGCCATTGAAGAGGAGTGGGACAACATTCCACAGGCCACTATCAGCAGCCTGATCAAAGCTATGTGAAGGTGATGTGTTACACTGCATAAGGCAAATGGTGGTTACACTAGATATACTTTTTTTTATCCACAGCCTTACCTTTCTTTTAAGGTCTCTGTATTCCCAGTCATGTGAAATCCATAGATTAGGGACTAATGAATTAATTTAAATTGAATGATTTCATTATATGAACTGTAACTCAGTAAAATCTTTGACATTTTTGCATTTATATTTTTGTTAATTGTACATTAAACTTCTGGTATATAAATGGAAACTACAGTAAAAAGTGCCTTTAGAGTGTTGTGAGGTGCATTAAGGTGCATGAGGTTAACCATCCTGGGCTAGGTGAGCCGTTCCATAGGGTTAGTTGTTCAGCCTGGCCACTAGAAAGACCTCGATCCCTAGAATGTTTATATGTGCCTTCTAAAAACCGATTGCCAGGCACCAGCAGCGAACTCATTGTGCTCCAAGCCAGAGAACACTGCTTAGACCAATGCAGTTCACAATGCTCTAGCATTGTGGCGGCAGGGTAGCCTAGTGGTTAGAGCGTTGGACTAGTAACTGGAAGGTTGCAAGTTCAAACCCCCGAGCTGACAAGGTACAAATCTGTAACCTACTGTTCCTAGGCCGTCATTGAAAATAAGAATTTTTTCTTAACTGACTTGCCTAGTAAAATACAGGTTAAACATTTTTTTTTTAAATGCTCTAGCAAGCCGTGAGAATACGTGATACATGGTAATAGCGCGTTTTAATGATTTGGTTTTAAGCCTTCCCCAAACCATAGTCATAACCACTCAGAATGAATACCTAAACTTAACCCTGTGACCATTTGGAAATAATGCATAAAAGAATAAAGACGTTCATCCAGAATACATTGAATTCCCAAGGGAAGCTATAAGATCTTGTTGAGTTGTTAGTGTGCGTGTGGTTTACCCACCCCATCCTGGGTGAGGTGAGCAGGTCCAGCAGGGGCAGCAGAACATCCTGGTTGATCTTCATCAGCATGTCCATGAGGGTGGAGTCCGACAGAAACACAATGATCTTCTGGGTCAGAACCACGGCACCCAGCAGACCTGCCTCCTTACGGGTGTTCAGACGACAGGACACAGGGGGAGACACCTGGGGGGAAAACATGCCATACAGGGTTACAACTGTGAGCCAAAATAGAGGAATGACCTCCAGAGTAGTGAGACTGTAGAGCTTTCAGGAAATACTGAAGTCCATTACCATAAAAAACTAAGTATATATAGATTGCGTCTCAAATGGCACCAGCCACTGGTCAAAATTAGTCAGCCAAATAGGAAATAGGGAGCCATTTAGGATGCACCCATAGCGAGGACAATGAAATAAAAGACAGTATTACCAGGTATCCAATGTAGGGCAGGTACTGGTAGGTGAGTACAGGCTCTCCATAGAGGTGTGCGATGTAGATGAGACAGTCCAGAACTGGTCCTGCTGTCTGGTCTCCAACCACAGGCTTCTTCTCATACACACTGCCCATCCCAACACTCTCCAGGCTGCTCTCCTCCGACACCACCGGAGCCACAAACTGGTGCTTCTCCGGGCCTGATTGGTTAGAGGGAAACGAGAGAGAGTGCATACACTTGAGGGAAAAAAACAGCCATTTCAATCAGTAGGCACTACAGAATGACAACCTCTGATTTAATATGGATATCTTAATTGATAAGGATCTCTGTAGTATACACAATCACATTTATTTTGAAGTGTGAACTGGCTGATTGTGTCATAACTCAACCAGGACAATAGAGAGTGCTGTGACTTGGTGTTTTCTGTAATATAGTATGTATGACCCGTTACAGCAAACTCCTCAGTATTTTAAAATCCTGTAGTTTCAGTGCCAACTCTTGATCAGTTACTCACCAATGTAGCAGGTGGTGAGCAGCCGGAGAAGATTCCTGGCCACATATCGAGACGTCACTGTTGGTCCAAGCTTTGCAGACAGCCATCTAACTGTCTTGCAGACCGTATCTGTAGAGAGAAATCAGTTAAATACAGTCAACACAATATTGACAATTGATATTCTCATCACCCAGAACCAAATCTCTTGCTAATTTGAGTTCTGGAGGAAAAAGATTTCCAATCTCTCCTAACAAAATCCCCATCGCCTCTCCCAAAGCCCATTCCCAGTGGGGGATGAGATATCAAAACACACTGAGCAACTAAAACTTGAACTCTGCTGCCATGCCTGTTCATGTGGGGTAAAGTTCGGTTCAGCACTCATTTTTCATAGCCTGGGTTTAAGTGTTTGTGAAAACATGCTGCTGTAACTCTGTTGGTGTTGCTGGTCTGTCTGTCTGGGGAATGGGCTCAGGGGGAACGTGGAGGGAGGGTCAAAGGGACTGAAAGTACCAGCCCTGACATCCGGACGGAGCTGAGAAACATGGTGGTGGAACAGACAGTGGAGCTGAGAAACATGGTGGTGGAACAGACAGTGGAGCTGAGAAACATGGTGGTGGAACAGACAGTGGAGCTGAGAAACATGGTGGTGGAACAGACAGTGGAGCTGAGAAACATGGTGGTGGAACAGACAGTGGAGCTGAGAAACATGGTGGTGGAACAGACAGTGGAGCTGAGAAACATGGTGGTGGAACAGACAGTGGAGCTGAGAAACATGGTGGTGGAACAGACAGTGGAGCTGAGAAACATGGAGGCCAAAATGAGGGACAGTGAGAAACAGGTGGAGGAGCTGAAGAGAGACCACAGGTAATCTGTCACCATAGGACGTATACTGAAGGGAGCACTACTGCAAACCAAAGGTGCTTATCATCGGCAGTGTATGATACATCTACTGTAGTCAAGGAGTGACGTGAGAGAACATCAACATCAAACAGTGGCAGATGTTGAGATCATTTATAGTAGGATGGCCAGAATTTGTGACTAAAATAAAAAATAATAATTAATTCAGGAAAATTGCGTTGCATTAGCTAGGTTTGATTCTGTGCAAGACTCATTTTCCCGTTGAACTCACTTCTCCAATCAGCAGGGCATAAAAAATTTTAAAAAGAGGTAAGATTGATATTTATTTTTAGGCATTACATGTAGTATTTTCATATTTTAGTTTATGCTTTATGTTCATTTGAAAATCCTGTTCTTTTTAGAAGATTTCATAAAAACAAGCGTATCTCTGAACTGTCAACGGAGTGCATAACAAGCATTATATTTTATTCAGATTGTGTCATGATAACTTATCTTTTTGCGACCCGCAGAAAACAACTTTGAAGATGACCCACAAAATGCAAAATCCTCAACAGCTGTCTCAACTGATATGTTAATGATGTGTTAGAGCAACACCGCACTGAACGATACAGAACATGAAGAATCCTATTTTTCTAGGCAACATGTATTTTATAAACATAAAGTAGTGAAACTTCAAGGCCAAAGAGCATTTTCACCCACAGATTGGGTTGATATCATATGACTGTTTACTGTCAGTCCAAAACTTTTTTTCTCCCACACAAACGGCAAAGATTATTTTACTGGAACTCTCGTTAGAAGTTGAAAATGTCAACATTAGGTCTATTTAATATCATTTAAAAAAACTACTTTTGGGGTGATACTCTAGCAAGACTACTTTTGGGGTGATACTCTAGCAAGACTACTTTTGGGGTGATACTCTAGCAAGACTACTTTTGGGTGGATACTCTAGCAAGACTACTTTTGGGTGATGGTAGTAAAAAGATCTGTAGTAACAGTCTAGGCGTTCATACATCAGATATTTGCTACAAACATTGAAGGGTAGGGTATATTTCAGACTGCAACAGTGGAATGTCTTTCAAGTGCACTTTGGAGCAAATAGGCCTAATTGCTTCTCAATGTTGAATGCCTTTCTTTGTCATTTTAGCCTTGGAGGCCAGAATGACAACCAGTGAGAGCCAGGTATGGGATCTGAAGACAGAATGCAGGTAAAACAGATGTGAATTTAACACCAATTTTACACAAACAATTAACTATTGTTCAATAAATCCCATTGAACATGATTTATTGAACAAACAGGATGAATTGGACAATAGTTACAATTGTTGATGTTGTGTTCTCGCCTGTGTCTGCTGAGCAGGCAGACCCATGGTGGCATTCTATACCTCTTTGTCTAACTCGGGAGCAATGCATGTCGGACCCTTCAACAGTGAAACCATATTGGTCTACAAAACCGTCCTCAAACATTGGCAAGGGCTACAACCAAACCACAGGTAGTGTCTTCAGTGCTTACACACCAACCTACATGTTCACAGCAGTGGAAGCTGCTAAGGGGAGGGGAGCTCATAATAATGGCTGGAAAGGAGTGAATGGAATCAAATATATGGAAACCATGTGTTTCATACCATTCCACTCAAGCCATTACCACAATTCCATCCTCCCCAATTAAGGTGCCACCAACATCCTGTGGTCCACAGTGGCCAGCAAGACAATGAGTCCAACATCCCTGGCAGGCAGCTCCAGTGTCTAAGAGACACCACACAGTGTGGTTATGGTATGTCAGTAGAATCTCACCTAGAAGGATCTTGTGCTCTTTCTCCTCCGAATCCTCTGAAGAGTCATGCTCATCCTCCACCATGTCTTTCTGTGCATCCTCCAGCTCCATGCCATTGACAAACTCTCCCTCCAGGGTGGCCACTGTCTCCTCTGTGCAGCCAGATAGAGTCAGTTCTAGGCTGGGACCACTGCCCTCCCCTGTCCTCCTCTCCTTCCCCTCCTCAGTCTCCTCCTCCAGCTCCCCTCCCTCCTCTCCCTCACTGGCCTGCTTCAGGTCCTGGCTGCTGTCAGCTGACTTCAGACTGGCTCGGTCCCGAGTGGAGTCGGCGTCTCCGATAGAGACCTCGCTAGTGCTGCTCTTGTCGCTCAGTCTCCCCACGCTCAAAGACTCCTGGTCCTGCTCATTGCCTCCTGCTGCTGAGTTCTGGCTCTGCAATTTCCCCCCAGTGGCTCCCCCTGCTCCATTGTTGACATAAAAGCCATTCTGGAAGTCCTCCCCCTCTGAGAGGAACACCTGGTCGTTGAGGCTGATACCTGAGGAGTAGTCCACCAGCCCTGGGTCTCCCCCCACTCCTACACCCCCAGCCCCTCCACTGCCCCCTCCCACCTTCCCACTCACAGAGCCTGAGGACAGCCTGCCTTCCTGGTAGTCCTCCTCCTCCTCTCCTAGGTCACATGCCCCTCCCCTCAGGCCTTTGCTGGCCTCCCATTGGGGCTCAGAGCCCGAGCTGCAGCTCTCGAAGCCAGATATGATCTGGAGCACATGTGGCAGGAGGCTGGACAGGAAGGCCTGCAGACCCAGTCTGACGATCAACTGCAGAACAAAGCAGTCTGTGTAGAGGTAGAAGCGACCTCTGAGACACCGCGGGTTCTCATACACACTGACCAAGGGCTTCAGGAGATACTTGGCTGCATTTCGAGGCCCGAGTACCCTAGAGATGGGCTCAAACAGGTACCAGGCAGCATACACAGCAGTGGACTCCTCTAGCATGAGCGCCAGTACAAAGGGCAGGAGGATCTCCAACCCCTCAGCTGTGATGACTCCCTGTAACAGTGTCTCCAGCTGCTGCCATAGGTGGAAGACCACATCGCGACCTTGAAGGCTGCAGGTGGTCTCCATCTTGGAATGGTAGGAGTAGATGAAATGGTGCAGGGCAGGGAAATATGTGGGGAAAGGCAACGGGGAGAGGATGGGGCTCAGTAACTGACAGGGGTTTGGGGGCGGGAGACCCTCATAAATGGGGTCGTATTTAAAAAGAAGAGGTCGAGGACCACATGGTTTCTCTACTTTGGATTTGGAGGAGTGCTGGCGTAGAAGTAGCAGTGTCTCCAGAGCATGATGCAGTGGCAGGGGCACATCACGCAGGCTGGCCGAACATAACTTTATCACAGCCTGGAACCGCTCACTCAGGGGAGTGCCTGATTTCACACCCCGCAGTTTAGACGAGTAGAAGATCTCAGCTATGAGGACACCAAGAGCCTGCATGTCCCTCTGGTAGAGTTCTGCTAGCGAGGGGAGACATTGTGGAGCTCCTGTCCTCTCCTTCCTGGAGTCAGACTGGTGCCATACTTGTGCATGCAGGCTCTTCACCAGGAAGTTGTCAAGTTTTTCCAGCTCTTCCAGAGGTTGAAGGGGGCTGAAGCCCTCAGGCAGGGTGATCTTCAAGTCCTCTGTGTTGGTGGCACCACTCAAACTCCCCTCTCCATGCTTCTTGTTTATGATGCCCCCTCTCTGTAGCATGGCACTCCGTATGCCAGAGCCCAGGGCATTGGTGGCATTACCTGCTGTCCCCTCCCCAGGGAAAGAGCTGGGAGACTGGGACACCACCATGGCTGGGTGCTCTCCTCCAGTCTTCCCCCCAGACCTTGCGGTGCTGATGAGAGGTAGAGGAACAGAGGAGGTACTGGAGGTGCCAGTAGAGATCCCTCCACTGAGTGAGTCCAGAGCCTCCATACCTTGTTCTAGCTCTTCATCTCGGTCCACCATGGTCCAGCCACTGGACTCACACCCCATGGCCTCTGGGACCATTCCGTCCACCATGGCATCTAGCGTTGGGGTCTGTAGAGGTGGCACGTTGAGAGTTGCGGGGCCCAGGAGAGGGGGTTCAGGTGGCGAGTACTGGTAAGGTGCAAGGCGGGGCGGGTGGGGCTGGTCAAACAGCTGGACCACCCCGTAGCTGGTCAGATGGGTGTGGTTGTCCACCAGGTGCAGGCACACATTCTTGGCCTTGACGGCTTCTTTACCGGACAGCTTGTAGCCGAACGTCAGGTCTATCCAGTAGTGCAGCTGCTGAGACACCTCTCGGCTCTCCAGGAGGCATCTGTGAACCTCAATGAACTCCTCACAGGAGTTACACCACGGGGGAACTTCCAGATCTGGCATGTCAGGGTGGATGGAGCGGAATATGGAGGGATCTGTGTAGAACTCTGGGATACACTCATCCGGGGTCCAGCTCTGGATGCGTTCCATACTGGCTGGGTATTCATTCGGTTCCCACTGAGACCTGACGTGGCTGCACAGCACTGACTTGGGTGTCTGCCGGGCCCTGTAGACATAGTAGGTGATGTCTGACAACACATCTGAGATGTGATGGGGCACGTGTAGGTGTTCAGACTGCCCTGAACCACCGGCACCTACAGATCCCCCCAGACCCAGGTCTCCTATAATACTGACTGCCCCACCTCCATTAGCCACCGCTGCTGCAAGGGCTTCTTTGGTCATCTCATAGGTAAAGTCCAGCTGTTTGTCTCCTTTATTCAGCCTGAACTTGGACCGCCTGAGGTCACGGAACCTCCCATATGGCACAGTGAAGTCCACCACCCAGGGCAGGACCGGGTGGTAGTTAGGGTCTCCCTCCCTCCGTCCAGCTAACCGGTTCAGCTCCATCAGGTAGCGGAAGTTGCTGACTCTACCATGGACCCAGTCCAGGACCAAGGACTTTAGCTCATCAAAACAATCTCTGCACAGCCTCTTATCACGGTCACTGTACACACCTTGGCCCTGGTCCCTCTCCTTGATGCTTCTTGGTGCTTGTCCCTCAGTAACATAGCATTCAGCATCTCTGTCATCCCCCAACACTTCATAGTGGGCCAGGGTGACCTTGAGGCGGCTGCAGAGCTGTTCGTCCACCGCTATGTCCTGCAGGGAGAGCTCTCCACAGGACAGCCCTGATGACTGACAGGCCCGCAACGCGATCAGTAATTGGTAGAGGATGAACAGCACTTTGGCATGGCTGTTGGCCAGCTTGGCTGGGCTGTAGGTGACGATGTCGTGGAGTGAGTACTGGGTGTATGGGAGAACCACGTAGAGCATCTCTGCTGACTCTAGTAGGCACTCAGCAGGGAGGACGTTAGGACACAGTTGATCTGAGGGGTGCTTAGAGGAGGAGCTGCTTGGGGATAATGGGTTGTCTTTGTCCTTATCTCTGGCAGGGGAGAGGGATGGCGACACGGGGATGGAGACAAATGTTGAGCAGAAGAGCTTCTGCAGCGCTTGGCGCACCGCATCTATGGCTGCTACATGCATCTGCTCTGTAGCCCCTGAATAGGGCTGCACGTGGCTGTGATGAGCATCGCACCACAGATTTCTGTGAAAGGACCAAAACAGATATGAGTACGGTAGAGACTCAATCATGTTTTATTAGACATATCTATAAATGTATTACATTTTGAGAGTCACATTTAAAAATTAATTTATTAGGAGTTTAACATTAGAACTTATATTGAAATTCTTAAAATACTGTATAACATTATTTCACAATTAAAGTATTTATGCCATTAAAATTGGAAAAATACCTGAAATTACGTTGTGATACACCCTGCATGGTCTTCATGAAAGAATCCTGGGAGACTAGTTGGCAGCCTGGGTCCCTTGTCAGCCTGTAGCTCAGCTTGATCTTCCTTAGGCCCTGGATGCACACTCGGGTCCAGCCAGGAGGTAGCTTCACAAGGGAGCACTGGAGGTAAGTGCGAATCTCTGCTTCACTAACGCTCTCTGAACGGGCACAACGGATGACCCTCCTCTCCCTTAGGCCCATCACCCAGCGGGTGGGGACCAGGGCCACCAGCTCTTGAGGCCGGGGCCCTGGACCTAGCTGCCGACGGTCCACCCCTAGGTCCTTCTCTACAGCCGACACTAGCCACTCCATGGTGACCTACTCTTCAGACCTGACAGACAAGAGTCACACTGTCCTGCTGTCGTCCCACTCCCCCCTCACTATCAGCACAGAGGATGCCTCTCTCACCCTTCCATGGAAGGCGTAAGTGCTGACCTGTAGGAGCAGGGTTGTGACTGACAAGGTTTCCTGTGAACACATTTGAAACAGAATATAAACAGAATTTTGGTAAGATGGACCTGGTTTTAATGGTTTAAATAAAAATCTGCATATAAAAAGACTTCATTATACAGTAAAACTAACGAGTGAGCTTGTCCAGGGGTGGTGCTGCTGACATGAATGATAGCTAAGCTGCTACTGCTTATTATCTATCCTGTTGCCTAGTCACTTGGCCCCTACCCATATGTACATATCTACCTCAATGACCTCGTACCCCTGCACATCGACTCGGTACTGTATAAAGTTAGCGTTACTCATTGTGTATTTATTCCTTGTGTTATCTTTCTCTCTGCATTGTTGGAAAGGGACCGTAAGCATTTCAATATTAGTCTACACCAGTTGTTTACAAAGCATGTGACAAATAAAATTTGAGCTGTGAGGTTGTCAACTTCACTCGTTAGGCTAAGCTCTACTCAAGTGACTCTCTTACTGCCTATCTAATGGCTTCTCAAGGAAATAAATTGATCCAGCAAGCTAATCAACCCAAGTGCAGCAAGTGAAAGCTCGGTGGAAAATGAAGGAATATGAAGTGACAGCTGCTAGCTTTTATTATACTTCATCTCCCACTGAGCCATTGGATAAGCAGTAGTAGTCATGTGAGCAGAGCTTAGCCAAATAAGACGAGAACAGTCTACATGCCACGCATCACTTACTACGGCCATTGAGACTCCCAGCTAGCTAGAACAGGGTCTGCCATTGAAACGAGAGGTCGACCGATTAATCAGAATGGACAATTTATTAGGGCCGATTTCAAGTTTTCATAACTATCGGAAATCCGTATTTTTGGATGAGATTTTTATTTATTTATTCAAAAACGTTATTTAACGAGGCAAGTCAGTTAAGACCACATTCTTATTTTCAATGACGGCCTAGGAACTGTGGGTTAACTGCCTTGTTCAGGGGCAGAACGACAGATTTTTACCGTGTCAGCTCAGGGATTCAATCTTGCAACCTTACGGTTAACTTGTCCAACGCTCTAACCACCTGCCTCACGAGGAGCCTGCCTGTTACGCGAATGCAGTAAGAAGCAAAGGTAAGTAGCTAGCTAGCATTAAACTTATAAAAACAATCAATCATAACCACTAGTTATAACTACACATGGTTGATGATATTACTAGTTTATCTAGCGTGTCTTGCGTTGCATATAATCGATGCGGTGCACAGGACTGTCGTTGCTCCAATGTGTACCTAATCATAAACCTCAATGCCTTTCTTAAAAGCAATACACAGAAGTATATATTTTTAAACCTGCCTATTTAGCTAAAAGAAAGGTTAGCAGGCAATATTAACCAGGTGAAATTGTGTCACTTCTCTTGCGTTCATTGCACACAGAGTCAGGGTATATGCAACAGTTTGGGCCGCCTGGCTCATTGCGAACTAATTTGCCAGAATTTTACGTAATTATGACATAACATTGAAGGTTGTGCAATGTAACAGCAATATTTAGACTGATGGATGCCACCCGTTAGATGAAATACGGAACGGTTCTGTATTTCACTGAAAGAATAAACGTTTCGTTTTGGAAATGATAGTTTCCGGATTCGACCATATTAATGACGAAAGGCTCGTATTTCTGTGTGTTATAATTAAGTCTATGATTTGATAGAGCAGTCTGAGCGATGGTAGGCACCGGCAGGCTCGTAAGCATTCATTCAAACAGCACTTTCGTGAGTTTTGCCAGCAGCTCGCCGCAATGCTTCTAACATTGAGCTGTTTATGAATTCAAGCCTATCAACTCCCGAGATTAGGCTGGTGTAACCGATGGCTAGCTAGTTGGCGGGTTGCGCGCTAATAGGGTTTCAAACGTCACTCACTCTGAGATTTGGAGTAGTTGTTCCCCTTGCTCTGCATGGGTAACGCTGCTTTGAGGATGGCTGTTGTCGATGCGTTCCTGGTTCGAGCCCAGGTAGCGGCAAGGAGAGGGATGGAAGCTATACTGTTACACTGGCAATAGTAAAGTGCCTATAACAACATCCAATAGTCAACGGTATATGAAATACAAATTTTATAGAGAGAAATAGTCCTATAATAACTACAACCTAAAACTTCTTACCTGGGAATATTGAAGACTCATGTTAAAAGGAACCACCAGCTTTCATATGTTCTCATGTTCTGAGCAAGGAACTTAAATGTTAGCTTTCCTACATGGCACATATTGCACTTCTACTTTCTTCTCCAACACTTTGTTTTTGCATTATTTAAACCAAATTGAACATGTTTCAATATTTATTTGAGGCTATTGGTGTATTATATTAAGTTAAAATAAGTGTTAATTCAGTATTGTTGTAATTGTCATTATTACAAATAAATAGGGCAGATTAATCTGTATCTGCTTTTTTGGTCCTCCAATAATCGTAATCGGTCGACCTCTAATTGAGACTGCTAGCTAGCAAGGACAGGGTCTCCCATTGAGACTGCTAGCTAGCTAGGACAGGGTCTCCCATTGAGACTGCTAGCTAGCTAGGACAGGGTCTCCCAGTGAGACTGCTCGCTAGCTAGGACAGGGTCTCCCAGTGAGACTGCTCGCTAGCTAGGACAGGGTCTCCCATTGAGACTGCTCGCTAGCTAGGACAGGGTCTCCCATTGAGACTAGGACAGGGTCTCCCATTGAGACTGCTCGCTAGCTAGGACAGGGTCTCCCATTGAGACTGCTCGCTAGCTAGGACAGGGTCTCCCATTGAGACTGCTCGCTAGCTAGGACAGGGTCTCCCATTGAGACTGCTCGCTAGCTAGGACAGGGTCTCCCATTGAGACTGCTCGCTAGCTAGGACAGGGTCTCCCAGAGACTGTCTCCAGGGTCTCCCATTGAGACTGCTCGCTAGCTCTCCCAGGACTGCTCGCTAGCTAGGGTCTCCCCATTGAGACTGCTCGCTAGCTAGGACAGGGTCTCCCATTGAGACTGCTCGCTAGCTAGGACAGGGTCTCCCATTGAGACTGCTCGCTAGCTAGGACAGGGTCTCCCATTGAGACTGCTCGCTAGCTAGGACAGGGTCTCCCATTGAGACTGCTCGCTAGCTAGGACAGGGTCTCCCAAACTAGGTCCTGGAGCCCCTCCCTGGGCGCACCTTTCGGTTTTTGCCCAAGCACTACACAACAGATTAAAATAACTAACTCATGATCAAGCTTGGATTGTTTCAATCAGCTGTCTAGTATTAGGGAAAAAGTAGTTATTTTAAAGTTAAAATCCTTCTTTGGTGGGTTTTTTCGGCGGTTGGCATTCAACGTTGGTGCATTACGTTACCGCCAACTAATGTACTGGAGTGTGGGCCAGAGACAGCGCTAGCAGCCTCAACCGCAGTTGGCGCTGCATGTAGTATTAACCAGTATTGCATAGACATTACTAAACGTGACTGGTACCAGAGACAGAGGAGGAAGCGAGGCACCACTCGCTGTTTTTTTCTGGTTCAATGAAAGTCAATAAAATAGCTAAGTAGACAAGAGTCAGGTGCCATTGCTTTAGTGTGTATGTGATACATAGAGTTTTTCCCCATGGTAAATGGCCTTAATGAACTACCTTCATGTATCCACCATCTTTGGTATAGTACTAGCAATGTCAGTGTTGTAACTAGCTACTATAACTATTCAATTTCAGTCTCCGAGTCCTACGAAACTTTATAATAATGCATACACAGAAACTGAAATGCATTCAGCGAGACACTCGCTAGCTAACTTAAAATACAAGACATAAAAGATTGCCAGCAATTTCATTAGCTAACGTTAGCTAGCTGCAAGCTGTCTCCCTAACTTAGCTCCCTATTTATTTTGCTAGCTAACTTAGCTTGTATGAGCTCCTCACGTACCTGTGACAGTAACTTATACAACGTCTGGTTCCATACTGAGTCCGAAATCAATTCGTATGTTCTATTTGTGTGGATGCACAAGTATACTCACTCTTTCAGAAGCAACTTCGGTTAATTGGGTAACAGGAAAGAAGTAGCCAGTCGAGGATGTTTTGAATCCGATAACTCACATGACCCCCTTCCCTATTCCGTGCGCGCTCATGTGATTCCTTCTTCTTCTTCGATACGGTTTAACGGCAGTTGGCATCCAATAAAACGTTGCATTACCACCACCTACTACACTGGAGTATAACTACCCTATACTTTACTTGAAAATAAATAAATACCCTACCATCTAACACTACACTCACAAAAAAAACATACTCCACTATTTAAATAGCCTGAAAGGATGGGACACCACCACTTAACACACCCTGTAGCTCTTCTGACGTCAAGTCTCACACACCCAAATAACTCTGCAGCTGCCACCACAGCCTACATTTTCTGTGACTTACTGTTCCATCCCTACAGTACAGTTAATAGCCATTGCTATGAATGCAAAAAAATCCAATATTACTGAAACATATACCACTTGTTGGTTTATCCCTCTGTACTGGTACAGATCTACTACTCACATCACTCCTTTCAGGATCCCTCCCCCATCTTCCTCTACTTTCTTCACTGCCTCAGAATATGACAACATCTACACTACTCTAACCCTGGAAACCTTAACCTGCCTCTTTCGCACTGGACATTTCTGAACCCCAGCACCATCGGCACCCCTAAAATTAACACATAACACTAATTTCCACAATGCTACACATTTCTTTGTCTCATGCCCTTCTGTACACTTCTCACACCTAGGAACATCCCTCCTACACACTGCTGCCACATGCCCATAAGCTTGACACCTGTAACAACATAATGTATTTGGCACAAAAGCTTGGACAGGATAACTTTAATTAGAGGTCGACTGATTTATCGGCATGGCTGATTAATTAAGGCCGATTTCAAGTTTTTATAACAATCGGTATTCAGCATTTTTGGATGCCGAATATGGTGTATTACATTGCATTCCACAAGGAAACTGTGTGGCAGGCTGAGCACCTGTTACGCGAGTGCAGCAAGGAGCCAAGGTAGTTGCTAGCTAGTATTAAACTTATCTTATAAAAAACAATCAATCTTCACATAATCACAAGTTAACTATGCATGGTTGATGATATTACTAGGTTAACTAGCTTGTCCTGCGTTGTATATAATCAATGCGGTGCCTGTTAATTTATCATCGAATCACAGCCTACTTCGCCAAACAGGTGATGATTTAACTAAAGCACAATAGTTGCATGAATGTACCTAACCATAAACATCAATGCCTTTCTTAAAATCAATACACAGAAGTATATATTTTAAACCTGCATATTTAGTTCAAAGAAATTCATGTTAGCAGGCAATATTAACTTGGGAAATTGTGTCACTTATCTTGCGTTCATTGCACTCAGAGTCAGGGTATATGCAACAGTTTGGGCCACCTGGCTCGTTGCGAACTAATTTGCCAGAATTTTACATAATTATGACATAACATTGAAGGATGTGCAATGTAACATAAATATTTAGACTTAGGGATGCCACCTGTTCAATAAAATACGGAATGGTTCTATACTTCACTGAAAGAATAACGTTTTGTTTTTCAAAATGACAGTTTCCGGCTTCGACCATATTAATGAGCAAAGGCTTGTATTTCTGTGTGTGTTATTATATTATAATTAAGACTATGACTTGAAAGAGCAGTCTGACTGAGCGGTGGTAGGCAGCAACAGGCTCTTAAGCATTCATTCAAACTTTACTGCATTTCCCAGCAGCTCTTTGCAATGCTTGAAGCACAGCGCTGTTTATGACTTCAAGCCTATCAACTCCTGAGATTAGGCTGGCAATACTAAAGTGTCTATTAGAACATCCAATAGTCAAAGGTCTATGAAATACAAATGGTTTAGAGAGAAATAGTTGACGCGTCATAATTCCTATAATAACTACAACCTAAAACTTCTTAACTTGGAATATTGAACCACCAGCTTTCATATGTTCTGAGCAAGGAACTTAAACGTTAGCTTTTTTACATGGCACATATTGCACTTTTACTTTCTTCTCCAACACTGTTTTTGCATTATTTAAACCAAATTGAGCATGTTTCATTATTTATTTGAGACTAAATATATTTTATTTATGTATTACATTAAGTTAAAATAAAAGTGTGCATTCAGTGTTGTTGTAATTGTCAGTATTAAAAATATATATATACAATATATACATATATATAAAATCGGACGATTAATCGGTATCTGCTTTTTTTATAAACAGTATCAGTATCGGCGTTGAAAAATCAGAATTAGTCAACCTCTAATTTATATATCCTAACATCTATGTTGGGCAAAGACTCAACATCAAAATTCTAAAGAACAGACAAAGACTCTTCTGTTTCACCACTCACACCACCCTGTCTGCGACGCACCAAAGATGAGTATCACAAACACCAGGAATCTTCCCTACAGTTGGTCAGCTTTCACATTTACATCTACCCCAGTAATCACTCCTTTCAATTGCCTTCTCAAGGGACTCCATTTAACTGCCGGTCACGATCTCCGTACAATCAGCTCGAACCCCTCGGGATGTAGCACTCAACAGTCCCTTTGGTTTGAGATCTCTGTACATTTATATCATATATGACGCTATTTGTTGGATGGGGAGAAAAGTAGGATACCTTTAAAACTCAACAATAAGTTCAGAGCAAATTCCTGCTTTGCATTGCATTGACTCCAATCAACGTAAAGAAAATATGGTCTCCATGTTTTAATACGGAGTGCAAGCATACTGTAGCAGCAGCTTGTGAACGGTGGCTGAGTTACCATTAGGCAACTAAGGCAATTGCCTGGGGCCTCACACCACCAGGGGGCCTCGTGAACTTGGTATAATTTTGTTTAATAATACATGATTTCTGTTATCTTGTCTTCCTCTTCCGCTTGAGGCCCTCCTCTTCTCGTGAGTAATCTCTGATGTGGAAAATATATCCGTTTCTGTTTTCTCCCTACCGAATTTGGCGCTAGCTTTTGAACGGTTGGGACTATTATGACCCCATGCCTGAAAGCTAATACTCTTAGGGACACAAACATGTCTTCTATGTCTTCTATTTTCCTACAACGCTCATTTTCCTACAACGCTCATAAGCAATGCAGGACACGTTAGAATGGACTGTGACAAAACCACAGTGGTGTAAAGTAACTAAGTAAAAACACATGGGCAGGGGCCTCCAAATCACTAAAAGACAATTGCATGATCTGAAATGTGTGGTCAGAGACCCCTGTATGGAGGGTGTGACGCAAATACGGAGCCTCCAGAGGCATGCAGAGGCCAAATTGAGCACTATACCACATGATGCGCACATTCCATTCCATGTTGTAACAATGCGGAGGGCTTCATATAGCTCTGCATTGACATGATTGGTTGAAGGTAGGTGGGGGCGGGAGGTCCTGTGTAAACACAAACTCACTTCCTTGACAACAGCTTTGGTGCCGGCAGGTCTTTCTTTTCCCCAACGTAGTTAAGCCAAAACCAGCAAACGAACGCTAGCCAATGGAAAGCATAGTAGAATGCCCCGTTAATCAGAGGGGGGTTCTACTACGCTTTCCATTGGCTAGCGTTTTTTTCGCTCACGGCAACTTTTGCCTCACAGCCTGTTGAGAGACATGGACGAACACACAACGCCACATTTGTCCATTTATTTATTTGCAGAGTTTCAATGAGTTGTAAAAATGTCTCAGAGAACTCTGCTGAAATTCCCTCAATTGAAGGTCAGCTAAGTTAACCTAGGCTAGTTAATGTTACTAGCTCGGTATGTAAAAGTTGTTATATTATCATTAGTTGTCTATTATCAGGTAAAAGCACATGCTTATTATTTATAATTTGTGAAATATTTGTTAGCTAATAATTTCTATAAAATTGTTAAAGTTTAAATATAACGGCAAACATTATTAATCAGTGACTGAAATTTCGCGCCCCGTGATATTCACTTCCGGACTTGTAGACCGCCCCTCTGAATAACGGGGCGTGGTTTTGGCTTACCTGCGTTGGGAAAAAGAAAAGACGCGCTCTGCGTTGTCCGCAATGCGTAAGAAGTAGGAATGCCCTGACTTATGCAGAACCGTATCACCGTAAATACTGCATAGCCAATGCAGAGGTCAGACTGACCATGAAGCGCCTTTAAATCCGCTCGTTTTTCTTCAACAAATATGTTGTTCATAAATGTTTAAAAAAAAATGTTAAAGGATAATAAATGTTGTTCATAAATGTTGCAGAATTTGCAGGACATCTAAATAAAAGGAGCAGCTATTCATACAACAGTTATTTTGTGTCTTATTATAAAGCAATTTTAGACATTGTAACGCCGACTATATAAACATTTTTTTTATTTACACGTTTAACCAATGGCAAGTTCCATAGAGGCACGTTGGCTCGGCAACCTGGTCTAAGGTCAGTTTCACGTTTTACCCCCTGTTGCTAACTGTGGGTTTTTGCGAGTGTAAAATGATCGTAGATCTATAAGAGAAACCGGAAGGCTTAGCAGTAAATTACGCGATGACGTTATGAACAGTTCGCGCGTTCAGGGATACATTTGGCGCCACAGACACAACACGGAGGAAGCGTTGTCACTGTAGAAGTGAGATTGTCCTCTCCGAGTTCGCTTTAAAACGTACATTTTCACTCTACATAGCTATAAACCCAGCTTCAACATGAATAACATGCTGACAAAGGGAGCTATAGAGGTAGGTGGGGCATTTTATGACATTACAGAAAGCATGTAAACAAAGTTTACTTAGCATCGAGAAAGATGGATCTCGGACAGGGACTGCACGGAGTGCTGCTGAATGCTTTGTTGCGTTAGTTAGCCAGCCACAATGCTAGCTAACTAGATATATTTGCCATCTGTCTCAAGCTGTTTTCTGCTTTTTCAACAGGATCTAACCAAAGGCTCTAATAATTTACCGAACCCCATTCTTCAATTAGTGGTGCGTATGAGTGTATGTTCTTGTGGAAGTAGCGAATTAGTTGGCCAAGTTACTGTAGGCCAACTGTAGAAGAATGGCTACTGGCCTGGTCAACAGTTAGCTAGCTAACTTGGACAGTATCGAGCCATGTTTTAGAGACCAACATTTAAGACAAGGATATTCACCAAGATGGTAATACGGATTTGGACCACTGCTACATTTGTCGAAATTGACCAATCTGATGTCTACCGCACTCCTGTATTCATATTCTTTCAGAACATCCGTAAAATTGATGGAGGCAGTGGACCAGCCCGCTTTCGTCTGATGATGAGTGATGGACAGCACTCAATGTCTTGTGAGTAGAACTATTCAAAATCCACTCCACCACCTGTTCAAAGTACACACAGAAATGGTTGTTTGGCACGAGGCAGGCGACCATGACAGGTAGCAAATGCATAGCATTGCTTTGTAGAAGTGGCATGTAAAGAAAACAAGTGTGTAATATTTGGATAATATATGGCAGTATTTTAAATGAATGCAAGGTTACAACTGTATTATTTTTGCACACACACACAGTAAATATCAAATTGAGGTAATATAGTTAGGGGTAAAGTGACTATGCATAGTTAATAAACAGAGAAGCAGCATTGTTAAAAATATATATTTTTAAATGAAGTGGGGTTGGGTGAATGCAAATAATCAGCGTAGTCATTTGATGAACTGTTTAGCAGTCTTATGGCTTAGGGGTAGAAGCTGTTTAGAAGCATCTTGGACCTAGACTTGTCGTTCCGGTACCGCTTGCTGAGAGAACAGGGTGTCTGGAGTCTTTGACAATTTTTAGGGCCTTCCTCTGACACTGCCTGGTATATATATTTTTTTAACCTTTATTTAACCAGGTAGGCTAGTTGAGAACAGGTTCTCATTTGCAACTGCGACCTGGCCAAGATAAAGCATAGCAGTGTGAACAGACAACACAGAGTTACACATGGAGTAAACAATTAACAAGTTAATAACACAGAGAAAAAAGGGGAGTCTATATACAATGTGTGCAAAAGGCATGAGGAGGTAGGCGAATAATTACAATATTGCAGATTAACACTGGAGTGATAAATGATCAGATGATCACGTACAGGTAGAGATATTGGTGTGCAAAAGAGCAGAAAAGTAAATAAATAAATAACTGTGGGGATGAGGTAGGTGAAAATGGGTGTGCTATTTACCAATAGATTATGTACAGCTGCAGCGATCGGTTAGCTGCTCAGCTAGCTGATGTTTGAAGTTGGTGAGGGAGATAAGTCTCCAACTTCAGCGATTTTTGCAATTCGTTCCAGTCACAGGCAGCAGAGTACTGGAACGAAAGGCGGCCGAATGAGGTGTTGGCTTTAGGGATGATCAATGAGATACACCTGCTGGAGCGCGTGCTACGGATGGGTGTTGCCATCGTGACCAGTGAGCTGAGATAAGGCGAAGCTTTGCCTAGCATGGCCTTGTAGATGACCTGAAGCCAGTGGGTCTGGCGACGAATATGTAGCGAGGGCCAGCCGACTAGAGCATACAAGTCGCAGTGGTGGGTAGTATAAGGTGCTTTAGTGACAAAACGGATGGCACTGTGATAAACTGCATCCAGTTTGCTGAGTAGAGTGTTGGAAGCAATTTTGTAGATGACGTCGCTGAAGTCGAGGATCGGTAGGATAGAGGTCCTGGATGGCTGTACGCTGGGCCCCAGTGATGTACTGGGCCATGCGCACTACCATCTGTAGCACCTTGCGGTCAGTTGCTGAGCAGTTGCCATACCAAGCGGTGATGCAACCAGTCATGATGCTCAAGGTATCAGTTTAAATTAAAAGTCAAGGATATTCATAATCGAGATGTTAGACCTGCCAAATGAAGCTTTTGAGAAACTGCACCCCATTGTTTTAAATCCATATGGCGTGCAATAGTCGTAATCTGAATTCCACCAGGAGGTAGACTAAAAAGACAACGGGGCTAATTAAAAGTTGTTTTAGTCCTTCTCCATAGTCTCACCCAGAAAATAGCAAGGTAAATAGCTGACCGTAGCAACGGGGCACTTTGGAGTGTTTTATGCTGTGGATGTGTTTTTATGCTGTGGATGTGTTTTTATGCTGTGGATGTGTTTTTATGCTGTGGGTGTGTTTTTATGCTGTGGGTGTGTTTTTATGCTGTGGGTGTGTTTTTATGCTGTGAGTTTGTTTTTATGCTGTGGATGTGTATTATGCTGTGGATTGCCTGGGGCTGACCAGCAGGAGGTAGTCAGGATTCAGTAAAATGAATAGAGAGCTGGAAATCATCAAAGAAAAATAATAAATTTCTTCCTTTCAATTTGACGAAGTTGAAGAAGTGTTGTGATACCATACAAAGTCGTAAAAAATAGTATATTTTAAGACATATTTAGAAACATATTTTTGGGGTCTAAATTGATCCTCATCCCAGACTAAACTGGGCTGCATTTGGCCCTTCCATGTTTATTAACAAGGATGGCATGTTGTTTGGAACTGTGTGTGGGGGGGATTAGTTGGGAGATGCATATCATCATCTCATAGACAAGACAGACTAGCACACGCAATGGCCATGTGCAGTGGATGTGCAGCACTTGGATGTCCTCTACTGCACTGCCCATGTGCTTGTTGGTCTAGCTTGTCCCTAACATCTCCTATCCTCTCCCAATCCCTCCTGTAGCGTTCATGCTCTCCACCCAACTCAACTCAATGGCTGAGGACAACCGACTGGCCCCAAACTGTATCTGTCAGCTGAAGAGGAATGTGACCAATGTCCTAAAGGATGGACGGTATGGTGCTTCTATCTTTTGATGTTTTCCTACAGAATGACAAACCCTTTTCTCTCCATTTTTATACTTTAAAAGCTGTCAGTATGGACACACAATGGATATGCACAGACACACTTTTTGTTGTTTATCAACCATGTGTTTAGTCTTTGGAATATAATTTGCAATGCAATTGTTAATCTGTTTATTGCTGTTCTTCTGTTCAGGCATGTGGTGGTCATATTAGACATGGAGGTGGTGAAGTCTGCTGATGAGGTGGCTGGAAAGATCGGAGAGCCCACGCCTTACGTGGAAGGCGAGTCTTCATCCCATACTCCCATCACCATATCATAAGGCTTAGGGGGAGTGAAGATGAACAAATGTTTGAATCCAGACATGCATATAACCTACAATGTTGAATGTGCAGCTTACTTGAGTTTTTACCTTTCACTCCCTCACCTCCCTTGCAGGTCAGAGTAAAGCCCCACAGTCAGCCCCCAATCCCTCAGTCCACCCCCTGCAGCCCCAGAATGGAAATTATGGTAAACAATTCTAGATCACCCACTGTGCTTTTAAATCCTAATGCATTTTCACATCCTGTAGCAGGATTTGAATTGAGAGATTGGGTCATTAATGGACTGTATTCTCAAGATAAATCCTAATGTTTTGCAGCTATATTAATTCTTAGTGGGTTTGAAGTTTGCAAAACACTTCAATATAGGTTATTGAATAGGTAATTCTGTTTGTTTCCAGTAGATGGCAACATTTATGCAAAATGGACAAATCTTGGTTAAAATCCTCAGATCTACTGAACATATGACACTGCTACTGTTTTTGTCAGAATGCTTAGTTAAAAAACATTTGCCTCTTGGGTATATTGTCATCTGTAACGTTCTACTGATCTTACTAAGATAAGATGGTGGTTGACCAATGTGATGCTGTTAAACACAAAATACTAGGTATATATTCTGTCTCCTCTTTGTTGCAAATAAGGTGTTAAAATCAGTCTTAGAGAGTATGTATAAAACAGACATGCTGCGGGTGAACCATCTGTACGCCACACTGGTTATTTCCAGTAGTCCTGATGTGCTCATCAGTCACACTATAAATCTGGTTTTGAATTGGATATGATCTGAATATACCGTACTATTGACTGATAAGTTTCAGCTCCTTACATGTTTCATTTAGCAGACACTCTTATCCAGAGCAACTTACAGTAGTGAGTGCATGCATTTTCATACGATTTTCATAAGGGAATAAGGGATTCCATGGGAATCGAACCCACAACCCTGGTGCATGCGCCATGCTCTTATCAACTGAGCTACACTAACTTAATCTTAACTCCGACAGTTCCCTTTTCATCAAGTAATTAGCTAAGCACTTAGTTATAATTAGTACCAGATTAAAATGGTAATCATACCATGAGAGATAATATGCTACTGACATTGATTCCAAAATATACATATAGTATCATTCAAGGGTTTTTCTTTATTTTTTACTATTTTCTACCTTGTAAATAACACATGGGATAATGAAGTAACCAAAAAAGTGTTAAACAAATAAAAAATATATTTTAGGTTCTTCAAAGTAGCCACCCTTTGCCTTGTTGACAACTTTGCACACTCTTGTCATTCTCTCAACCAGCTTCACTTGGAATACTTTTCCAACAGTCTTGAAGGAGTTCCCACATATATGCTGAGCACTTGTTGGCTGCTTTTCCTTCACTCTGCGATCCAACTCATTCCAAACCATCTCAATTGGGTTGTGGTCGGTGATTGTGGAGGCCAGGTCATCTGATGCAGCACCCCATCACTCTCCTTCTTGGTCAAATAGCCCTTACACAGCCTGGAGGTGTGTTTAGGGTCATTGTCCTGTTGAAAAACTAATGAGATTCCCACTAAGTGCAAACCAGATGGGATCACATATCACTGCAGAATGCTGTGGTAGCCGTGCTGATAACGTTTGCTTTGAATTCTAAATATATCACTGACAGTGTCACCAGCAAAGCAACCCCACACCACACGTTGGGAACCAATCATGCTGAGATCATCTGTAAACCTACTCTGTCTCACAAAGATCAAAAATGTCATCAGACCAAAGGACAGATTTCCACCGGTCCAATGTCTCTTATTGGTGTCCTTTTAGTAGTGGTTTCTTTGCAGCAATTCGGCCACGTAGGCCTGATTTTCACACAGTCGCCTTGGAACAGTTTATTTTGGAGATGTCTGTTACTTGAACTCTGTGAAGCATTTATTTGGGCTGCTTTTTCTGAGGCTGGTAACTGTATTTTTTTTTCACTAGGCAAGTCAGTTAAGAAAAATTCTTATTTACAATGACGGCCTAGGAAGAGTAGGTAAACTGCCTTGCTCAGTGGCAGAACGGCAGATTTTTACCTTGTCAGCTCGGGGATTCGATCTAGCAACCTTTCGGTTAATGCCCCAACACTCTAACCACTCTGCTACCTGCCGCCCCAAGTAATGAACTTATCCTCTGCAGCAGGGGTAACTGGGTCTTCCTTTCCTGTGGTGGTCCTCATTAGAGCCAGTGTCGGAGTGCATGATGGTTTTTGCGACTGCGCTTGAAGAAACTTTCAAAGGTCTTGAAATGTTCTGGATTGACTGACCTTCATGTCTTCAAGTAATGATGGACTGCCATTTCTCTTTGCTTATTTGAGATTTTCTTGCCATAATAAGATAAACAAAATTATGTTTTATATTTGTGAAACTTTTTTGTGGTTATTACATGATTCCATATGTGTTAATTAATAGTTTTGATCTCTTCACTATTATTCTACAATGTGGAAAATACTACAAATAAAGAAAAACCCTTGAATGAGTAGCTGTGTCTAAACATCTAAACATCAGACTGGTACTGTGTATTTAGTTATTCTACTTGAATTTTGCTTTTACATTTTTTTAAATGGGATTTTTTAAATACATATTCTCACTAAATAGCTAAAAGAAGAAGGCTGCAGGTAACTAAATAAATGTTAATCATCTCTCGTGACAAACATTTCTAATCATTACACAGTACAAGTGTTTAAGCAGGGATTTCATGAAAATGTGCATGGCTCAAGGAATGGTTTCTTAGTGCTAACCTACAGTATTATAGGGCATTTTGTGAACCACGTCCGATAAACTCTTAGCCCAATCTATGACTTCAGGATCTTATTTTTATGGTCTGGGTCGTAGGTATTCATCCCACTAATCTGGAGTTAGGGAATTGAAGTAGTGATGGTGAGCTTCATCCTCATCAGCACAGTTGTTATTGTTCAGTTGTGTGACTGTGCTGTGCTGCTGGATCTGGGGGCTTAATTACTAGAAATGCAGTTGTTGGCAAAGTTGACACTTTGAACTGTAATCCACAGTGTGAGACGCACACAAATCAAATGTGCAGTTAGTGCTTGTCCGAACAGAGAACCCTCAGTCAGGCCGTATGCACCAATCTCGTGTGGGAAGAGCAGCTTTGGTTTGTTGTTTCACACTTCTGTCTGCTTTGAGTCTGATACAAGAATCATCTCTCACTAAAACACCATCTCACAAACTCAGAACTTAGTTGGTCTGGGGTGTTGTTTCCGCTCTCCTACTATCCCAAATCTACCGCAATAAATCGGCTACTCTTCCTGATATAAGTTTTTCTGTTATGTGAGACTACTCTCATGAAGTGAGAATTACAGTGATCAGGGAGTTTCAGCCCTGATAAGTTATGGATGTCTATTTTGTTGAGTTTGCCACTCTTACTGCTCTCTATATGCACTAATAGCTCTCTGTTCTCTCATTTTCCTATCTATCATTAGGCACCATGAACAAAGGTCCCAGCAGAGAGTTTGGGGGGAAGAAGGCCATGCCTCTGTCTGCAATGCCCAGCACTCCTGGGGGATCCTCCAAAGTCGTGCCCATTGCCAGCCTCAACCCATACCAGTCAAAGTGAGTAGTCTTCTTATACCCGTCTATGGTTTGCGTCCCAAATAGCCCCATATTCCCAATATAGTGTACTACTTTAAAGTAGTGCACTATATAGGGAATGGATGCCTTTTGGGATGCAACCTATCACTTTGGCGAACATCTCAAACAACATGATCTCTTGCCCGAATGTTTATTCTTAAGTCATGATAATCCTGTTATTCCATACTCTTTAGTCATAGAATGGAATAATGACTGTTTGTTTGATTTGTATTTGGGGATGTTTTTGTGATTTATTTCATAGATAGTTGGTCAAGGTATTTTCAAGGAATAGAGGTCTATCCAACAGCAACATAAACTGGTTATTTTCTCTCAGGTGGACCATCCGAGCACGTGTCACCAACAAGAGCGGCATCCGCACCTGGAGCAACTCTCGTGGGGATGGCAAGCTGTTCTCTATGGAGATTGTGGATGAAAGTGTGAGTAACCCTTTCTGTTTGCATTTTCTCATGTTGCCGTATTGGATCGTGTGGAGCTAGTCCATTGCTGACTGTGTTGTGTGTTGATGCAGGGAGAGATCAGAGTGACTGCCTTTACCCAGGAGGTGGACAAGTTCTACAGCATCATCGAGACTGGCAAGGTGAGAGGAACTGCCTCCTATTAAGGATGCTTATCTACCATATGCTTGTCACTTTCACAGATTTGGGGCAACTGAGTAATTCATCTCAATGTGCTATTGCCAATACTTTTTGATTTGTACAATGTGCTGAATTGGATATGATTTGGTGTAATGAGATGATGAATGATTCTCTCCAAATTGAGTCAAAGGACAGTAGCAAAATGATCCTATGCTACAGATCCTCTGCCAGGCTTGATTTAGTTCCTACATCAATATTCAACAGAAATTAATCCTGTGCCCAAATCCACTTTAGATTTAAACCTACTTTTATTCATGCCCAGGTGTTCTACATCTCCAAGGGATCACTGAAGATCGCCAACAAGCAGTACTCGTCCCTGAAGAATGACTATGAGATGACCCTAAATGGAGAATCCACCATCATCCCCTGTGAGGACACCCAGGACGTACCCATGGTGCAGTGCAACTTCATCTCCATCGCTGACCTGGAGGCCCGAGAAAAGGACGCCATTTTGGGTAAGGTGCAGGTGTAGCAAGGGACGGAGCAAAGAGGAAGGGTGGTCCAGGCAGGGTTGGCGGGGCGTGATAACCGTCAACACACTTAGCTTATTATTATCCTATCATAGGAATGGATGCTACGGTAGCAGGGGGTTGTGCTCGGTGGTTTAGGTAATTATAAGAGCAGGGATAAAAGTCATTAATAATGCTGATGACGGTAGTGTCCTGTGGCGCAGATTGACTTTGGGCCCTATGGCGGAGCCCGGTGAGGAGAGGAGGGAGAATAAGAAACCATAGACAGCATCCCAAATGGCAATGCACTACCTGTGAACTACAGTGCCTTGCGAAAGTATTCGGCCCCCTTGAACTTTGCGACCTTTTGCCACATTTCAGGCTTCAAACATAAATATATAAAACTGTATTTTTTTTGTGATGAATCAACAACAAGTGGGACACAATCATGAAGTGGAACGACATTTATTGGATATTTCAAACTTTTTTAACAAATCAAAAACTGAAAAATTGGGCGTGCAAAATTATTCAGCCCCTTTACTTTCAGTGCAGCAAACTCTCTCCAGAAGTTCAGTGAGGATCTCTGAATGATCCAATGTTGACCTAAATGACTAATGATGATAAATACAATCCACCTGTGTGTAATCAAGTCTCCGTATAAATGCACCTGCACTGTGATAGTCTGAGGTTCGTTAAAAGCGCAGAGAGCATCATGAAGAACAAGGAACACACCAGGCAGGTCTGAGATACTGTTGTGAAGAAGTTTAAAGCCGGATTTGGATACAAAAAGATTTCCCAAGCTTTAAACATCCCAAGGAGCACTGTGCAAGCGATAATATTGAAATGGAAGGAGTATCAGACCACTGCAAATCTACCAAGAACTGGCCGTCCCTCTAAACTTTCAGCTCATACAAGGAGAAGACTGATCAGAGATGCAGCCAAGAGGACCATGATCACTCTGGATGAACTGCAGAGATCTACAGCTGAGGTGGGAGACTCTGTCCATAGGACAACAATCAGTCGTATATTGCACAAATCTGGCCTTTATGGAAGAGTGGCAAGAAGAAAGCCATTTCTTAAAGATATCCATAAAAAGTGTTGTTTAAAGTTTGCCACAAGCCACCTGGGAGACACACCAAACATGTGGAAGAAGGTGCTCTGGTCAGATGAAACCAAAATTGAACTTTTTAGCAACAATGCAAAACATTATGTTTGGCGTAAAAGCAACACCCTGAACACACCATCCCCACTGTCAAACATGGTGGTGGCAGCATCATGGTTTGGGCCTGCTTTTCTTCAGCAGGGACAGGGAAGATGGTTAAAATTGATGGGAAGATGGATGGAGCCAAATACAGGACCATTCTGGAAGAAAACCTGATGGAGTCTGCAAAAGATCTGAGACTGGGATGGAGATTTGTCTTCCAACAAGACAATGATCCAAAACATAAAGCAAAATCTACAATGGAATGGTTCAAAAATAAACATATCCAGGTGTTAGAATGGCCAAGTCAAAGTCCAGACCTGAATCCAATCGAGAATATGTGGAAAGAACTGAAAACTGCTGTTCACAAATGCTCTCCATCCAACCTCACTGAGCTCGAGCTGTTTTGCAAGGAGGAATGGGAAAAAAATTCAGTCTCTCGATGTGCAAAACTGATAGAGACATGCCCCAAGCAACTTAGGAAGTTGTCTGGGGTCACAAAGGCAGAAATCTCAGAAGCACGTGAAGTTAACGGAACCTGCCAGTAACCTTTTAAGAGGTCTAACTTAGTTACATACTTAGCAGCACCAATAGTGTCGATACAGTCGTCCAGTCGGGGTAACGGGAACGAATCTGGCATTGTGATAGAATTTACCTTTCGATAATCCGTACATAACCTGGACGTACCATCAGGTTTAGGAACCAGAATGCAAGGAGAACTCCAAGGGCTTGAACTTGGCTTAGCCAGGTCATTCTCCAACAAATATCTCACCTCATCCCTCATTATCTTCCTCTTGGAAGCATTGATACGATATGGGTGTTGCTTGATAGGTGTAGCATTTCCAACATTAATGTCATGTTCCAACACATTTGTGCGAGTAGGAACGTCATTAAAGAGACATGGAAAACTGTGTAGTAGCTTCACAATATCATTGGCCTGTCCATCCGTTAAATGAACCAGACTGGATTGGATAGACAGCAGCATTTCTGAGTTGGGCAATCTAACACACTGCTGCTGAGTATTGCGCAACTCCAAGCCATCAACATCATCAATATGACAGTCCACTATCATAGCAGTAGTAGCAGAGGGGACAGCAGTACCTTCCTCTGTTTTTGAACTCTCTAACTGTGTGATGGGTCGGGTGTGGTAAGCTTTCAACATGTTAATGTGACACACACGAGATTGGCGTTGTCTATCAGGAGTTTGAAGCACATAGTCAGTTTTACTTATTTTCTTTTCAATTAAATAAGGACCCGAGAAACGAGCTGACAGTGAAGATCCTGGAACAGGTAATAACACCAGTACTTGGTCACCTGGCTGTAGTGGACGAGAAACAGCCTCTTTATCATAGTGTCTTTTCATGCTCCTCTGTGAGGAAGACAGAGCTTCCTTTGCGAGAGCACAAGCTTGGTGTAGGCGCTCAAGAAAGCGACTAACGTAGTCCAACACATTCTCATCTCTGGTACACAACTCTTGGGACAAGAACTGTTCTTTAAGGACTTTCATTGGTCCTCTCACTGTGTGACCAAACACCAGTTCAGCCGGGCTGAAACCTAGGGACTCCTGCACAGTTTCACGAGCAGCAAACAAAACTAGAGGAACTCCCTCATCCCAATCTTTCTCAGATTCTAAACAATATTTACGTAGCATAGACTTCAGTGTCTGATGCCATCTTTCAAGTGCACCCTGAGACTCTGGGTGATAGGCGCTTGACACACGGTGCGTAATTGACAAGGATTTTAACACCTGCCTGAAGAGCTTGGATAGGAAATTGGTTCCTTGATCGCTTTGTACCACCCTAGGTAACCCGAATGTCGTGAAGAATTTTATTAAGGCTTTACTCACTACCGGGGCTGTAATCCTTCTCAGAGGAATGGCCTCGGGGTATCTTGTAGCCATACACATTATCGTTAACAAAAACTGGTTACCCGATTTTGTCTTCGGTAACGGTCCGACACAATCAACCACCACATGCTCGAATGGTTCACCTATGACAGGTATGGGACAAAGAGGAGCGGGAGGAATAACCTGATTTGGTTTTCCTGTTATCTGACAGGTGTGGCATGTCCGACAGAACTGAGCCACATCTTGTTTTAAACCCGGCCAAAAGAAATGTCGAAGGATCCGATCATAAGTTTTTGTGATTCCTAAATGACCAGACCACTGGTGATCATGAGCAAGGGATAACACATTTTGTCGAAAGGCTGTAGGAATCACTATTTGGTAAACAGCATTCCAATCTCCATCCGCGTCAACATGGGATTTCCATTTACGCATGAGGAGATTACCATCAATGAAGTAAGCCACGTTCTTCTTCTTCACATCTTCCAATGAGACAACACTAGAAAAACATTTAGCAAGCTTGTTGTCAACCTTTTGGTTAGCAATCAGCTGCTCACGAGTGACTGGTAACTGTATTGCATCAGCAATAAGTTCAACGTTCTTTGATTCTTTCCTGGGCTGTTTGTCAGAGGTGATCAGCTTCTCAGAGGTATCACACAATCCATCTTCTTGATCAACCTCTTTTGAACAGTACAGTGTTCGACAAATCTATCTCGTCACCCTCTTGTAGTGCCTGAGCACGAGTGACAGCACAAGTGGGGAACACATGTGGATAACTCTGTGCCAGCTCATTAGAGAGAGAGTGTTCACTTTTATCCAATACTTCCAATACGGGTACTACCTTTCCTCCGGCAATATCGTTACCCATTATAAAGGTCACACCTTTCACTGGCAACATAGGACGTACCCCCACTCTGAATATTCCACTGATTAACTCAGAGTGTACTTTCACAAAGTGCAATGGCACTGGGACAAAACCCATTTCAATACCCTGCACTAACACACTGGAACCACAGTATGTATCGTCAGATAAGGGCAACACATCAGACAATATAAACGACTGCGCCGCAAATTCCACATAAGTCTTACTAGAAGACTTTCTATGAGACCTAAATCTCTGTCTGTATGCCTCAGGCACAAGCTCATAGGCACGAAGAACAGTAGCTTTGACCACTTCGTAATTCAAACTGTCCTCCAGAGGTAACGCTGACAAAACCTCTTGGGCTTTACCAGTGTGTCTTCTGATTGATGATTGATTGGGGAGTGATGGTTTTCACCTGTGAGGGGAGAAGGAGAGAAAAGAAACACACAGGATACACACACACACACAGGATAACTGTATCCGTAACAAGCACATAGATGTTCCTTTTGTCCAGGTGGGATAGGGCAGTCTGGAGGGCAGTAGCGGTTGGGGCGGTATGCAAATAGTAGTGGGTCTAGGGTTTCTGCTATAATGGTGTTGATGTGAGCCATGACCAGCCTTTCAAAGCACTTCATGACTACAAACATGAGTGGTATGGGCCAGTAGTCATTTAGGCAGGTTACCTTAGTGTTCTTGGGCACAGGGACTATGGTGATCTGCTTGAAACATGTTGGTATTACAGACTCTTTCAGGGAGAGGTTGAAAATGTCAGGGAAGACACTTGCTAGTTGATTAGTGCATTCTCGGAGTACACGTCCTGGTAATCCTCTGGCCTTGTGAATGTTGACATGTTTTTGAAGGTATTACTCACATTGGCTACAGAGAGTGTGATCACAGTCGTATGGAACAGCTTGTAACCTCACGCATGCTTCAGTGTTGCTTGCCTCGAAGTGTGCCAAGAAGTCATTTAGCTCGACTGGTAGGCTCGTGTCACTGTGCAGCTCGCGGCTGTGCTTCCCTTTTGTAGTCCATAATAGTTTGCAAGCCCTGCCACATCCGACGAGCAACGGAGCCAGTGTAGTAGGATTCGATCTTTGTCCTGTATGGAGATGAAACAGTATGAACATTTCATATCAGGATTATAGTGACATGATCACGGTTATCAGTATTATCGCCCTGTTGTTAAAACGTGCTGGAGATGTTTAAAATGTACTAATACACACACTGAAATCGTCACCAAGTTTTATATTGAAAACCAACAAATACAATTAGCAGCACTATGCACTTTTTGTGTGCCTAATCATTAAAATAATAGCATTAACATTAAAGATGGCACCATGTGGCCATGAGAGGTAAACGTTTCCCTCTTGCAGGTTTAAGTTAACATAACCTTAAGTAAGCAAATCAAGTAAACAAACAACAAATACAATTAGCAGCACTCACTTTGTAGTGAGGCACGGCAACCATCCGCCTCAGAAAGCCAGGCCTCTCAACAATTTGAAATGACATCATGTCCTTTGTCCAATGATATATGAAAGGGCTGCAGTGAGGTCTTGACATTTTTTGATGTGGGTGCATAAGCAGCCTGCCTTTTTAAATGCTTGCTCAGTGTCTGTCACAACTGTAAATGAGGAGGGACCGGTAGCATCACTGGGTTTGCCTGCTGCATGTCCACACTGTAAACAAGGGAATAGCAAATGTTTTATTATTATTCACACAGTCTATCTTCTGTGTTGCATTTGAGTATATGCAATGACCCCATGCACAATTTCCATAAATGCAAATTAGTCTCAAGAAGACCGTGATAGTAATTGCAATGAGCACAACAATTTGACTTGTGTAGGAGTCTATAGTGTTTCTCTCGTTGGAGCACTTATAACCAAGTCTGTCGGATTTTAAATGAACAAAATATGTTGTTTGGGTGACTAAACTACATAATGTGTTATCGTGTGCAATGGGCGAATAGTCTGCATACAGCAGCATAAAAACTTGTAGTTTTTACAAGAGTCTTTAACACTGAAATCTTCAGTTTACATTATTGACAAGCTATTTGCAAGTTAGACAAACAAACCATGACATTTTCCCCCGTTCCGAAGTCCCCACATCATGCATTGAGCTGAAAGTTAACTTGCCTTGCATTCGCTATAAAATAGTGGGAAGTGTTGCCCCTTTCACAGCGATTATTATTTATGTTTTTGTGTGTTCTGCAGACGGGGTGACCATCTTCAATTAAGTTTCCCTCCGCACTCTTGTAAAACCCAAAATACGACCACCCTTCTAATTTGGTCCTCTTAGAAGGCTGAAAAATCTCCCGAGCGCTGTCACTGCCTTCCACCATGTTTTCACACACAACAAAACCTAAGTTCCATGCTGCGCCCGCTAATTTTGGTTGATGCTGGACAGTTACTGTGGGTTTTTCAAACCGTGGTAATCAAACACGGTTTTAATGAGAATTCAAATTTGAAACGGTAATACTAATCGTAGGGAATTTTATCGTGTAACTGTTTCATCCCTCGTCCTGTATTGACGCTTTCCCTGTTTGATGGTTGGTCGGAGGGTTATAAGCGTCCGGGTTAGATTCCTGCTCCTTGAGAGCGGCAGCTCTACGTTTTAGCTCAGTGCGGATGTTGCCTGTAAACGTGCACTTATTGATGAAGCTAATGACTAATGTGTACTCAATGCCATCGGATGAATCCAGGAACCATTTGGGACGCAGCCAATAAAATAGTAATGTCACCGATAACGTCTCATTGGCTTTGGTCCCCTGGCAGGGATCCATGGCTATGCATCAGCTCACCCTGATAGCAGGTTAACATGAATCTATACTCAGGGTAAATTAGCAGCAATGTCGATTTTGTTTTATTTTTGTTTCCCATTCCAATATATGCATCATGATAAACATATTAGTAATGCATGTGCCAAGTGACCAGGAGATGCTGGATAGGCAGTGACCTCGCACTTAATCTGAACAGGATAAATTGCCCCATTTCCCTGAGTGAATGTGTTGTGGAGAGCTGTAGGACCTTGAGTGACCCAGGAGACTCACACACGATCAATATTTATATGTGGAAATGTGATTTGTTTAGAATGGGAATGGGTGTTTGTCTTTCTGACTTATTCCATAGATAGTTGGTCAGGGTCTTTTCAAGGACTAGTGGTGGGCAATTACATAGTAAGGTCAACCTGAGCATGAAAACACTTAATAGCTTTTTCCTAATTCAACTACTTTTGTATTTTTTTTGAAGTTCAGACTACAGTTGGCCTTTGTTTTCCTAATGTAGTGTTATTGTTACTATAATGTAGGATACAAAGTAAAAATAAAAATGTTTTTAGTCAATCAGATTTCATATCTCTTGGCAATGGCTGTGTTTCAATATCAAACACATTTTTAGTCCATTGAGTGCTAAGATAGAACGCTGTTTTGGACAGGAAGTGTCACATCGTAATGTTTTTGAAGAAAAGTTATTGTAGATGGTTTTGAGTGATTGTATGTAAGACATCAAAACTATGAAATTACACACATGTAGTAACCAAAAAAAGAGTTAAACAAATCAAAATATATTTTATATTTGAGTCTTCAAATAGCCACCCTTTTGCCTTGATGACAGCTTTACACTCTTATTATTCTCCCAACCAGCTTCATGAGGTAGTGCCATGGAATCCATTTCAATTAACAGGTGTGTCTTGTTTAAAGTTAATTTGTGGAATTTCTTTCCTTCATGCATTTGAGCCAATCCGTTGTGTTGTGACAAGGTAGGGGTGGTATACAGAAGATGGCCCTATTAGGTAGAAGAGTGTGTCCATATTATGTCAAGAACAGCTCAAATAAGAAAAGAGAAATTACTTTAAGATATGAGGGTCAGTCATTCTGGAAAATTACAAGAACTTTGAAAGTTTGTTCAAGTGCAGTCGATAAATCTACGGTGGTCGAGAATTTCAACAAGCATTTTTCTACGGCCGGCCATGCTTTCCACCTGGCTAACCCTACCCTGGCCAACAGCTCTCCACCCCCACCCCCCGCCCGCAGCAACTTTCCCAAGCCTCCCCTGCTTCTCCTTCACCCACCAAATCCAGATAGCTGATGTTCTGAAAGTGCTGCAAAATCTGGACCCCTACACATCAGCTGGGCTAGAACCAAACTCTTACAGACCTGTATCCATCCTGCCCTGCCTTTCTAAAGTCTTTGAAAGCCAAGTTAACAGATCACCGACCATTTTGAATCCAACTGTACCTTCTCCACTATGCAATCTGGTTTCCGAGCTGGTCATGGGTGCACCTCAGCCACGATCAAGGTCCTAAACGATATCATAACCACCATCGACAAAAGACAGGTACTGTGCAGCAGTCTTTATCGACCTGGCCAAGGCTTTCAACTCTGTCAGTCACCGTATTCATATCGGCAGACTCAATCGCCTTGGTTTCTCAAATGACTGCCTCGCCTGGTTCACCAACTACTCAGAGTTCAGTGTGTTAAGTTTGATGGCCTGTTGTCCGGACCTCTGGCAGTCTCTATGGGGGTGCCACAGGGTTCAAATCTCGGGCCGACTCTTTTCTCTGTATACATCAATGATGTCGCTCTTGCTGTTGGTGATTCTCTGATCCACCTCTACGCAGACGACAGCATTCTGTATACAGCAGGCCCTTCTTTTGGACACTTTTAACTTCTTATGGTATAGGGGACGCTTGCGTCCCACTTGGCCAAAAACCAGGGAAAATGCAGCGCGGCGAATTCAAATAAATCGATATAAAAATCTTTCTTTAAATTACACATGTAAGATACTCAATTAAAGCTACATTCGTTGTGAATCCAGCCAACATGTCAGATTTAAAAAAGGCTTTTCGGCAAAAGCATAAGAAGCTATTATCTGATGATAGCACAACAGTAAACAAAGAGGGTAGCATATTTCAACCCTGCAGGCGCTACACAAAACGCAGAAATAAAATATAAAACATGCAGAAATAAAATATAAAACATGCCTTACTTTTGACGAACTTCTTTTGTTGGCACTCCAATATATCCCATAAACATCACAATTGGTCCTTTTGTTCGATTAATTCCGTCCATATATATCCAAAATGCCAATTTATTTGATGCGTTTGATCCAGAAAAAAAGAGCTTCCAAAATATTTCAAAAGTTGCCTATAAACTTTGCCAAAATATTTCAAACTACTTTTGTAATACAACTTTAGGTATTTTAAATGTTAATAATCAATAAAATTGAAGACTGGTCTATCTGTTTTCAATAGAGGACGAGAGGAAACTAACGCTACTTTTCAAGTCTTGCGCAACTCTCAACAGCTTTACCCTTTTCCAGGATGGCCCTACTTCTTCATTGCACAAATTAATAACCTCAACCAAATTCCAAAGACTGGTGACATCTAGTGGAAGCGGTAGGAACTGAAAACAAGTGCCTATGAAATATCGTTTCCCAATTAGAATTTCACTGAACAGACAGAGACTTCAAAAAAAGACATTCTGAACGGTTAGTCCTCAGGGTTTTGCCTGCTACATAAGTTATGTTATACTCACAGACATGATTCAAACAGTTTTAGAAACTTCAGAGTGTTTTCTATCCAAATCCACTAATAATAATATGCACATCTTATATTCTTGGCATGATTAGCAGGAAGTTGAAATTGGGCACGCTATTTATCCAAAAGTGAAAATGCTGCCCCCTATACCTTAAGAAGTTAACAAACCTCCAAAGAGCTTCAATGCCATACAACACTCCTTACGTGGCCTCCAACTGCTTTTAAATGCAAGTATAACTAAATGCATGCTCTTCAAACGGCTGCTGCCCACGCCCGCCCGACTAGCATCACTACTCTGGATGGTTCTGACTTAGAAATAATAAGAACTTGTTCTCAACTGGCCTACCTGGTTAAATAAAGGTGGTGGTGGTGGTGGTGGTGGGGGGGGTTAAATAAAATAAAAAGTCGCAAAAACTATCGAGTACTATGATGAAACTGGTTCTCATGAGGACCGACACAGGCAAGGAAGACCCAAAGTCTGCTGCAGAGGATAAGTTCATTTGAATTAGCAGCCTCAGAAATTGCAGCCCAAATAAATGTTTCACAGAGTTCAAGTAACAGAGATATCTCAACATCAACTGTTTAGAGGAGACTGCTTGAAATCAGGCCTTCATGGTTGAAGTGCTACAAAGAAACCACTACTAAAGGACACCAATAAGAAGAGTCTCGCTTGGGCCAAAAAACACGAGCAATGGACATTAGACCGGTGGAAATCTGTCATTTGGTGTGAAGAGTCCAAATGAGAGATTTTTGGTTCCAACCACCATGTCTTTGTGAGACGTGTAGTAGGTGAACGGATGATCTCCGCGTATTTGGTTCCCACCGTGAAGCATGGAGGAGGAGGTGTGATGGTGGGGGCGTGCTTTGCTGGTGACACTGTCAGTGATTTATTTAGAATTCAAGGCACACTTAATCAGCAAGGTGTCCACAGTACTCTGCAGCAATACGCCATCCCATCTGGTTTGCACTTAGTGGGACTATCATTTGTTTTTCAACAGGACAATGACCCAAACTCCTCCATGCTGTGTAAGGGCTATTTGACCAAGAAGGAGAGTGATGTAGTGCTGCATCCGATAACCTCAACCCAATTGAGATGGTTTGGGATGTGTTGGAGTGAAGGAAAAGCAGCCAACAAGTGCTCAGCATATGGGAACTCCTTCAAGACTGTTGGATAAGTATTCCAGGTGATTCTGGTTGAGGGAATGCCAAGAGTGTGCAAAGCTGTCAAGATAAAGTGTGGCTGCTTTGAAGAATCTCAAATATTTTGATTTGACACTATTGTTCATTCCTACATGATTCCATATGCGTTCTTTCATAGTTTTGTTGTCTTCAATATTGTTCTACAATGTAGAAAATAGTAAAAATAAAGAAACTCTGGATGTAGGTGTCCAAATGTTTGACTGGTACTGTATATATGATAATGTTAATATTTTCATTGTTGTTTTTGTGTGTAGCCAAGCCTTCCTTTCAAAGTGTCTGTTTTATATTTTACTGTAAGACTTTGAGATTCTGACTTTTTCCTATATGTCTGTTCTCCCGAAAGACTGTCCTTTTCCCTCACACCCGTAACGCAAGTTGTTCCGTTACTTCAATGTGATATTATTTAGCACTTTGTCATTTTGTCTTTACACTTCCCCTATAAGGGTTCTACAAAAATACACTGAGTTCTGTTTAGAGTACATAAAGGAGAATTGACTGCTTGTAGTTTTATGTAAAAAATCTTGAGACAGTGATAATATTAACAATGAATAGGCTACATCCGTCAGGCTGGGAGAGTGATGAGAGGCTGTGTTAGAGAGCATCACTCACACTGACTGATCTATAAATTATTTATATTTGAGCTTCCATCCAGAGTTACTTACAGGCGCAATTAGGGTTAAGTGCCTTGCTCAAGGGCACATCGACAGATTTTTCACATAGTCGGCTCGGGGAATTAAACGCCCAACGCTCTTAACCTCTAGGCTCCCTGCTGCTCCGTTAGGATAATTATTTAGGATGTATAGTGACTTAGATCAGTCAGTGTGTCGGACTTCAATGGAGTGAAAAATTTGTACTGTACTCATGATGTCAACTGTGTTGAAAATGTATTCACCTATCTATGGACATTCCACGTACGTGATCAATACTTATATTATAAGTCTGTTTTTTTCTCGTGGGTCATTCAAGGTTCTCCATAGTAATGCTGCTCATAGTCTACTGTGCTAATAAGTTGACCGTGTGTGTTTTCCAGATGTGATTGGAGTGTGTAAGAGCGTGGCTGATGTGACCCGCCTCACCACCAAGAACAACCGTGAGGTCTCCAAGAGGACGCTCAACCTGATGGACCAGTCTGGTAAAATGGTGGAGGTCACCCTGTGGGGAGAGGAGGTGAGGACTGGGGGAAAGACCAGCACAGCCATATAGATGGTCTATATGCGTCTGGACACAAGGGGACAGTCCTGCTTGATAAAGAGAGGATGAAAGTCACTTTCTCTCATGCTGGGTGACATGCTGTTGCACCTTCATGATTTGTGTCCCTTTGTCCTGTCAGCCAGCGTCCCAGGAAGGGGTACAGTACACCTCTCCTAATTGAAAAGGTGTTATGAGCCGTATGCCTCCCTGTGTTTGGAAATGTCTGTTAAGCAATTTGAATAGGCAGAGGAGATTTGCGCAGTGGGCTCTCTCTGTGGGTTTAATAGAAGCTGATGTGGTTGAAGTCACTGAGTAAATACCATGTCACATTGTGATGAAAGAACCCAGCTCCAGCATTTGATTTTATATGTGGCCGTGGCTATGCTTAGTTTGCCTCCATTTCTTTCATTCTGACAACTACAACACAATGTTCCCTCTTTATTTGTTCTGCAGATATCCCCTATCCAGGGGGACTTGCAGAGGTACGCAACATGTATAGTTCATAAAGAACAATAAGCTTTAGTAAATGCAGAATTGCATTTAATATTTTTCACTTAGTTTTTCTTCCCCGCTGCTCATACTTTTGGCCATGTAGTGTATGTGGACAGCTGCTCGTCGACCATCTCATTCCAAAATCATGGTCATTAATATGCAGTTGGTTTGCTGTTATAACAGCCTCCAATCTTCTGGGAAGGCTTTCCACTAGATGTTGTAAAATTGCTGCAGGGACTCCGTTCAGCCACGAGCATTAGTGAGGACAAGTTCTTCTACACCGGTCTTGACAAACCATTTCTGTATGGACCTCGCTTTGTGCACGGGGGCATTGTCGTGCAGAAACAGGACAAGGCCTTCCCCAAACTGTTGCCACAAAGTTAGACGCACAGAATAGTCTAGAATGTAATTTTATGCTGTAGCATTAAGATAGTTCCAGTGAAGGGATAAGGGGGCAGTTCCAGTGAAGGGATAAGGGGGCAGTTCCAGTGAAGGGATAAGGGGGCAGTTCCAGTGAAGGGATAAGGGGGCAGTTCCAGTGAAGGGATAAGGGGGCAGTTCCAGTGAAGGGATAAGGGGGCCGTTCCAGTGAAGGGATAAGGGGGCCGTTCCAGTGAAGGGATAAGGGGGCCGTTCCAGTGAAGGGATAAGGGGGCCGTTCCAGTGAAGGGATAAGGGGGCCGTTCCAGTGAAGGGATAAGGGGGCCGTTCCAGTGAAGGGATAAGGGGGCCGTTCCAGTGAAGGGATAAGGGGGCCGTTCCAGTGAAGGGATAAGGGGGCCGTTCCAGTGAAGGGATAAGGGGGCCGTTCCAGTGAAGGGATAAGGGGCCTAGTTCAAACCATGAAAAATAGCCCCAAAACACTATTCATCCTCCACCAAACTTTACAGTTGGCACTGTATTGGTGCAGGTTGTTCTGGAATCCGCCAAACCAAGATTTGTCAGTTGGGCTGCCAGATGGTGAAGCGTGATTCAACATGCCAGAGAACGCGTCACCACTCCATCCAACGCTTGCCGTGGCGATCTTAAGCTTGTGTGCTGCTGCTCGGCCATGGTAACCCATTTCATGAGTCTCCCGACGGACCGTTTTTGTGCTGATGTTGCCTCGAGGCAGTTTTGAACTGGCTTGTGAGTGTTGCAAGGACAGGCACTTTTTTTGTGTGTGTGTGTGCATTTGTTACGCGCTTCAGCACTCGGCGGTCCGTTTTGTGAGCTTGTGTGGCCTACCACTTTGTCGCTCAGCCATTGTTGCTCCTAGACATGTCCACTTCACAGTAACAGCACTTACAGTTGACCGGGGCAGCTCTAGCAGGGCTGAAATTTGAGGAACTGACTTGTTGTAAAGGTAGCATCTAATGACGGTGCCACACTGAAAGTCACTGAGCTCTTCAGTAAGGCCATTCTACTGACAATGTTTGTCTATGGAGATTGCATGGCTGTGTGCATGATTTTATACACATGTCAGCAACGGGTGTGGAAATACTGAAAAATGCACAAATTTGAATGGGTGTCCACATACATTTGGCCATGTAGTTTTGCATATAAAGTGTATCTTGTTGGTATCCTCAGTCAACCTATCTGTTCTATTTGCAGGCAGAGAACTTTGATGGATCTGGGCAGCCCATCTTGGCTATCAAAGGGGCCAAGTTGTCGGACTATGGGGGAAGATCTCTGTCTGCTTCGTTCAGCAGCACCGTCATGGTCAACCCCGACATCCCTGAGGCATACAAGCTGCGGGGCTGGTAAGTGTCTCTCTCTTGTCTGGAGCCACATAGCTTTAGGTGCTAAAGGCCTCCGTAACTGTGTTACCCAGGCCGTTCTTGTATATGTATGGTGCTGCTACTAGGTCATATTTTGGGTTCCAAGACCTGGAGTGAATCTCACATCCTCTGTTCCACCGTTGAGAGAATTCTAAAGGACTTAAAGGAATTTGAATGTTAAATATCAGATCCCCAAACTCAGTGAGGGTGCGTGCTCCAGCTTTGTTCGTCAAGATTAGCCTATCTCCCATTAGTGAAGATGTGGGAGGAGGTTACTTCAATTAAGCATTACATATGAATGCTAATCATTCTTTACCTGCAGAAAATGCCCTTTTTCTCCTTCTAATCTGCCCTTCAAAGAAGCAACATATAACGGGTGCAGCTCTCCAGACCAGAGTGTGATTGTGGTGTTGGGAGCATTTGTGTTTTTAGCATGTTGATGGGCAGAACATACATTTTTTTATATTAATGACAATAACAACTACATTGAAAAAATATTTGTAAGTAAACCTAAAGCCTATATTTTATTGGAACAAATATAGTGAATGTAGGCCCAGATTTAGTATGTGAGAGTAGTTGTTTGGGTAAAGAGGTAGGTAAGAAGCACATCCACATGCAGTGGTTTAAGATAGCATACACAGAGGAACAGGCTGTTATCCCTTGAAGATACCTTATTGGCTGCTCCAGCAAAGCAATGGGAAAACAGTTACTATGACTCATGCTTTCATCTTTTCTTTGCGTTGTCTTGCCAATTCCCGTTATTCATTACCTAAATAATGTTATTCACTCTGTACCATATCCCAAAATAAATACTCTGCTTTACCAATCACATATCTAGTTTGGAAACTAGGCAGCAGTTTTGTTTAAGTTTATATCAAAGCCATGTCTTGTTAATGGCTGGGTAGAAGCATAAAATTTAATCTTGTAATTCAAAGGGAATGATGGAGGAGGTGGGGTGATCATAGGGACTGAAGGGACAGTCATTGCTCCTACTTAACCTTTACCTCAGATTTCTGGCACCTTGGTTGATCTGTCCCTCCATCTTCTACGTCCTCTCCTCTTCTGCTCCACTCTGACAACAGACCAGGCCTCCCAGTCAGAAATTTAAGGCAAAATGTCTCAAAAGTGGAGATCCAATCGATTCTCACCCAAGGTGCTTTATTTTATTTACCTTCCAACAGCAACACCGGCCCCACACTCCACAGGGAAATAAGATGAAAGGAGGCTGAGGAATGAAAGGGAAAAGGACCCAGTAACAATTCCAATTTATATTCTGGCACGTCCTGTGTGTCTTGACATGTGCTCAAATTCTACTTTCCTGTGCCTTGAAAAAAAGTTGGGCCGCTGTAATTATTTTTGAGCTGATCAGAAGCCTTGGTCTGCATAATGAGAGAAGTGAAATGTGACTACATAGCAGGAGGGAGAGAGGGGTGGCAAGTCCACACAATATCCTAATTTCTGCCACTTCACTGGGTGTCTTGGCTGGGGTGATTTCTTTACAGAATTAGGACCAGTTGGGTATTTTGAATGATATTTGGCCATTACAAAGAGGTCATTCTCCAAGCATAATGTGGTAGGAGTGTTAAATGCTTCTCGGCCATTGTCTGAGTGGTAGCCTGTCTCAAGCATTTTGCATTAAATCGTATAGCTTGTTTACCAATATGGCTTTGGATAATGATGTGGATGTAGTAGAGAGACTTTACGTGAATCTTCCACCTGCTCACTTCAACAACGCAGGTGTTCCACTCCCACACCCTCTGAGCTGTGGGAGCTTCCTTCAATTTCTCACATGTGTCTCAATGACTCCCTATTCCCTATATAGTGCACTACTTTTGACCAGAACCTTATGGCCCCTGGTCGAAAGTAGTCTACTACATAGGGAATAGGGTGCCATTTGGGATGCAGACACTCAGTCACTTCTCACATGGACAACCAGAGATAACGAGGCTAAGTGTTGATATGTTTTCCAGTGCAGAGCCTGGCTGCCATGGGATTATGCAGGTCCTCAAGGACCAGTGGGCTCCTGCAAGTTCGCAGGCATCCATCAATTAAGCAAACAGTTCAGAGGTTGCTGATATGAGTCCTGACCTCAGCCATTCTTCTCAGACGGTGGTGCACTAAGTCCTATATACCACTTCTGTTTTGCGTGTGGCAGTGACCCAAACAGCACTTTATAATATTATACTGAACAAAAATATAAACGCAACATGGAAATTATTAGTCCCATTTTTCATGAGCTGAAATAAAAGACCTGGAAACTTTTCCATACGCACAAAAAGCGTATTTCTTTCAAGATTTTATGCACAACGTTGTTTACATCCCTGTTGGTGAGCATTTCTCCTTTACCAAGATAATCCATCCACCTGACAGGTGTGGAATATCAAGATGCTGGTTAAACAGCATGATCATTACACAGGTGCACCTTGTGCTGGGTACTTCTCATGGCTGCTCATCCCTGCCCAGTCATGTGAAATCCATAGATTAGTTCCTTAATTAATCTATTTCAAGTGACTGATTTCCTTGTATAAACTGTAACTCAGTCAAATCTTTAATGTGTATATTTTTGTTCAGTGTATGTATCGATTGACTCAAAGTATAGCTTTTTTTTGCTAATATAGGTAGTGTTAGCTACCACTAGTCTGCTGTACCTACACCAAAACTTCAGTATTTTTCCTTCATAGCTTGTAATCCGTCTTCTTTTTATATAATGAGCCAACATGTTTTCAGCACTTTTATTTTCCTGACGGATCAAAACTAATTTTGTCATGCTCTCTTGTCTCTGCAGCAGACATATAGTGAGTAATATGTTTGAGACTTCAAATTGCAGTTTATTTTTTATTTAACTTTTATATAGCTAGGTTGATCAGTCAAGAACAAATTCTTATTTACAATGACGGCCTACCGGGGAACAGTGGGTTAACTGCCTTGTTCAGGGGCAGCACAGCAGATTTTTGCAATGTCAGCTCGGTGATTCGATCCAGCAAACTTTTTGTTACTAGCCCAAAGCTCTAAACGCTAGGCTACCTGCCACCCTGTATTGAATCGCAATACATAGAGAATCACAATACATATCGTATCGGCACCTAAGTATCGTGATAATATCGTATCGTGAGGTCCCTGGTAATTCCCAGCCCTACTGTACATGACGGCCTACTGTCTAAATATGGAAGACTCTCACGTATTGTAAGGAAGTAAACGGTTGTACGGAGAACAAATGTATATTTTCTTTTCAAGTAGTATGGAGCAATATGTTGATTTAAAACTAGGTTAGTAGTGAATGATTTAGTGATTTTAGGCCTAGCACATCAGTGCTTGTTGAGTACATTCAGTTCTCTGGGAGAGAAGGATGTTGATCATCAGTGAGCCATGCTTTTAGCAGTCTGAGTCTGCATTGCATATTTTACTCTATTCCAAATATAGTGGTCCATGGGGCTCTGCTCAAAAGAAGTGCACTCTATAGGGAATAGGATTCCATTTGGGATGTAACCGATCTGTCCACAAATGAGGTCTTTTATGTGATCGTTTCATCTTGCAAGCATAGAAAACCCAGAGCCTATTTACAACTGAAAATGAAGTGGAGCTCTGAGAGCCTTCTGTCAGAGCCAGGCTCTTGAAAAGCATAATTTTGCAAAGTGCAGGTATCTTTAATTTGATGCTTTTTGCTGCAGACTCTTTGGATTTCCGTAAGTATCTATCCTACCCTGGGTAAGCTGTTGACTGAAAGCCATGCAGTGGATCAGGGGTTCCGCTCAGCCTATCCCTGTGTGTGCTGGACTGAAAAAAAACATTTCTATCCCTTTAATGTCAATCTAATTCATCTTATGGAGAGAAAGTGTTTAATTTCCTCAAACAAGTATGCCGCACTACGCAGCAATTATCTTGAGCCCTGATTTGGTTCTGAGCTCCATAATATATATTATATGATTCCCTTTTTGTCTTTGAAATAGACTTCTACAGATTGCCATGAAATCTGTGTTCTTTTTTGGGGGAAAATTGGGAATATGAACTACTGTGCATGAAAGAAACATGGATTTGTCTTTATGGAGAGCATCAAATGCGATTTCTGTGGTGCTGCAGTAATTTAGAGCACTGTCTTAGCCCCTTGCATAATTTAAATGCTTAAAGATTAATTTAGCTCGATTTAATTAAGGGTTCCTTACTCAACTGGCGCTGCATTTACCTTTGCTTTCTGCAACTTTGGTACATGCTCGTTTGGTGCTCTCATTATTTAGGCATTTAAAAGATGCTTAACTATAATTTATTTACCTTATCATAAAGCACATCTACTTAATTATAGCTTAATCTAGTAAATTACCCTGCTCTTCCCCAGTATGTAAACTCAACAAAAAAAGAAACGTCCTCTCACTGTCAACTGCGTTTATTTTCAACAAACTTAACATGTGTAAATATTTGTATGAACATAACAAGATTCAACAACTGAGACATAAACTGAACAAGTTCCACAGACATGTGCCTACAGAAATTTAATAATGTGTCCCTGAACAAAGGGGGGGGTCAAAAGTAACAGTCAGTATCTGGTGTGGCCACGAGCTGCATTAAGTACTGCAGTGCATCTCTTCCTCATGGACTGTACCAGATTTGCCAGTTCTTGCTGTGAGATTTTACCCCACTTTTCCACCAAGGCACCTGCATGTTCCCAGACATTTCTGAGCAGAATGACCCTAGCCCTCACCCTCCGATCCAACAGGTCCCACACGTGCTCAATGGGATTGCGATCCGGGCTCTTTGCTGGCCATGGCAGAACACTGACATTTCTGTCTTGCAGGAAATCACGCACAGAATGAGCAGTATGGCTGGTGGCATTGTCATGCTGGAGGGTCATGTCAGGATGAGCCTGCAGGAAGAGTACCACATGAGGCAGGAGGATGTCTTCCCTGTAACGCACAGCGTTGAGATTGCCTGCAATGACTACAAGCTCAGTCCAATGATGCTATTACACACTGCCCCAGACCATGACGGACCCTCCACCTCCAAATCGATCCGGCTCCAGAGTACAGGCCTCATTGTAACGCTCATTCCTTTGACAATGAACGTGAATACGAACATCACCTGTGGCGAGACAAAACCGTGACTTGTCAGTGAAGAGCACTTTTTGCCAGTCCTGTCTGGTCCAGCGACGGTGGGTTTGTGCCCATAGGCGACGTTGTCGCTGGTGTTGTCTGGTGAGGACCTGCCTGGCAACAAGTCAACAAGCCCTCAGTCCAGCCTCTCTCTCTCCCTATTGCGGACAGTCTGAGCACTGATGGAGGGATTGTGCGTTCCTGGTGTAACTCAGGCAGTTGTTGCCATCATGTACCTGTCCCGCAGGTGTGATGTTTGGATGTACCGATCCTGTGCAGGTGTTGTTACACGTAGTCTGCCACTGCAAGGACGATCAGCTGTCCGTCCTGTCTCCCTGTAGCTCTGTCTTAGGCGTCTCACAGAAACGGACATTGCAATTTATTGCCCTGGCCACATCTGCAGTCCTCATGCCTCCTTGCAGCATGCCTAAGGCACGTTCACGCAGATGAGCAGGGACCCTGGGCTATTTTCTTTTGGTGTTTTTCAGAGTCAGTAGAAAGGCCTCTTTAGTGTCCTAAGTTTTCATAACTGTGACCTTAATTGCCTTCCTGGTAGTATCTTAACGACCGTTCCACAGGTGCATGTTCATGAATTGTTTATGGTTCATTGAACAAGCATGGCAAACGGTGTTTAAACCGTTTATAATGAAGATCTGTGAAGTTACTTGGATTTTTACGAATTATTTTTGAAAGACATGGTCCTGATAAAGGGTTGTTTCTTTTTTGCTGAGTTTAGTAATGTACCCTGAAAATGCCTGCCTGCTCAGTTGCTATTTGAGACCATTTTGATCAAATCCACATAAAATAAAATCTAATTTGTTTATCTCATTTTGTGCTAATTTGTTTCATAAGCAAACCTGAACGTAAAATGTTTCATTTTGATCCACCTGGGCCATACAGTAGCAGCCTTTGTCCATTAGATGGCATCATCAGACACATCTGGAGTGGCTCTTGTCCTCGCTCTCCTAGCTGACTGGACAACTGTGTCTGTCTCTCCATCTTCTTGTCATTCCTCCCCTTCCTGACACAACCTCTTGTTCCTTTCCTCTTGTTGTCCTCAGTCCTATTGCCATCTCTCACTTAGGGACACTTGGCCACTCACTCTTTCTGTTTTCCTGCAGTCCTCCTCAGAGTCATCTGATCTCCCTTACACACTACATACAGACTGGAATGTGTCCCAAATGGCACCCTATTCCCTTTATAGTACACTACTTTTGACCAGAGTGGTATGGTCCCTTGTCAAAAGTAGTGCACTATATAGGGAATAGTGTGCCATTTGGTAAGTGGACACACTGTTACCCACTAGTGGGGCTGCTCTGCTCACAGCAAAAATATATTTGTCCTTTTCACTTTTTACCCCAATGAATAAAATAGCATAAACCTTTTGCGTGTGGACCCTCTACCAATGAAGCAGCACGCTAGTTAGTGATTTCAATAACCTTTTTATTGCCCTCCTCCGCTCACATGCTGGAATTGTGCTGCTGCTCTCCACTAGTTGTGCTGCTGCTCTCCACTAGTTGTGCTGCTGCTCTCCAGTCCAGTAGTTGCTGCGTTGCTCTCCAGTCCAGTAGTTGCTGCGTTGCTCTCCAGTCCAGTAGTTGCTGCGTTGCTCTCCAGTCCAGTAGTTGCTGCGCTGCTCTCCAGTCCAGTAGTTGCTGCGCTGCTCTCCAGTCCAGTAGTTGCTGCGCTGCTCTCCACTAGTTGTGCTGCTGCTCTCCAGTCCAGTAGTTGCTGCACTGCTCTCCACTAGTTGTGCTGCTGCTCTCCAGTCCAGTAGTTGCTGCGCTGCTCTCCAGTCCAGTAGTTGCTGTGCTGCTCTCCACTAGTTGTGCTGCTGCTCTCCAGTCCAGTAGTTGCTGCACTGCTCTCCACTAGTTGTGCTGCTGCTCTCCAGTCCAGTAGTTGCTGCACTGCTCTCCACTAGTTGTGCTGCTGCTCTCCAGTCCAGTAGTTGCTGCGCTGCTCTCCAGTCCAGTAGTTGCTGCGCTGCTCTCCAGTCTAGTAGTTGCTGCGCTGCTCTCCACTAGTTGTGCTGCTGCTCTCCAGTCCAGTAGTTGCTGCACTGCTCTCCACTAGTTGTGCTGCTGCTCTCCAGTCCAGTAGTTGCTGCACTGCTCTCCACTAGTTGTGCTGCTGCTCTCCAGTCCAGTAGTTGCTGTGCTGTTCTCCAGTCCAGTAGTTGCTGCACTGCTCTCCACTAGTTGTGCTGCTGTTCTCCAGTCCAGTAGTTGCTGCGCTGCTCTCCAGTCCAGTAGTTGCTGCACTGCTCTCCACTAGTTGTGCTGCTGTTCTCCAGTCCAGTAGTTGCTGCGCTGTTCTCCAGTCCAGTAGTTGCTGCACTGCTCTCCACTAGTTGTGCTCCTGTTCTCCAGTCCAGTAGTTGCTGCGCTGCTCTCCACTAGTTGCTGCGCTGCTCTCCAGTCCAGTAGTTGTGCTGCTGCTCTCCACCTGTTGTGCTGCTGCTCTCCAGTCCAGTAGTTGCTGCGCTGCTCTCCACTAGTTGTGCTGCTGTTCTCCAGTCCAGTAGTTACTGCGCTGCTCTCCACTAGTTGTGCTGCTGTTCTCCAGTCCAGTAGTTGCTGCGCTGCTCTCCAGTCCAGTAGTTGTGCTGCTGCTCTCCACCTGTTGTGCTGCTGCTCTCCAGTCCAGTAGTTGCTGCGCTGCTCTCCAGTCCAGTAGTTGTGCTGCTGCTCTCCACCTGTTGTGCTGCTGCTCTCCAGTCCAGTAGTTGCTGCGCTGCTCTCCACTAGTTGTGCTGCTGTTCTCCAGTCCAGTAGTTGCTGCGCTGCTCTCCAGTCCAGTAGTTGCTGCGCTGCTCTCCAGTCCAGTAGTTGCTGCGCTGCTCTCCAGTCCAGTAGTTGCTGCGCTGCTCTCCACTAGTTGTGCTGCGTTCTCCAGTCCACTAGTTGCTGCTGCTGTTCTCCAGTCCAGTAGTTGCTGCGCTGCTCTCCAGTCCAGTAGTTGTGCCTTGATTGTGCTGCTGTCCACTACTTTATTTCTCTCATTCATTCCGACTGAGTCTGTGTTCCAAAATAACACTTAATATTTTTTAGTTAAACAAGTAGCTTAACTATGTGGCTATTCTACTTGATCTCTCTCCTCTTATTCCCTCTTGTTGTTGTCAGTAGTTTGTCCCACCTTAGTTCCCGCCTGGCGCATGTCCTTTTGTGAAATCAAAAACTGTTTTGAGATTGACAATTTGGAAATGTTATGCTGGAATAGAATACGTAGTCATATTTACAACCACGTTCCTATTGAACATGACCTCATGTACTGTGTTGTTCAACTCCACATCTACAGGGACTGGTTTCTTGAGCAGACCTCATGGGATGACTAGTCATATCTGTTTTATGTTGTCCGCCAGTCAGAGACGCACCATGAGAGCCATAGCTGGAGGCAGGGAAGGAACAAAACAGTGCTTACAGAAGGGTTTCTGTCATGCTCAGCTGCTCTGTCACATGCTCACTGTCCTGCCAGTCCTGTCCTCTACTTGGCTGTATGGCTCGTTGTGACGGTGCCATGCTATGCACATTAATCTGTTCTTTTCCCTTCCCTTCTTCTTGTCGTTGTCGTCTCTCTTCCAGTCGGTTAGTCTCACTTCATCCACGCTCGGAGCGTCTCCCTGCCTGTCTGTCAGACCACTGTTGCACATCTTCTGCCAGCTCCAATTTGTCCTCCTTTTGTCTCCTCCATCAAGCCCACTGACTTACTGTACTCTGCCTGTTGTAGTGGTTTCCTACAGAAAAATCTTCTGTTTGTCTGCCTTTATAGTCTGCGTTACATAGTCTCCAGGGTAACTTGTTTAGCATTTTGTAACTCAAAAAGAACGTCTTGAGAAATAAGGTATACTGTACATTAATGATAATCTGCCTACCTACCAGGAGTTGGCCCTGTCTGGGTCTGAAAACGCCACAAATGTTTAATTCCTTTCATTCTATTCCAGCCTATTTCTCTTGGCGAAACACCAGCAGCTTCATGAAAGGAGTTATTGTTCATCAGAAACAAATAAGTATTTTCAGGTGGATTTCAGAACTAGGTTGATGTTGTTTTTAATGCATCATCAGCCAGGTGTTTTTGTTGTTACCACCTATCTGCACGAACACCGGTACAATTATAACAAAGCAGGGATGCTAGTGCAGAGATGAGGGAATAGGTGACACAGGAAAGAATTAATCACATTTTTCAGTGGAGGGGAAATTGGCAGAGGCCATAGTGGCCGGGCCACATGCTCACAGGCCATTAATGGGGATATTTTCAATTAGTCATGCTTCTAAGAGCAAGGCCCGGCTCCCTGTATTTACTGCCCCCCCCCCCCAAGCACTACACAATACCTGCTAGCAATAGATTAATAAGCGCTATTGATCTCTTGCACCATTCCAACCTGAGTGTTCTATAGTTTTTCCCTTTTTACCCCTGTCCCCTCCCCCTACTCACCATCCCTCTCTCCTTCCCACTTGTCTTGTGTGAATCACCTAGAGGTAACGCTGAGTGAAAATTGGTTTCTGATTCCGCCATCACTGCTGTAGATTCATTTCACTGCCACTCAGCCTGCTTTGCTCTCTGCACAGACTATATCTGTATCCCAAATGGCACCATATTCCTTATTTATTGCACTATATAGGGAATAGAGTTCCCTTTTAGGATGCAACCTATCTCAGCTTTGTCAAACAGGGAAGGCTATGTTGGCCAGGATGGATTTTATTAAACCCCTACTAGACAACTGACAAGGCAGTGGTCAGTGGTCCGCAGGGCACGAGGCTACAAGGCAGTGGTCCGCAGGGCACGAGGCTACAAGGCAGTGGTCCGCAGGGCACGAGGCTACAAGGCAGTGGTCCGCAGGGCACGAGGCTACAAGGCAGTGGTCCGCAGGGCACGAGGCTACAAGGCAGTGGTCCGCAGGGCACGAGGCTACAAGGCAGTGGTCTGCGGGGCACCTCTATGTATTACACTTTGTCTCTTCTATTGTGATTGATGGGGTTGTTTCTGCAGTGACATGTTTGTGGTTTTAGGCTGGGTTTCTGTATAGCACTTTGACATCTGCTGATGTAAAAAAAAAAAAAGGAAGGTGGGGGGGGGGGGGCTTTATAAATAAATGAGATTTGATGTTGACCGACGTGGGGGGTGTGTGTGTGTGTGTTCGTCCAGGTATGACAAGGAAGGCCACTCTATGGATGGCCAGTCTCTGACGGAGGCAAGGACAGGTGGAGGTGGAGGGAACACCAACTGGAAGACCCTGACTGACATCAAGACGGAGCACCTCGGACACGGAGACAAGGTTTGATACGCACGCACACATACGGCACGCACGCACGCACACATACGGCACAGACGCACGCACACATACGGCACAGACGCACGCACACATACGGCACGCACGCACACATACGGCACGCACACATACGGCACGCGCGCACGCACACATACGGCACTCACGCACGCACACATAAGGCACGCACGCACGCACACATACGGCACTCACGCACGCACATAAGGCACGTGCGCACGCACACATACGGCACGCATGCACACATAAGGCACGCGCGCACGCACACATAAGGCACGCACGCACGCACACATAAGGCACGCACACATAAGGCACGCACACATAAGGCACGCACACATAAGGCACGCACACATAAGGCACGCACACATAAGGCACGCACGCACGCACACATACGGCACGCACGCACACATACGGCACGCACGCACACATAAGGCACGCACACATAAGGCACGCACACATAAGGCACGCACGCACGCACACATACGGCACGCACGCACACATACGGCACGCACGCACGCACACATAAGGCACGCACGCACACATAAGGCACGCACGCACACATAAGGCACGCACGCACACATAAGGCACGCACGCACACATAAGGCACGCACGCACACATAAGGCACGCACGCACACATAAGGCACGCACGCACACATACGGCACGCACGCACACATACGGCATGCACGCACACATAAGGCATGCACACATACGGCACGCACGCACACATACTTTTATGTAGATAAACACATGTACATCCAAATATTTTCAAATATTTTAAGGTCCTACATGCTTTTCTTTGTTGACTTGATTCGAAGCAAGAATATTCGAAGACGACCTGAAAGACAATATTGAATACAAGCCATCATTTATTTTAAAAAGTGTGAGGTTGACCAACCTGCATTGTGGATCCAACAGACAGCAGGCAGCATACCATACAGCATCTCAGTCACTATGGAGCAGGATTCTCTTGTCTTGGCTGACAGTCATTATGTTAAATATTTGTAATCAGAGCGACTCATTAAATGACTGCGTTGCTGGTTCCCAAGCTTGTTTTTAAAGCAGAATGCTGGATTGTTTGTGTCCAAAATGTGACCATGTTCCCTATATAGTGCTCTACTTTAGTCCAGGGCCCAATGGCACTCTGCCATATGGGACGTGGTCAAAAGTAGAGTGCTGAATAAGGAGTAGGGTGCCATTTGGGATGCAACCCTATGGTGTTCTGATGTTCTCCATCATTAATCACCAACATTAGGTGTCCTCTGCATCCCTCTCCCTACCTAGGTATATGCTTAATGTGAAGTCACATTTGTCTCCCATATTGATTGTGAAGAGAAGGGCTCCATTCATTCAGCTTGGTAATGAAGTGGTTGCACTCAGATAAGTCAAGTAATAAATGTGCTTGTAATTTCAGCTTCTTATTTACATTTCATGGAAATGGAGGAAGGGTGAAAAGGTGGATAAATTAATTTATGGTTATGGAAACTGATTTTTCCTTTGATATTTGGAATATAAAGCTATAGTAATTTATCCTGGGCCTTGATTTTTAACCTCTGTATTGGAGTAAGTAAGAGGGACGAGAGGATTTGAATTAGGTTTATTTGACTGACGTTGTCTGAGGAGAGTCCTTGGGTTAGAACAGCACTGGGAGGGAGGTGAGGATGGAGAGGGGATAGTGCGCAAGCCCAGGACAGAGGTAGGATGGGGCTGGGAAGTTATACCGTATTTTACGGCAGTGCGACATCGGTTAGCTGCTCATATAGCTGATTATTTTTTTATATATTTTTTTTATATATATACTGGTATTGATGCACGGCCCGGTTTGGGTTTTTACCTTCTATAACGATATTTGAATGTTTGGTTTGTTAAATGTGATACGCCGTGTGTAATGTACATTTGTAAAGGTGACTCAGCTACTTGAGTAGTCCCTCTCCACTCTCTCTCCACGCCGCTTTCCACACAGACCTAGTCCCACCCCGTCATTCAAGGAGCGCTTTTGCTTGACCACGAGACACTTGAGTTCAGTCTGCATGGTCAATGCAGCACATGCAACAATGTTGATGACAACGATGTTGTTTCCACTTTGATTTTAATATAAATCCACAAGCGTTCTATAATTACAATATTAGTTTGTGTTTCTTAGATCTGCAAACAGCTAGTTTGTATTTTCTTAGCAAGTTAACCTAAATCGTGTTAGCCACTAATGCTAATCGCTGGCTAGCTAACAGTCTTCTAAATCAAAGAGAAATAGGTGAAGCATGAATATGTTTTCTATATGAATAAAGATTTAATGTAGCCAAAGAATATAGGGTCCACCTAGGAAACACGGAACATCACTTTGGTTCCTACCCTGTCAAAATAATTTTTATTTCACCTTCATTTAACCAGGTAAGCTAGTTGAGAACAAGTTCTCATTTACAACTGCTACCTGGCCACGATAAAGCAAAGCAGTGCGACATCGGTTAGCTGCTCATATAACTGATGTTTAAAGTTAGTGAGGGAAATATAAGTCTCCAGCTTCAGCGATTTTTGCAATTCGTTCCAGTCATTGGCAGCAGATAACTGGAAGGAAAGGCGGCCAAAGGAGTGTTGGCTTTGGGGACGACCAGTGCGATATACCTGCTGGAGCACGTGCTACGGGTGGGTGTTGTTATCGTGACCAGTGAGTTGAGGTAAGGCAGAGCTTTACCTAGCATAGACTTATAGATGACCTGGAGCCAGTGGGTCTGGCGACGAATATGTAGCAAGGGCCAGCCGACTAGAGCATACAGGTCGCAGTGGTGGGTGGTGTAAGGGGCTTTGGTGACAAAACGGATGGCAGTGAGATAGACTGCATCCAGTTTGCTGAGTAGAGTATTGGAAGTCATTTTGTAAATTACATCGTCGAGGATTACATTTACATTTAAGTCATTTAACAGACGCTCTTATCCAGAGCGACTTACAAATTGGTGCATTCACCTTATGACATCCAGTGGAACAGCCACTTTACAATAGTGCATCTAAATATTTTAAGGGGGGGGGTGAGAAGGATTACTTTATCCTATCCTAGGTATTCCTTAAAGAGGTGGGGTTTCAGGTGTCTCCGGAAGGTGGTGATTGACTCCGCTGTCCTGGCGTCGTGAGGGAGTTTGTTCCACCATTGGGGGGGCCAGAGCAGCGAACAGTTTTGACTGGGCTGAGCGGGAACTGTACTTCCTCAGTGGTATGGAGGCGAGCAGGCCAGAGGTGGATGAACGCAGTGCCCTTGTTTGGGTGTAGGGCCTGATCAGAGCCTGGAGGTACTGAGGTGCTGTTCCCCTCACAGCTCCATAGGCAAGCACCATGGTCTTGTAGCGGATGCGAACTTCAACTGGAAGCCAGTGGAGAGAGCGGAGGATCGGTAGAATAGTCTGTTTTACGAGGGTATGTTTGGCGGCGTGAGTGAAGGATGCTTTGTTGTGAAATAGGAAGCCGGTTCTAGATTTAATTTTGGATTGGAGATGCTTAATGTGAGTCTTGAAGGAGAGTTTAGTCTATCCAGACATCTAGGTATTTGTAGTTGTCCACATATTCTAAGTCAGAACCGTCCAGAATAGTGATGCTAGTCGGGCGGGCAGGTTCGGGCAACAAACGGTTGAAGAGCATGCATTTGGTTGACCCCCCCCCTCCTTTGTTTTTACGCTGCTGATAGTCACTGTTTATTATCTATGCATATTAATTTTACCCCTACCTACACAAATTACCTCAACTAACCTGTACCCCCGCACACTGACTCGGTGTCCCGGTAGCCCCTGTATCTAGCCTCGTTATTGGTATTTTCTGTTACTTTTTATATTCTTTTTTTACTTTAGTTTTAGTCAATATTTTCTCAACTCTATTTCTTGAACTGCATTGTTGGTTAACTCAAATTTGATTTGATTTCATTTAGGCTAACCAGTTACTTGACACTCCCCTCACATTGTAGAGTGTATGGACACCTATATAGGCTAACCAGTTACTTGACACTCCCCTCACATTGTAAAGTGTATGGACACCTATATAGGCTAACCAGTTACTTGACACTCCCCTCACATTGTAGAGTGTATGGACACCTATATAGGCTAACCAGTCACTTGACACTCCCCTCACATTGTAAAGTGTATGGACACCTATATAGGCTAACCAGTTACTTGACACTCCCCTCACATTGTAGAGTGTATGGACACCTATATAGGCTAACCAGTTACTTGACACTCCCCTCACATTGTAAAGTGTATGGACACCTATATAGGCTAACCAGTTACACTTGTACACTATATAGGCTAACCAGTTACTTGACACTCCCCTCACATTGTAGAGTGTATGGACACCTATATAGGCTAACCAGTTACTTGACACTCCCCTCACATTGTAGAGTGTATGGACACCTATATAGGCTAACCAGTTACTTGACACTCCCCTCACATTGTAGAGTGTATGGACACCTATATAGGCTAACCAGTTACTTGACACTCCCCTCACATTGTAAAGTGTATGGACACCTATATAGGCTAACCAGTTACTTGACACTCCCCTCACATTGTAAAGTGTATGGACACCTATATAGGCTAACCAGTTACTTGACACTCCCCTCACATTGTAGAGTGTATGGACACCTATATAGGCTAACCAGTTACTTGACACTCCCCTCACATTGTAGAGTGTATGGACACCTATATAGGCTAACCAGTTACTTGACACTCCCCTCACATTGTAGAGTGTATGGACACCTATATAGGCTAACCAGTTACTTGACACTCCCTCACATTGTAAAGTGTATGGACACCTATATAGGCTAACCAGTTACTTGACACTCCCCTCACATTGTAAAGTGTATGGACACCTATATAGGCTAACCAGTTACTTGACACTCCCTCACATTGTAGAGTGTATGGACACCTATATAGGCTAACCAGTTACTTGACACTTTGTAGAGTGTATGGACACCTTTATAGGCTAACCAGTTACTTGACACTCCCCTCACATTGTAAAGTGTATGGACACCTATATAGGCTAACCAGTTACTTGACACTCCCCTCACATTGTAAAGTAGATTCTGTAGGATACATGCACTGCAGTAATGCCATTATTATGGTTAGTCAGATTAATATAATAGTTTAAAACGTTTACTTGCAAGAATAACAATTTCCCTAATAATCCTGTTTACATGGACCCTTCTGACATCAGGCTTCCTGATGGGACTTCTGATAAATTCAGGAAATCGCCAATGAAATAAATATTCTACCACAGGGACAATGTTATTTTTGCGACATCTTTTTGGTTCCGAGTTCGAACATGTAACGTTTGTATGTGAGAACTATTTCTAAGACTGCTTTCAGTTTTTTCTGAACTCACTTCACTCGCAAATAAGAGGGTGGCTTGTGCTACCGGTGCTGGCACAGGCACAGATCAAATACACCACTGGAACGCCAATTAAGCTATTTACATGTCTTAATCATTTGCAAAGTTGTTCAGAAATCCAAGTGTTTTAATCGCCATATGCTTACTTCGATTTTGGCCTTCTGTCGATTTTTAAGATAAGCAGAGTAAGGTGTTTACATTACTGTTTCAATACTCTGCCTACTGCCATGATCGGTTTAATATAGAATTATTAGTGTGCATGTAAACATACTCACCATCTCATTGTAGAGTAGGCTGTTGGCACTATATGCTAACCAGTATTAGCATTGCTGATTCACTAGTTCCCTTGACCTTCATTAGAGTCCTCCAGACTATCCTGTTGGGTTAAGGCAATTTCTCTTGGCACTAGGAGAGAGGAAGGTAGAGGTGTGACCCAGGGCTCTAGTTCAGCCTGTAGTGTCTGAAATGAGGAGCTGACTCAAGCACAGTCTGTCCTCTCCTGGTACCGCTCCTGCTCAGCCCGTGGAGACACAGGGTCACAAGGTCGACCCTCTGAAGGCCCTCCGCAAGTCAGCAGCAATTAATTGTCCCTGTCACAAAGTCTCTGTCACAATCTCAAATTTCCACAACACCGGCTTGCCCTCTCGACAGCATGGCTAACCCCGTCCACAGCCCGCTCCCTCCCGATTCCTTGACACTGCCTGCGTATGTAAAGCCTTGTGACAAAGACTGGAGGGGGGGGGGGGGGTCAGGAGGAACATTTTTCATCGGTCTCATCTCTCCCTCTCTCTCTCTGTGGTGAGTGACTCTTTAATTTCTGAGGTATTCACTTGATTCATTTGTTTTACAGATTAAGTGTTTTGAGAAAGTAGATAAATGTAATACTAACATTTACATGGGTATGAATAATTTAGGTAAAAGTTGGATATTAAATGATGTGTGGTCTATTATAATATACAGCTTGTCCCACAAAATTTTTATATATTTTTATTCATTTAACCTTTATTCTACTAGGCAAGTCAGTTAAGAACAAATTCTTACTTACAATGATTGCCATATATATATATATATATATAGTGCCTTGCGAAAGTATTCGGCCCCCTTGAACTTTGCGACCTTTTGCCACATTTCAGGCTTCAAACATAAAGATATAAAACTGTATTTTTTTGTGAAGAATCAACAACAAGTGGGACACAATCATGAAGTGGAACGACATTTATTGGATATTTCAAACTTTTTTAACAAATAAAAAACTGAAAAATTGGGCGTGCAAAATTATTCAGCCCCCTTAATCTTGCTCCTACCCGACATGCAGGCGTCCCATCTAGACATCTGGAAATGCAAATGCGCTACGCTAAATGCTAATAGCACTCGTTAAAACTCAAACGTTCATTAAAATACACATGCAGGGTACTGAATTAAAGCTACACTCGTTGTGAATCCAGGCAACAAGTCAGATCTTTAAAATATTTTCGGCGAAAGCATGAGAAGCTATTATCTGATAGCATGTAACACCCCAAAAACCCGCAGAGGACGTAAACAAAATAATTAGCATAGTCGGCGCTACACAAAACGCACAAATAAAATATAAAACATTCATTACCTTTGACCATCTTCTTTGTTGGCACTCCTAGATGTCCCATAAACATCACTATTGGGTCTTTTTTTCCGATTAAATCGGTCCATATATAGCCTAGATATCGATTTATGAAGACTGTGTGATCAAGGAAAAACTTTCACAAAACACTTCGAAATACTTTTGTAATGCAACTTTAGGTATTAGTAAACGTTAATGAGCGATCAAATTGATCACGAGGCGATGTATATTCTATAGCTGTACGTCTGGAAATAATGTCCGGGTAAATCTCAACCGGAGACCGGAAGAAAGGCGCTACCTTGTGTCCGTTTGACCAAGAAACCAATCATAGGCAAATGACAAGACTGTTGACATCGTGTGGAAGCTGTAAGTAATTGCAAGCTCGGCCCCATTTAATGTGGATCACATTCAACAATGGGTTCTAGTGGCGCATGGATATATTTTCCCATTTTCAGTGATCAGATTTTCCTGCGCTTTTCGATGAAACGCACGTTCTGTTATAGTCACAGCCGTGATTTAACCAGTTTTATAAACGTCTGAGTGTTTTCTATCCACACATACTAATCATATGCATATACTATATTCCTGGCATGAGTAGCAGGGCGCTGAAATGTTGTGCGATTTTTAACAGAATGTTTGAAAAAGTTGGGGGTAGGAGTAACAGGTTAAGTTAATACTTTGTAGCGCCACCTTTTGCTGCAATTACAGCTGTAAGTCGCTTGGGGTATGTCTATCAGCTTTGCACATCGAGAGACTGAAATTTTTTCTCATTCCTCCTTGCAAAACAGCTCGAGCTCAGTGAGGTTGGATGGAGAGCATTTGTGAACAGCAGTTTTCAGTTCTTTCCACAGATTCTCAATTGGATTCAGGTCTGGAATTTGACTTGGCCATTCTAACACCTGGATATGTTTATTTTTTAACCATTCCATTGTAGATTTTGCTTTATGTTTTGGATCATTGTCTTGTTGGAAGACAAATCTCCGTCCCAGTCTCAGGTCTTTTGCAGACTCCATCAGGTTTTCTTCCAGAATGGTCCTGTATTTGGCTCCATCCATCTTCCCATCAATTTTAACCATCTTCCCTGTCCCTGCTGAAGAAAAACAGGCCCAAACCATAATGCTGCCACCACCATGTTTGACAGTGGGGATGATGTGTTCAGGGTGATGAGCTGTGTTGCTTTTACACCAAACATAATGTTTTGCATTGTTGCCAAAAAGTTCAATTTTGGTTTCATCTGACCAGAGCACCTTCTTCTACATGTTTGGTGTGTCTCCCAGGTGGCTTGTGGCAAACTTTAAACAACACTTTTTATGGATATCTTTAAGAAATGGCTTTCTTCTTGCCACTCTTCCATAAAGGCCAGATTTGTGCAATATACGACTGATTGTTGTCCTATGGACAGAGTCTCCCACCTCAGCTGTAGATAAAAGCTCTAAATGCAGTTCATCCAGAGTGATCATGGGCCTCTTGGCTGCATCTCTGATCAGTCTTGTCCTTGTATGAGCTGAAAGTTTAGAGGGACGGCCAGGTCTTTGTAGATTTGCAGTGGTCTGATACTCCTTCCATTTCAATATTATCGCTTGCACAGTGCTCCTTGGGATGTTTAAAGCTTGGGAAATATTTTTGTATCCAAATCCGGCTTTAAACTTCACAACAGTATCTCGGACCTGCCTGGTGTGTTCCTTGTTCTTCATGATGCTCTCTGCGATTTTTAACGGACCTCTGAGACTCACGGTGCAGGTGCATTTATACTGAGACTTGATTACACACAGGTGGATTGTATTTATCATCATTAGTCATTTAGGTCAACATTGGATCATTCAGAGATCCTCACTGAACTTCTGGAGAGTTTGCTGCACTGAAAGTAAAGGGGCTGAATAATTTTGCACGCCCAATTTTCAGTTTTTGATTTGTTAAAAAAGTTTGAAATATCCAATAAATGTCATTCCACTTCATGATTGTGTCCCACTTATTGTTGATTCTTCACAATATAATACAGTTTTATATATTTATGTTTGAAGCCTGAAATGTGGCAAAAGGTCGCAAAGTTCAAAGGGGCCGAATACTTTCGCAAGGCACTGTATATATCTCTAGATAGATAGAGATTATTTATCTGACAAAACACACATCACGACGAGACATTACATTAAGAGAGACCTAAGACGACAACATAGCAAGGCAGCAACACATGACAACACAGCATGGTAGCTACATGAGAACATGGTAGCAGCACAAAACATGGTACAAACATTAGTGGGCACAGACAACAGCACAAAGGGAAAGAAGGTAGAGACAACAATACATCATGCAAAGTAGCCGTAACTGTCAGTAAGAGTGTCCATGATTGAGTCTTTGAAGAGATTGAGACAAAACTGTCCAGTTTGAGTGTTTGTTGCAGCTCGTTCCAGTTGCTAGCTGCAGTGAACTGAAAAGACGTGTGTATAGTTATCATATACATCTCTTTTTGGAAAACTCTGAACCTAACTTACATAAATTGAAATTGGTGGTCAGCTAGCTAGAAGGTTGTCTTTAGTCGCAAAATGTACCGCTATTTTCCAGGACATTTCAATTTTGAGTTCGAAGTGATTTAATCCTCCAACCACTAGTGTCTGAAGTTAGGGGTTGTCTGATGTTGGGGGAAATGTGCTAGTTTTAAAGAGGCCAGCAGTTAGCTTGTAGAGAGAGGGGGGGGGTCAATTACAGCAGAAACATTCCCTTTTGTTTTTCTATTTATTTCCTTCAAAAACTGGAGGTTAAGATTTTGCCTGGGACCTCCATCTAGATTGTGAACAATGAAGTGCACCATGCAGAAATGTCCTGTTTCCTGTCCCCTACTTTCCTTTCGGTACGCCAGGCAATGTTCCCCTCCATGAATATGAGTCAGGATGTCCAGGTTATTAAAATTCTTTTGTAATCCTACAGTAGGTCTTTATTTTGTATTTTTATGCATCCCCATTAGCTGCTGCCAAAACAGCAGCAACTCTTCCTGGGGTGTAAGGAAGTGTTATGATTTTTTCAAGAGCACACCCTGTTTTGTCCTCTGGATGAATCATAATGACTGACTGATGAAGGCGCTTGGCTTCAGAGGTTCTCGTGTGTTTACATAATGAGGTATTACCATGTGGTATTGCCTATAAGCCCTGGTTGAAAGTAAGCAGCCTGCCTTTGCTGTTTTGCATTTGTGTTTGGAGCTATGCTATGCAGGTTGCAGTTGATTTGTAATTTTTTCATCCCACTGCAGTAATGTTTCTCTTTAATACAGTTTGAATATTTTTGTTGATGTTCTCTCAGATCTGCTCTTTATGCTTCTCAGTTGTTAGTTCTGTGCCGTGTAATGTAATGGCATCAACCTTTACATAGAAATCATGGAGCAAGCCTGCACATATTGTCCATTACAATATTGCCTTCCACAAAATATCTACGCTTCAGAACGATTGACAGAAGAATTCTGTTATGTTTTGTGTTTGTGTCCAGGAAGACTACTTCAGCTTCATGTATTGCAATATGGTCTTCCACAAAACATCTGGTGTACACATTTTTAAAACAACTAAGAAGTATGTTCAGGAATGTTGCGTGTTTGTCCCTCCAGGCAGACTACTTCAGCTGCATCGCCACCATAGTGTACATCCGTAAGGAGAACTGTCTGTACCAGGCGTGCCCTAGTCAGGACTGCAGTAAGAAGGTGGTGGACCAGCAGAACGGCATGTTCCGCTGTGAGAAGTGTGACAAAGAGTTCCCCAACTTCAAGTACCGACTCATCCTCTCTGTGAGTGACTTACCTCTGTCTGTCTAAACTCTCTGGCTTCACAGTCACAAAGATGACACACACACACACACACACTTGCGCATGCACACACACGCTGAGTCCCACTCTGCCACCCCATTCACCCTCACTGTTACAGGGTACCTGCCCTCTCCTGACCCCGTCCCCTAGGCTTCTTTTCATTCTCTCCTATCCTCACAGGTCCCTGAGGGTGGGGGCTGTGGCTGCTGTGGTTATGGGTTTGGCTGTGGCTGAGGGTTTTCTCTGGGGGACTCATCTACTGCTTCTCATGACTCTTTCTCTTTCACCCCTCCTTTCTTTCACTCGTTCTTTCCTGCTCTCTTTCGTGTGCTCTTTCCCTCTTTCTCTCTGGCACGCACACGTTTGCTTTCTGTCTTTGTTCTTCCTTTCACTCTTGCTCTCTCATTCACCCCTCCTTTCTTTCGCTCGTTCTTTCTTGCTCTCTTTCGTGTGCTCTTTCCCTTTCGCTCTTTCTCCTTTCTTTTGCTCTTCTCTTTCTCATAGGCCTCCAGCCAGTCTCCCTTATGGTACTTCTTCTCTCACGGTGCTTAACTAACTCTCCATCAGATCTCTTTACAGTCGTGTTTGAAGAAGATTATTATTTAATCCATTCTGCTGTCGCTGCTGCAAGCGTCAAATAGTGGCTGGCTATTTAGGATTCATTTTTATTTGTTTTGTTGGGTGTAAGTCAGGATTATGTTGCGTTAATTGCTCTATTTTCCCCTCAATGCTGTTGCTTGATGCTGAGGCATTTTGTCTCTGTTTGTTTAAAATAGCAGCATTCAAATACTACCTCATTTAGTCAGCAAACAAGCTCTTGCAGCCAGACATCTAAAATAAGTGCCTTTTGTTTTGCACCTCTCGCCAGTCAGCATATTGCTTTTCTCCACAGAGCTGGATCATAAGCTGTGAATATGCTACCAATGTGCGCAGCTCGCATCACACGTACACCTTGGATCTTCTGGTGTTTGAATTCCCTGCCTGTCAAATGTATAGAACAGAAGAGTTCTATAATAATGATTTTCCCAGCAATATAAACTTGTGCAATTGACAATACATTGATTATTCAGTAGCAACGTGACCTCATACACAACAATAAACCAGAGTACCAAATCCCTGAGAAGCCTACCTTTTAAATAGACTCTGCCTGCGTCCAAATGGCACCCTATGCGGCGCACTTCTTTTGACCAGGGCCCATTGCACTCTGGTCAAAAGTAGGTGCACTATAAAGGGAAATGGGTGCCATGTGTGTCGCAACCTATGATCAATAAAGCCCAGATGACCTTTCCCTTTTGACTTTCCCCAATACTCACTCCTACCATGTGTCTGTCTCTATGTTCCTCCTCTCGTCCTGCAGGCCAACATAGCAGACTACGGGGACAACCAGTGGGTGACCTGCTTCCAGGAGAGTGCTGAAGCCATCCTGGGACAGAACGCTGCTTACCTAGGGCAACTCAAAGACTCGGTGAGCCTTACTCTCCCACCCGTCTGCCTCCCTGTCTGCCTGGTCTGAGGAAAGGGCCTGGGGAGGTGCTGAACCCCAGGCACTGTCGAGCGACCAGCTCCAGCTACCTCTGCTCTGCATGAACAGGCTGCTGTACCCTGTGGTCTCTGTAGGCTCTCATATAGCCTACATGAAAAAAATCATTTTTTAAAACTATGGGAAGAGGCTTTGATTTAGAACCTGCCATCTTGATTAAAACAATGGCCTTTTAATGGAAACAAGACAAGTTTTTGAAATGTCATTAAAGTTAAATTGATCACATTTTGTTAATTTTCCTGCAGAATGAAGCTGCCTTCGAGGAGATCTTTCAGCAGGCCAACTTCCACACGTTCATCTTCCGCAACAGAGTCAAGCTGGAGACCTACAATGTAAGTATCGCTTGACATATATGGGATTTTTGGGTCTGATACAATACTTATATTTGGGAGGCTACACTGGTTGCAATTTATTGGCCGATGCATTGTTTTTCAGATATAAGATATGTAAGTCGCTCTGGATAAGAGCGTCTGCTAAATGACTTAAATGTAATGTAAATGTAAAATTAAAAAGTATTGTTATTTTTTTCACACAAAAAAAAAATATCACAAATTTTGCTCCAAGTGAAAATGTATCTTCAAAGACACTTTAAAATGTAATTGCATACATTTGAAAAATGAAAAATAATTAAACTTGTTGTAACTCCCATCCCGTGAACGGGATGACACTAATTAGCATAACGCAACAGATATAAATATTCCTATTCATGAAAATCACAAGTGAAATATATTGAAACACAGCTTAGCCTTTTGTTAATCACCCTGTCATCTCAGATTTTCAAAATGTGCTTTACGGCCAAAGCAAGACAAGCATTTGAGTAAGTTTATCGATAGCCTAGCATAGCATTATGTCCAGCTAGCAGCAGGTAACTTGGTCACGAAAATCAGAAAAGCAATCAAATTAAATTGTTTACCTTTGATGAGCTTTGGATGTTTTCACTCACGAGACTCCCAGTTAGATAGCAAATGTTCCATTTTTCCAAAAATATTATTTTTGTAGGCGAAATAGCTTCGTTTGTTCTTCCCGTTTGGCTGAGAAATCGACCAGGAAATTGCAGTCACGACAACGCCGAAAAATATTCAAAATTAGCTCCATAATAATCGACAGAAACATGGCAAACGTTGTTTATAATCAATCCTCAAGGTGTTTTTCAAATATCTATTTGATCATATATCCACCGGGACAATTGGTTTTTCAGTAGGAGCGAGAGGAAAAATGGCTACCTCTGTATTTTACGCAAGAATCACTCTGAGACCCATCAGGTGACCACTTGCGCAATGTAGCCGTTTACGTGTATTCTTCAACATAAAGGCGTGAAACTACGTCACAATGCTGTAGACACCTTGGGAAATACGTAGAAAAAGGAATCTGGTTGATAGCCCATTCACCGCTCAATAGGGATGCATCGGAACGCAGAGCATTCAAAACATGAGTCACTTCCAGATTGGATTTTTCTCAAGCTTTCGCCTGCAATATCAGTTCTGTTATACTCACAGACAATATTTGTACAGTTTTGTAAACTTTAGTGTGTTTTCTATCCTAAGCTGCCAATTATATATATGCATATTCTAGCATCTTGTCCTGACAAAATATCCTGTTTACTTTGGGAACGTTATTTTTGATAGCTATGATCAGTATCACCCAATTTTTAATATTTTTTTAAATATTTGTCAACCAATAGACATTAGACTTTGGCAGTATCCAGATTGTAATACCCATACCGGAATATTCAGTAATACTGACACTGAACACACGAGGTGCTGTTTTCAAACCCAACTAATACTCTGTAATCCAATTCCATATAGAATGCTAACCAAATGCTAATGAGCACACTGCGAACATGTTGTACATTTTCTGACCTAAACTATTCAAGTAACAAAAAAATGCTACACTGTTTGCTGTATGCACAAAACAAATATTAGCCAGCAAAGCTGTTTATTCAGGAAGGGTGCTGTTACCAAGCGAATGCTTGATTTTAGAAGAAGCTAACCACTTAGCTAGATAGCTAACAAGATACTAAATTAGCAAACCAAATGCACAACTGTTGTGAATTCCATACTGTAGTTAGATCACCTGGCACATGCTGTATACAAACACCATGTGACTAGGGACTACCGTATGCTTCATAATCTGACAGGTGAAATGAAGAACGCAATGTTCTATATCTCCTAACGTATTGCACAAATTGACTATTTACTTCAGTCAACCAGTATTAAAAAATGTAAAAGAAAAGTCTCAATGCTATTGACGGTATTGAAATACCAGCCTGTGGCTTTTTCCAACGGCCCCAGTATACCTCCCAAGCCCAACAGACATTTTTTACTTCATACCAGGTTGTCTGGTTCGATTCCAGTCGTCTAGATGGGAGGAAAAATAACAGACACACACATCTTGTTCAGAGGTTTTACAAAATGCCAATTTATTGAAATTTGCATGTAAGCCGCTTCTTTATACAGTACCAGTCAAGTTTGGACACACCTACTCATTCAAGAGTTTCTTTTTACAATTTTCTACATTGTAGAATAATCGTGAAGACATAAACTATGAAATAACACACATGGAATCATGTAGTAACCAAAAATAGTGTTAAATAGTAGGCACCCTTTGAACTAGGCACCCTTTGAACTAGGCACCCTTTGAACTAGGCACCCTTTGCCTTGATGACAGCTTTGCACACTCTTGGCATTCTCTCCACCAGCTTCACTTGGAATGCTTTTCCAACAGTCTTGAAGGAGTTCCCACATACGCTGAGCACTTATTGGCTGCTTTCCCATCAATCTGCGGTCCAACTCATCCCAAACCATCTGGGTTGGGGTCGGGTGATTGTGGAGGCCAGGCCATCTGATGCAGCACTCCGTCACTCTCCTTGGTCAAATAGCCCTTACACAGCCTGGAGTTGTTGGGTCATTGTCCTGTCGAAAAACTAATTATTAGTCCCAAGATGGGATGGCTTATCACTGCAGAATGCTGTGGTAGCCATGCTGGTTAAGTGTGCCTTGAATTCTAAATAAATCACTGACAGTGTCACCAGCAAAGGAGCATCACACCTCCATTCTTCACGGTGGGAACCACACATGCGGAAATCCATCTGTTCACCTACTCTGCGTCTCTCAAAGACACGGTGGTTGGAACCAAAATCTTGGTCTAATGTCCATTGCTGGTGTTTCTTGGCCCAAGCAAGTCTCTTCTTATTGGTGTCCTTTAGTAGTGGTTTCTTTGCAGCAATTTAACGATGAAGACCTGATTCACGCAGAAGACCTGATTCACGTCTCCTCTGAACAATTGATGTTGAGATTAGAGGTTGACCCATTAATCGGAATGGCCGATTTTAATTAGGGCCGATTTCAAGTTTTCTTAACAATCGGAAATCGGTTACTAGATATTATCTAGCGTGTCCTACGTTGCGTATAATCTGACTGAGCATACAAGTATATAAGTATCTGACTGAGCTGTGTTTGGCAGAAGCAGACGTGTAAACATTCATTCAAACAGCACTTTAGTGCGTTTTGCCAGCAGCTCTTTGTTGTGCGTCAAGCATTGCGCTGTTTATGACTTCAAGCCTGTCAACTCCCGAGATGAGGCTGGTGTAACCGAAGTGAAATGGCTGGCTAGTTAGCGCGCGCTAATAGCATTTCAAACGTCACTCGCTCTGAGCCTGTGGTTGTTTCCCTTGCTCTGCATGGGTAACGCTGCTTCGAGGGTGGCTGTTGTTGTGTTTCTGGTTCGAGCCCAGGGAGGAGAGAGACGGAAGCTATACTGTTACACTGGCAATACTAAAGTGCCTATAAGAACATCGAATAGTCAAAGGTTAATGAAATACAAATGGTATAGAGGGAAATAGTCCTATAATTCCTATAATAACTACAACCTAAAACTTCTGACCTGGGAATATTGAAGACTCATGTTGAAAGGAACCACCAGCTTTCATATGTTCTGAGTAAGGTACTTAAACGTTAGCTTTCTTACATGGCATATATTGCACTTTTACTTTCTTCTCCAACACTTTGTTTTTGAATTATTTAAACCAAATTGACGTGTTTCATTATTTATTTGAGGCTAAATTGATTTTATTGATGTATTATATGAAGTTAAAATAACTGTTCATTCAGTATGTTTGTAATTGTCATTATTAGAAATACCATTTTTTTTTAATGGCCGATTATTCGTTATCGGCTTTTTTGGTCCTCCAATAAACGGTATCGGCGTTGAAAAATCATAATCGGTCGACCTCTAGTTGAGATGTCTCTTACTTGAACTCTATGAAGCATTTATTTGGGCTGTAATTTCTGAGGCTGGTAACTGTATTTTTTAAAATTTAACTAGGCAAATCAGTTAAAAACAATTTCTTATTTACAATGACGCCCTAGGAAGAGTAGGTTAACTGCCTTTTTCAGGGGCAGAACGGCTTTTTACCTTGTCAGCTCGGGGAGTCGATCTTGCAACCTTTCGGTAAAATGCCCCAACACTCTAACCACTAGGCTACCTGCCACCCCAAGTAACAAACTTATCCTCTGCAGCAGAGGTAACTTTGGATCTTCCTTTCCTGTGGTGGTCCTCGTGAGACAGTTTCATCATAGCGCTTGCTGGTTTTTGCGACTGCACTGGGAAAAAAAGTGAACATTTATTGACTGACCTTAATGTCTTAAAATAATCATGGACTGTCGTTTTTCGTTGCTTATTTGAGCTGTTCTTGCCATAATATGGACTGGTCTTTTACCAGATAGGCCTGTATTCTGTATACCACTCCTACCTTGTCACAACACAACTGATTGGCTCAAGCGCATTAAGAAGGAAATAAATTCCACAAATGAACTTTTAACAAGACACACCTGTTAATTGAATGTGTTCCAGGTGACTACTTTATGGAGCTGGTTGAGAGAATGCCAAGAGAGTGTAAAGCTGTCAAGGCAAAGGGTGGCTACTTTGAAGAATCTCAAATATAAAATATATTTTGTTGTTTTACACTTTGTTTTGTAACTACATGATTCCATATTTGTTATTTCATAGTTTTGATGTCTTCACCATTATTCTACAATGTAGAAAATAATCAAAAATAAAGAAAAACCCTTGCATGAGTAGGTGTATCCAAACTTTTGACTGGTATTGTACAGTATGTTCACCTGTTTGACATTGAAATTCCAGTCGGCCTGACAAATATTAGCAGTTGGCTGTGACATTTCTCCTTACATTGTTTGTATTACCGCCTCTTCCCCTTTACCTCTTATTGCCCTCTCCTTCCATCCGTTCGTCTGTAGAAAGAGCCCACAGAACAGACCGTGTGTTTTCTTTAGACGGCTCGTTTTCAGGGGCTATGTGAAAGGTGCACACAGATTACTTGTGGTCACCCTCTTCTGGAAACTACACAGATGGAGCCTTGTTTTGAGGGCACAGCATAAAATAATTGATTGGGTTGGGACTGTGAGCAGGGAGAGTTGGAGCTTTGCCAGGGAGGCCCATTAACAACAGAAGAGTCGAGACCACAATCTGTCACACCATTGCTGTGCTGGGGAGAGAGCGAACACGACACAGCCAGCTCAGCCTCGGGAGCTTACAGGATTCTGCTGTTTCAAGGATGTCCTGACCATTGCCTCAACCCAATGTCTCCTTAACCTGTTGACTATAGGGGGCAGTATTTTGATGTTTGGATAAAAAACGTACCCAAATGAAACTGCCTATTTTATTTCTCAGGCATGGAAGCTATAATATGCATATATTTGTCAGATTAGGATAGAAAACACTCTAAAGTTTACAAAACTGTCAATGTTGTCTGTGAGTATAACAGAACTGATATTGCAGGCGAAAACCTGAGGAAAATCCAAATAGGAAGTGCCTCTTATTTTGAAAGCTCCCTGTTCCATTGCATGCCTTCCCTCCATTTAAAGGGATATCAACCAGATTCCTTTTCCTACGGCTTCCACATGGTGTGAACAGTCTTTAGACATAGTTTCAGCCTTTTATTTAAAAATGAGCGAGAACAATCACATCGGGTCAGTGAATGGCTGGGTGCCAGCAGAGTTTTGCATGTGCAACAGCTTAGAGCAGACATTTTCTCTCCTATTGAAAAAGCTACGGTCCGGTTGAAATATTATCGATAATCTATTGTAAAAACAAACTGAGGATTGATTATAAAAAATGTATAAACTTTTGACATGTTTCTACGAACTTTACGGATACTATTTGGAATTACCGTCTGCCCCATCGTGACCGCTCGAGCCTGTGGATTTCTGAACAAAACGTGCCAACCAAATGGAGTTTTTTTTTTATGTAAAAAAATAAGGAACAAAAGGAACATTTATTGTGTAACTGGGAGTCTCGTGAGTGCAAACATCCGAAGATCATCACAGGTAAGAGATTCATTTTATTGCTTTGCTGACTTTCGTGACCAATCTACTTTGCTGTTTGTAATGTTTTGTCTGCTGAGAGAGATGTCCTTACATAAACTCTTAGTTTGCTTTAGTTGTAAAGCTTTTTTGAAATCTGATTAACAACAAGCTAAACTGTGTTTTGATATATTGCACTTGTGATTTCATGGAAATTAAATATTTTTTTGTGATTCAGCGGATGTTGACGAAAATGATCCCGCTAATGGGATGAGTGCGACAAGAAGTTTTAAAACACATCTGCGGATTTTTCTTCCTAAGAAAAAAAAAGGAAGTGTTTTTTTTTCTGTTTTTTTCTTTTTTTTTCAAGGTTTGTTTTTACGTTGAGTTGTGTAGCTAGGTTGTAGAGAATGTTTTCTGATGTAGCTCGGTTGTCTCCAAGTCTGTCCCCAGTCAATTAGATTTTCTGGTTTTAAGAATTAAACTTTCCAATATCTCTTTGCTGACTGTTGCTGGGTGCTAATTGTCCTCCATCAGCACTGGCCTGTACCCTACCTGCCCGAAGCTCTCTCCTGGCCCCTTACACCAAGTTTGAATTTGTCCTGCTAGGTGACCTAAACTGGGACATGCTTAAACCACCTGACCAAGTCCTAAAGCAATGGGACTCCCTAAATCTTTCTCAGGTTATTACTAATCCCACAAGGTATGACTCCCAAACACCCAGAAAATGCTACTCTTCTTGATGTTATCCTCACAAATAATCAGGCCAAAGTTAGTTACTTTAAGGAGCAGTTCTCTCTCTGTGGGTCTAACCCCAAGAAGTTCTGGAAAACGGTTAAAAGACCTGGAGAATAAACCCTCCTCCTCACAGCTGTCCATGTCCCTTAATGTTGATGATGTGGTTGTTACTGACAAGAAGCACATGGCTGAGCTCTTTAATCACCACTTCATTAAGTCAGGATTCCTATTTGACTCAGCCATGCCTCCTTGCCGTCCAACATTTCCTAATCTCCCACCCCTTCTAATGCAACTATCCCCGATGCTTCTCCCTCTTTTCCCCCTGCCCCGCTACAAAGTTTCTCCCTGCAGGCAGTCACTGACTCCGAGGTGCTAGAGGAGCTCCTGAAACTTGAACCCCCCCCCCGGGTCAGATGGTTTAAACGCTTTCTTCTTTAAGGTTGCTGCCCCGATCATCGCCACGCCTATCTCCAACCTTTTTAACCTGACTCTCCTTTCTGGGGAGGTTCCCATTGCTTGGAAGGCAGCCACGGATCGTCCTTTATTTAAAGGGGGAGATCAAACTGATCCTAACTGTTATAGGCCTATTTCTATTTTGCCCTGTTGATCAAAAGTGTTGGAAAAGCTTGTCAATAAGCAACTGACTGGCTTTCTTGATGTCTATAGTATTTTCTATGGTATGCAATCTGGTTTCCGCTCAGGTTATGGATGTGTCACTGCAACATTTTACCTCTTAGAACTACCCATCCCGGATCCGGTATATTTGTCATCAGCAACCGCTGAATAGCATAGCGCAACAGTCAAAAAATATTACTAGAAAATATTCATATACATGAAATCACAAGTGAAATATAGCAAAATCTGTCGTCTCAGATTTTGAAATTATGCTTTACAGCAAAAGCAATACAAGCTTTTGTGTAAGTCTATCGATAGCCTAGCATAGCATTATGTACACTTAGCATCAGGAAGCTTGGTCATGAAAATCAGAAAAGCAGTCAAATGAACCGTTTACCTTTGATCTTCAGATGTTTTCACTCACGAGACTCCCAGTTAGACAGCAAATGTTCCTTTTGTTCCATAAAGATATTTTTCATATCCAAACACCTCTGTTAGTTTGGTGCGTTATGCCCAGGAATCCACCGAAAATAGTGGTCACGACAACGCAGACAAAAATTCCAAATTATATCCATAATATCGAACAGAAACATTGCAAACGTTTTTTTAATAATCAATCCTCAAGGTGTTTTTCAAATATATATTTGATAATATATCAACCGGGACAGTTGGCTTTTCCCTGCGGCCGCTTTTTCACAATGGCCGCCTCTCTTTTGCGCAAAACTCACTCTTGAGAGCCCCCACCTGACCACATACGTAATGTGGTCGTTCACGCTCATTCTTCAAAATAAAAGCCTGAAACTGTCTAAAGGCTGTAGACACCTTAGGGAAGCCATAGAAAAGGGAATCTGGTTGATATCCCTTTCAATGGTCAATAGGGATGCATAGGAACACATAGGTTCCAAAATAAGAGTCACTTCCTGATTGGATTTGTCTCAGGCTTTCGCCTGCAATATCAGTTCTGTTATACTCAACAGACAATATTTTTACAGTTTTGTAAACTTTAGTGTTTTCTATCCTAAGCTGTCAATTATATGCATATTCTAGCATCTGGTCCTGAGAAATAGGCCATTTACTTTGGGAACGTTATTTTTCCAAACATAAAAATAGTGCCCCCTAGCTTCAAGAGGTCCTCAATGATATCACCATTGCCCGTGATTCTAAGCAATGTTGTGCTGCTATTTTTATTGACTTGGCCAAAGCTTTTGATACGGTAGACCATTCCATTCTTGTGGGTCGGCTAAGGAATATTGGCATCTCTGAGTGGTCTTTGGCCTGGTTTGCTAACTACCTCAAAGAGTGCATGAAGTGTATAAAGTCAGAAAATCTCAGCCACTGCCTGTCACCAAGGGAGTACCCCAAGGCTCAATCCTAGGCCCCACACTCTTCTCAATTTACATCAACAACATAGCTCAGGCAGTAGGAAGCTCTCATCCATTTATATGCAGATGATACAGTCTTATACTTAGCTGGCCCCTGCCCAGATTTAGTGTTAAATGCTCTGCAACAAAGCTTTCGTAGTGTCCAACAAGCTTTCTCTACCCTTAACCTTGTTCTGAACACCTCCAAAACAAAGGTAATGGGGTTTGGTAAGAAGAATACCCCCCTCCCCACCTGTGTGATTACTACCTCTGAGGATTTAGAGCTTGAGGTTGTCACCTCATACAAGTACTTGGTATAGCTCGACAATACACTGTCCTTCGCTCAGAACAGATCAAAGCTGCAGGCTAATGTTAAATCTAGGCTTGGTTTCCTCTATCGTAATCGCTCCTCTTACACCCCAGCTGCCAAACTAACCCTCATTCAGATGAACGTCCTACCCGTGCTAGATTACGAAGATGTAATTTATAGATCAGCAGGTAAGGGTGCTCTCGAGCGGCTAGATGTTCTTTACCATTCGGCCATCAGATTTGCCACCAATGCTCCTTATAGGACACATTACTGCACTCTATGCTCCTCTGTAAACTGGTAATCTCTGGATACCCTTCGCAAGACCCACTGGTTGATGCTTATTTATAAAACCCTCTTAGGCCTCATGTCCCCTTATCTGAGATACCTACTGCAGCCCTCATCCTCCACAAACAACACCTGTTTTGCCAGTCACATTCTGTTTAAGTACCCAAAGCACACACAAGCCCTGGGTCGCTCGTCTTTTCAGTTCGCTGCAGCTAGCGACTGGAATGAGCCGCAACTAACACTCAAACTGGACAGTTTTATCTCAATCTCTTAAAGACTCAATCATGGACACTTGTGGCTCCTTTGCGTGATATATAGTTGACTCTACCTTCTTGCCCTTTCTGCTGTTGTCTGTGCCCAATAATGTGTGTACTTTGTTTTGTGCTGCTTCCATGTTGCGTTGCTACCATGCTGTTGTCGTGTCTTTGGTTATGCCGGATTAAGTGATATGACATGCTATTCTATAAAATCCTTTCTCTGTAATTAATATTACCTGATTGAGCTAATCATGTAAATGTAATTAACTAGAAAGTCGGGGCACCACAAAATAATATTTATAGAGCTGTTAACTTTCGAATAAACTCTTAAAGACCTAGTAATATTTTACATCAATAGCAGTCAATATTAATTGTCACCTTATTTCAGTCTCATCTGAAAGTTATAAATGATTGGTTATCTTCACGAACCCTGGCTAACAAGTTCAATCAGCAATACAAATTGGGTTTAATTATTTATTTACTAAATACCTAACTAATCACACAGAATGAATCATACCTTGATTAGAAATTATGTCATGAAGGAAAACGTCCCTAGCGGACGGAGCAGATATGACAACACAAAGGAAAGTGGATTTGGTTTGAGTGAAAGAGCAGGAAGACTGAGGAACAAAGGGAGAAGCTGTGCTATCGTAAGTACAATATCCTATGCATTCTAAATTACCACCCATTTGGAAAAGGAAAATGCAATAAATATTTGCTCTGAGCTGCGCTTCAATAGGTTTGTGGTAGATGGAAGGCCGTGTTGCCCAACAGTCCTTTGTCCTTTGAAGAGTGTCTCTGGTTGTGAACAGAATACGTTGCAGTGTCGTCGTTGTGTGGTAGAAGGGATGCTCTGTCTGTCCTTTCCTAGCCCATGCTGACAGCTGCTGTTGCTAACTCAACGGCTAGGATGTCTCACTACTTTAGTGAATAAGAGTTCACAGTTCATACCATTCACAACCAAAGCTCACGCTGAGGTTGGCTTAGTTCTGTAGTTGCACATGTTAATCCTTTTTAACGCATGGGCCATTGTCCTCAGAACAGGAAGTTATATTTTCGTCAAGGGCTTATAAAGTTGAGGGAGAAGGGTGTGTTTTCATAGTTTTATAACCCATGTCTCTTCACGTGGGAGGGCCACTGAGACAAGTCTAATTCACTCATGAAAACCCAATTCTCACATTTTGGAAGCTAAAATCACATTTCATCTCCTCATAAATATTTTCATATTCAAACATTTAAATTGCACAACAATTCCATGTGAATCTGATAACTATAATGTGTAGACTTTCCACTGTACCATTTGTCATCCTTTCATTGATGAGAATGTCTGTCTCAGATGACAACCGAACTGACATATTCATTAAGTACCAACGCACGTGTTCAACTGGTCGGATTAATCAAACTATGGTTCATTTCCCCTACCCCACCTTCTGATGTTCCCAGAATCTCTATGTTAACCAAAGGATTTTCAATAGTCACATCAGTAGGGTAGAGAGAGGAAAGGGGGGGGGGGTATTTATGACTGTCATAAACCTACCCCCAGGCCAGCATCATGACACTGTTGTCATGTGTTCCTGCCTTGCTATGTTGTCGTCTTCGGTCTCTTTATGTTGTGTTGTCTTTCTTGTCGTGATGTGTGTGTGTTGTCCTAATTTTTTTTTATTTTTATGTATCCCAGACCCCCGTCCCTGCAGGCCTTTTGCCTTTTGGTAGGCCGTCATAGTAAATAAGAATTTGTTCTTAACTGACTTTCCTAGTTAAATAAAAAATAAATGTAGGATGATCAATGTAAGGTTCTCGTATTGACATTAGGGCTGGGAATTGCCAGGGCCCTCACAATACGATAGCATCATGATACTTTGGTGCCGAAACCATATGTATTGTTGTACTCACGATTCGAAATGCATTTTGGTTCTGTGATTTTATTGCAACTCAATGTTCCAAACATATTGCTCACCATAGGTCTGCTGTAGAGGGACAAGAGACCCAGACTCAGTCATGGGAATAAAAGTGCTGAAAACAAATTGTTCCCCTATTTAAAAAGATGGAGAACAAGCTATGAAGGAGTTTTGGTACAAGTACAGCCGGTGGAAAAATGATATTGCAATATTGTCAAAACGATAATATATATCTTCAAATAGGTAACTATCGATTACCCCACCCCCCATCACTAATTGACAAAAAGCCCATGTTTTTCTTTCTTGGTTGCCATGGTTAATGACTCCTACCAGCACTACTACAGCGTCAGTACTTTAGCATCATGAGAGCAGTAGTGTTGGACAGGGGAAATTACCGGCAGTTTTTTTTTTTTTTCTCAAGCAGCAGTTTGCATCAGTCATTGGAGATTGTTTTCTCATCTAATGACAGTGCCTCCGGAAAGTATTCAGACCACTTGACTTTTTCCACATTTTGTTAGGTTACGGCCTTTTTCTAAAATGTATTTAATTGTTTTTCCCCCATCAATTTACACATAATACCCATAATGACAAAGCAAAAACAGGTTTTTCAATATATTTGCAGATTTATAAAAAAATTAATTAAAGTTCACATTTACATAAGTATACAGACCCTTTACTCAGTACTTTGTTGAAGCACCATTGGCAGCAATTACAGCCTTGGGTCTTCTTGGTTATGACGCCACAAGCTTGGCACACATGGATTTGGGGAATTTCTCCCATTCTTCTCTGCAGATCCTCTCAAGCTCTGTCAGGTTGGATGGGGAGCGTGGCTGCACAGCTAATTTCAAGTCTCGCCAAGTCCAGGCTCTGGCTCGGTCACTCAAGGATATTCAGAGACTTGTCCTGGAGCCACTCTTGCATTGTCTTGGCTATGTGCTCAGGGTCGTTGTCCTGTTGGAAAGAGAACCTTTGCCCCAGTCTGAGGTCCTGAGCGAGCAGGTTTTCATCACGGATCTCTCTGTACTTTGCTCCGTTCATTTTTCCCTCGATCCTGACTAGTCTCCCAGTCTGAAAAACATCCACACAGCATGCTGCTGCTGCCACCACCATGCTTTCCCCGTAGGGATGGTACCAGGTTTCCTCCAGACGTGACGCATGGCATTCAGGCCAAGGAATTCATTCTTGGTTTCATCAGACCAGAGAGTCTCTTGTTTCTCATAGTCTGAGTCTTTAGGTGCCTTTTGGCAAACTTCAAGCGGGCTCTCGTGCCTTTTACTGAGGACTGGCTTCTGTCTGGCCAGTCTACCATAAAGGCCTGATTGGTGGAGTGCTGCAGAGATGGTTGTCCTTCTGGAAGGTTCTCCCATCTCCACAGAGGAACTCTAGAGCTCTGTCACAGGGGCCATCGGATTCTTGGTCACCTCCATGACCAAGGCCCTTTCCCCCCGATTGCTCAGTTATCCCGGCGGGCCAGCTCTAGGAAGAGTCTTGGTGGTTCCAAACTTCTTCAATTTAAGAATGCTGCAGAAATGTTTTGGTACCCTTCCCCAGATCTGTGCGTCGACACAATCATGTCTCGGTGCACTATGGACAATTCCTTCGACCTCATGGCTTCGTTTTTGGTCTTACATGCACTGTCAATGGTGGGACCTTATGTAGACTGGTGTGTGCCTTTTCAAATCATGTCCAATCAATTGAATTTCACAGGTGGACTCTGATCAAGTTGTAGAAACATCTCAAGGATGATCAATGGACACAGGATGCACCTGTGCTCAATTTCGTGTCTCGTAGCAAAGGGTCTGAAAACTTCTGAAAATAAGGTATTTTTTTAGCAAACATTACATTGTGTGTAGATTGCCGTTTTAGAATAAGGCTGGAACGTAACAAAATATGGAAAAGGTCAAGGGGTCTGAATACTTTCCGGAGGTACTGGATTCATTATACGAAGTCCCTTTCAGCGCTTCCAGAGGCTACCTACCTGCTGTACTGACCACAGACAGACTAGTAGAGACATGATTTTGTGTTGATAGAAGAGATACAGCTCAGCCATCTCTGCTGCCAATATATTTGATCATTGTTTGAGGAATCAGGCGAGAGAAGCATAGTCAGAATTTTGTTTCAAGTTATAATAGTTAATAAGTAAGTACGATTGGCCTATATGTGATCGTAACCCAGCTATAACGTCGTACAGTGCTCTTACTCCTCCCCTACCTCTCACCTTCCTCTCTTGGCCCAGACAGCCTAGTCCTTGTAACTGGTTGTCTGTCTGGGTGTCCGCTGGTTGTCTGTCTGGGTGACTAGTAAAGAGGGCACATCGGACATAAAACCATGTCAAGCTCTCATAGCTCTTCCATCCAAATCCCACCCATGGTGGGCCCAGTGCAGTACTACTACGCAAGGAGAAGCAGAGAAGTGCTATGGATTTGCATAGCAAGCGGCAGCCTGATTCGCCTCGCTTTGCCCACAAATTCTGCCTTTCTGGCAAGATGTGACCAACACTAATCGCTTGACAAACACTGTCACACTCCCTTGTGGAACTGCAGTGCGGTGTGTGTGTGTGAGCCTGAGAGAGCCGTGTGTGTGCTAGGGGGGAGGAAGAGGTGGGGCTGAGTTAGTTGGGGGTCTAGAGCAGAGTCCTGAGGGAGTCACTCATTAGACGGTAGAGAATGAGGAGAGACCATTTCTAGACCACCCCCACCATCTCTGCTGCGTCTGAGAGACTGATGCCCTTTTCATGTGTTTTTTTTTTTTTACCTTTATTTTACTAGGCAAGTCTGTTAAGAACAAATTCTTATTTTCAATGACAGCCTAGGAACAAATAGATTTAAACTCAGTTTTTCACCATTTCTGACATTTAATCCTAGTAAAAATTCCCTGTCTTAGGTCAGTTAGGATCACCACTTTTAATTTAATAATGTGAAATGTCAGAATAGTAGTAGATGGATTTATTTCAGCTTTTTTATTTCTTTCATCACATTCCCAGTGTGTCAGACATTTACGTACACTCAATTAGTATTTGGTAGAATTGCCTTTTAAATTGTTTAACTTGGGTCATATGTTTTGGGTAGCCTTCCACAAGCTTCCCACAATAAGTTTGTGTCTTTTGGCCCATTCCTTCTGACAGCTGGTGTAATTGAGTCAGGTTTGTAGGCCTCCTTGCTCGCACACACTTTTTCAGTTCTGCCCACAAATTTTCTGTGGGACTGAGATCAGGGCTTTGTGATGGCCACTCTTAATACCTCGACTTTGTTGTCCTTAAGCCATTTTGCCACAACTTTGAAAGTATGCTTGGGGTCATTGTCCATTTGAAAGACCCATTTGCGACCAAGCTTTAACTTCCTGACTGATGTCTTGAGATGTTGCTTCAATATATCCACATAATTTTCCTCCCTCATGAAGCCATCTATTCTGTGAAGTGCACCAGTCCCTCCTGCAGCATAGCACGCCCACAACATGATGCTGCCACCCCCGTGCTTCACGGTTGGGACGATGTTCTTCAGCTTGCAAGCCCTTTTCCTCCAAACATAACTATGGTCATTATAGCCAAACAGTTACATTTTTGTTTCATCAGACCAGAGGACATTTCTCCAAAAAGTACAATCTTTGTCCCCATGTGCAGTTGCAAACTGCAGTCTGGCTTTTTTATGGCGGTTTTGGAGCAGTGGCTTCTTCCTTGCTGAGCGGCCTTTCAGGTTATGTCGATATAGGTCTTTTCACCAAAGTACGTTTTTCTCAAGGAGACAGAAGGCATCTCCTTCCTGAGCGGTATGACGGCTGTGTGGTCCCATGGTGTTTATACTTGTGTACTATTGTTTGTACAGATGAACATAATACCTTCAGCCGTTTGGAAATTGCTCCCACGGATTAACCAGACTTGACGGTCTACAATTTTTTTTTTCTGAGGTCTTGGCTGATTTCTTTTGGTTTTCCTATGATGTCAAGCAAAGAGACACTGAGTTTAGAGGTAGGCCTTGAAATACATCCACAGGTACACCTCCAATTGACTCAAATTATGTCAGCCTATCAGAGGTTTTTAAAGCCATGATGTCATTTTTGGGCATTTTTAAACCTGTTTAAAGGCACAGTCAACTTGGTGTATGTAAACTTCTGACCCACTGGAATTGTGATACAGTGAAATAATCTGTCAGTAAACAATTGTTTGGAAAATTTCTTGTCATGCACAAAGTAGATGTCCTAACTGACTTGCCAAAACTGTAGTTTGCTAACGACATTTGTGGTGTGGTTGAAAAACGAGTTTTAATTACTCCAACCTAAGCGTGTGTGTGTGTGTGTGTGTGTGTGTGTGTGTGTGTGTGTGTGTGTGTGTGTGTGTGTGTGTGTGTGTGTGTGTGTGTGTGTGTGTGTGTGTGTGTGTGTGTGTGTGTGTGTGTGTGTGTGTGTGTGTGTGTGTGTGTGTGTGTGTGTGTGTGTGTGTGTGTGTGTGTGTGTGTTCTATACTAATAATATGCATATCTTATCTTCTGGAGATGAGTAGCAGGCAGTTGAAGGCATGCATTTCTCCGGATGTGAAAATACTGCCCTCTGTCACCAAGAAGTTAACAGACACAATGCAACCATGGTTACGTCATTCTTGCTGTAGAAATGAGAAGATATCCACTGCAGCTAGCACTCAAATTATTTAACGAACAGTGGAAAATTCAAACCATTGTTCATAAAATGTTTTGCTGTAAAACATAATATTACAGTAATATCTGCTATTGTAAATGTGAGGTGTTCAGTGGACCACAGGCTGCATATGTCTGCAGAAGTCAAACCCCACATGCCCGAGGTCATCCACTAAACCATAAGGTTACTGTATACTTTCTCAAGCGTTCTATCTGGCCCTGGTTGGAGAAGGCAGACAGGCCAGTATGAATACACTGACATCCAGACTGCATAACTAACTTTTTAGATGAACCCAATGGAGTGAGACGTAACCACAGGGCAGATAACAGCACAGAGTCCTTTTTTCCCATAAGTTTTTCCAAGCCCATGTGAGAGAGAGGTGCTACAACACCTCTCTTCTTCCTCAGACTGCCAAGCCCCAAGCAGCAGAAGCTCTCTAAAGTTTTAGCCAGATGTTAATCACAGTGCTGTGGGTCTGTTGAGGCTGACTGTTGTAGCTGCTGTACTCTAGCAGAACTGTTAGTGATTTAGGGCCAGGCAGTCCAGGCTACTAAGCCTGTGGTGTGTTTTTGTCTTATTCGTTCGTGTCTGGATGGCTGTGTGGGCCTGACTCACTGCCCGCAGTCTCAACATCCCTCATTTCCTTCTGTCACGCACCCCATGACACTCCCTCGCCCCGCTTTGCACCCTGCCCTGCCACCTGCACATACATTAGCAGTCTAGAACAATGCTCACTCCGCACAGGAAATGGGCATTTCTTCTCTGAGAATTCTATATTGTCAATTGATTGCAGCATTTTGATCTTTTGTGTCCGCTGTGTACAATTAGCATTTTAGCAGCAGCATAGCTATGATTCCAGGCTGTATCACAACCGGCCGTGATTGGGAGTTCCATAGCACAGTGCACAATTGGCCCTGCGTTATCCGGGTTTGGGCGGGGTAGGCCGTCATTGTAAATAAGAATTTGTTCTTAACTGACTTGCCTAGTTAAATAGAAATACCCATGCCTGAGGATTGTTCTGTGGAGTTCGAGAGAGTTCGAGAGAGTTCGAGAGAAGAGAAAATCGAGAGAAATCGAGAGAGACAGACAGAGAGACAGAGAGACAGAGAGAATGCACATATTAGCTTTCCGTTGGAAAACGTTTTACTACAGTGTGCGCTTATGAATATGACCCTGTGTTATGTAAGGGCTGCTAGAAGGATGGGATTTCTTGTTAGGCTCTAATAGGAGTGAGAGTCAATTGACAGGAACATGTCTTCCAGATTACCTCTAGTGGTTCCAGAGCGATTAATGGAGACAAAGTGACTGACTGCGTCCCAAATGGCACCCTTTTCCCTACATGGTGCACTACTTTTGACCAGGAGTGATATGGCTCTGATCAAAAGTAGTGCACTATGTAGGGGAAGAGGGTGCCATTTGCGACGAGCAGGTGACTGTAGCCGCCTGTTTAAAGAGTGATGGACCAGGTGGATGACCTTCTCTAGTCTAGACGGATGCGGAGGGGGTGAAAACATTTAGAATCCGTCGCAGTGCAGGGAGGTTGCATCATCCATCTAAATGCCAGACAGCAGATTTTAGTTGATGATTTTAAATACAGGCTATTAAAATATCAACTCTTCTAATGTGTTAAAGAAGTAGGCTAATCTCTCTGGTACCAGGCTGCTATCTCCTCCCACCACAGAACATCAGCCATGTTTTTCTGTTAATTTCCCAACGATTCTAATAGTTGAATGGCCACTGTTCGCCTATACCCAGCAGGTTATCTATTCCACATGGCCATGGTTTGTGTTGGTTCGTCTTATCTCGAACACAGTGGGTGCTTCCCAATAATATACTACTTCCAACATTTCTAAAAGCATTAGATTGGTGTAGGCATATGGGCTATAGGAAATTTCCACCACATTTCTTGGACCAGTCATTTAGTTTTAACTTACTCACTTCCCTTCACTGATTTAACACTTTGGGAGGAAGGAGAGATAATTGAGAGGTAGCTAGTGTAGGAAAGGCCACGGAGGGTGACACCATGTTACATCTATTCTATGTGTTCCCCTGTCTCTTTAGGACGAGTCCCGGATCAAGGCCACGGTGATGGAAGTGAAACCTGTGGACCACAAGGAGTACAGCAAGAGACTCATCATGAACATCAGGAAGATGGCTGCCACCCAATAAGAACGATCGCTTTGCCCCTTCGGCTACATACACGCTCTTTCCTCTGATCTGCAGCTCTTCCCAACCTGCCAGGCTGACTGTGAACCAGTCTTACGTTCCATCCCAAATGGCACCCTATCCCGTATGTAGTAGTGCACTACACGGGGAATTGCATGCCATTTCAGACGCAACCTAAAATGTCACTCTTCTATACTTTTTTAATTTTTTTATTGAGCTGTGTCCATGTACCGAACTTTGAATATGTTTTTTATGCTTAATGTACTGGTAGTTTGTTTTCTTGGACCAACCAGTAATCTAGAGTGAGTGCTGCTGGGGCAGTATTATATCCTTCTGTGTTATGGGGTTGTGTGGGGGGGGTGTCTTCTGAAACGGCTGACGTTTTGGGTGGTGGATAAAATGGAACCACAGAGGGATTTTGGAGGAGGAGGGCTGGAGACTCAGATGGGACGGTCTTAACCACAGAAATCATTGTTGTGTGGTCTGTCGTAAGTCGGACGTGTGTATTGTATAAGTAGAGGGGGTCTGTGCTGTAGCGAGCTCCCACCGTCACTATGCCTGGCCTGGACCTGCCCATTCACTCTCACTCACAGAGCAGGCAGACTTCTGGAGATGCTCTTCACTGTATTTATGTAGATGCATGGTTGACCTTTTGACATTAACTTCATTATCTCTTAAGTTAAAATATTTTGGACATTTTTCTTTACATCTATTGGGTCAGGTGATTGCATAAAAATAAACCTGTTTGTGATCAAACGCGATGCAATCGTCAGGTGTGTTTTTAAATGAATATTTTCAGTTTTTTCTTTTGACAGATATGAATAAAGGGTCCAGGTTAATGTGATGTGTTAGAATGCACTATGTCTGAATGTAACCATGTACAGCAGGCGGGTTAACCAGGTCTCAGCCCATTTAAAGAGAAGGGCGTGGGGTGGCGGCCGTGGGGCGTGTCTGGAGCCTGCTTCTTTGTTGCTGCATTTTAAAATATTTATTCAGTATCTGGGTATATCCCAAATGGCACCCTATTCCCTTTACCCTGTGCTACTTTTGACCTGGGTCCATAAGGCTCTGGTCCAAAGTAGTGTACTATGTAGGGAATAGGGTGCCATTTGGGACTTACATCGATCTCCAGAGGTGGAGCTCAGATGTGCCTCAGATTCCCTCCTGCAGTCTTGACTTCCATGTTGTATTAAAGCAGAACATCAATAAAGCTCTTCTTCCCCGTTTTTCTTCTGATAACCATCGCGTTTCCGCTGAACGCTGAGTCTTCGGCCCCTTGTGTGTAGATGGATTAAAGCAGTCTTCCCACTGTTAAAATGGTTATTTTTAGCTGTGCCTCATATCGCTCGATCTTGTCTTCGTTCCCCCCTTCCTCCCCCCACCTCAACTGACACCCTCTACTTCTTTATGTGGTGGTTTTCCCCTAGGAGGAATTCCTAGAGGTTTCCACCATGTAACACCGTTGTCATTTGTTGGCTGGGATGTGGCTGTTGTCTTTTGGTTCCGAAGTGAACTAGTGTCAAAGCAGAGCAGATCTCTTTGTGAATCCCCCCCGGCTCCCAGACTGTCAGTCACACAAGTAACCATGGATACAGCCTCTGGGCTCTGTGAGTGGTGAGCCCGTGATTGTCGTTGAGCGCAAACACTTCATTTCGTGACGCACGAACACTCAGCTGAGAGGGAGGCACTCCGACTATTAAACCAAAGCACATTTTGACGACTTTGGGGAGTCAAGTCTATCACATTATAAATAGCTCTTACATCCTGCATGTAGACTACTCATTTAAAACATGGTGAACGAATAATTCACTTCATTCAAGCTTACCCTGAGGAGTCGTCACAAGATGCCAGCCGTTTACACCTAGCTAGATTATTTCATTCCAATTTCCATTATGCCATGCAGACTTCCAATTAGATAGAAAATTAGATATTAATGCACTTTTAGAATAGATTTTACACTTGTTAGCATGACAGACATTGGCCGACTGCCATTCAATTAAACTGAATGACATTTGTGTGTAATATTCAGAAGTAGTTCCCACTGAACAATTACCTTGACAACAGATGGGCATTACAGATGGGAACCTGGGGGTTGGCAGGTGAGCTGCAGTGGATATTGTAATAAGTATTCATCTCTCCCCCCACATGTAGATTTCTTCACATGTTGTGTTACAAAGTGGGATTTAATTCAACATTTGGTCAGTGATCTACACAAAATACTCTCAAAGCGGAAGAAGTAAAAAAAACATTTTTTTACGATTCATGAAAAATATAATACTAATATACCTTTCAATAGCTAATTATTCACCCCCCTGACTCATTACATTTTAGAAACACCTTTGTCAGTGATTAGTGAGCTGTGAATCTTCTTGGGTAAGTCAGCTTTGCACACCTGAAATGTGAAATATTTATACTTAACAATTATTTTTTTCAAATTTCTTCAAACTGTTAAGATTTTTGGGATCATGGCTAGACATCAATTTATTGTCCTGCTGGAATGTAAATTCCTCTCCCAGAGTCTGGTATAAAGCAGACTGAAGCAGGTTTTCCTCTAGGATTTTGCCTGTGCTTCGCTCCATCCTGTTTATTTTTACCCTGAACAACTAGCCAGTCTTTGCTGATTTCAAGCATACCCATACCATGATGCAGCCCCTGCCATGCTTGAACATAAGGAGGCAGTTGCTCAGTGATGTTGGATTTGCCCCAAACATAAAGTGTGTTCCTTTGCCATGTGTTTTTTTCAAAGTATTATTTCAGCGCCTTGTATGCTTTTGAATATTTTTATTCTGTATAATTGCATTATTTTCTTCACTTTTAGATAATTTATTGTGGACTCACTATAATATTGTTGATCCATCCTCAGTTTTCTCCAATCACAGCCATTGTACTCTATTTTAAAGTCACCAAATGCCTCATTGTGACATTCCTGTGCAGTTTCCTTCCTGTCTTGCAGCTCAGTTCACAAGGATGACTAATCTTTGATGCGTCAGGGTGATTTATACATCAACCACAGCATCATTATTAACTAGACCATTAATTAGACCATACTTAAAGAGATATGCAATGTCTTATGTGTTATTGTTACCCATCTACCAATCACTGCCCTTCTTTATGAGGCTTTTGAAAAACTCCCTGGTCTTTAGTTGAATCTGTGCTTGAAATTCAGTACTTGACTGAGGGACCTTACAGATGTTGTATGTATGGGGGACAGAGGGGGTAGTCATTCAAAAATCCCTATTATTTCACACAGAATGAGTCTACTATGTGATTTGTTGAGCCAAATTTGACTCATTAACTCATTTAGATTTGCTAAAATAAAGGGGGTGAATACATATGCAGTGACTATATGTTAGTCTCCCAGTCCCTGCTGCTGAATAAAATCCCCACAGCAGGTTTCCTGCAGACGTGACGCTTGGCATTTAGGCCAAAGAGTTCAATCTTCGTTTCATCAGACAGGAAGAGTCTTGGTGGTTCCAAACTTCTTCCTTTTAAGAATGATGAAGGCTGCTGTGTTCTTGGAGACCCAGGAACACAGTGGCCTTCATCATTCTTAAATGGAAGAAGTTTGGAACCACCAAGACTCTTCAATGCTTCAGAAATGTTTTGGTACCGTTCCCCACATCTGTACCTCGACACAATCCTGTCTCGGAGCTCTATGGACAATTCCTTCCACCTCATGGCTTGGTTTTGCTCTGGCTCCAAATCCTGTCCAATCAATTGAATTTACCACAGGTGGACCCCAAACAAGTTGTAGAAACATCTCAAGGATGATCAATGGAAACAGGATGCACCTGAGCTCAATTTCATGTCTCGTAGCAAAGTGTCTGAATACTTACCTATGTAAAAAAAAAAACTGTTTTCACTTTGTCATTATGGGGTATTTAGTGTAGATTGCTGAGGAAATGTTTTTATTTAATCCATTTTAGAAAAAGGCTGTAACGTAACAAAATGTGGGAAAAGTCAAGCGGTCTGAAAGCTTTCTGAAGGCACTGTATATCCCTGCTAACATTTACATTACATTTGAGTCATTTAGCAGACGCTCTTATCCAGAGCGACTTACAAATTGCTAAGACGTCAAGTCTCCGTGGAACAGAATAGACAGAATGGTGGAGTGGGACCTGTATAACACCAACATGGCTGCTTCTGTCTGTCTGTCTGGCTGCCTGGGACATGGCCTCCCCTACCCTCCATTCACAGGGTTCAGATTAGAGAGGACATCTATCTTAACCTGGTTAAGACCTCAAACAGCCTTTGCTATGGCAAACTGCTCCGATTATCTTGAAGGCATGTACCGTTCTGCCCTCCTAACTGTGACAAGGCTGACTTTTATAGATAGTGTGTGCAGTGCTCCCAGCCTGGCTAAGCATACTGTGATGGGTGGATACGATAGAGTTGTAGAGCAGTGCTGCACACTGTTATCAACAGCTGCTTGGTGAGAACCTTTGACTGCCAACGCTGGTGCTGCTCATCTCTTTCACTCCGATGGAATTTGATGAGTCTCGGTTCTTATTGAGGATTTTGATTTGTGAGATGAATTGTAAATATTCAGATTTGTGTTCTGCACCTGTAGAGGACACTTAAACTGGAGAAATCAGTTGATCCGCTGATTTTCCATGCAATAGATGGAGCACTGTGAACCGTATGAACCTGGTTACCCCTGGAGCATTTACAAATATATTGCTTGTAGGTTTACGGTTGTTTTTTTGCCTTCTTTTAGCTGGTGTTAAGTAATGGTGACATTTTACCAACATGTTGGATGAGGGGAACAGTATTGCCATTTATGTAAACCGTACCAGTCACTGAGGGGGGTCCATGTGTTCACGTAGCTAAAGGTTGACTGCTGAAACAGTTTTACACATTCAGAGTGTCACACTGGACCAAGTGTGTGTGGAGAACGTGAAGAATAAGAAAATTGTGTGCTGATGTGTGTGTGCATTCATGTGTAGACGTTTGTATTTGACTCAGGGGAAAGAATGGTCTGTTTCTAGGACAAGCACTTCGGCATTCATGCTGGGTAAGAAACTGTTAACTCTCCGTGGAGTCAATTAAATATATTCATAGAAACCGTTGTAATGGGGGCCATTAGAGAAATACAATCTGCTCCATGGCTGACTGTCCACTCTGCACTGAACTGGATGGGAAATCTGATCACTGAGTCCAAGACCCCAATAAATCTAATCTGATCATCTATCGGTCTCATCTTAAAATGGGTCTCTAATTGAGACCCTGAAATGGCGAAATAAAGTAATCTAATGATAATAGACGAACAATGTAACTTTTAGTGCAGTGTATGTATGAGTGAGTATGAGTCAGCTGATGGCTACCATTGTTTTGGCAGTAATTGCACATTGTGAAGCTCTCTGTTTACCATTTGGGGGACACAGCCCCAGTCCTTGTTTGTTGTGATGCTCCATGTGTCCTCTCCTCCTCTCCTCTCTCCTCTCCTCCTCTAAGCGTGTGCATGGTGAGCCCCAGTGGGTTGGTAATGCATGCTGTGCTGAGCTGTGCTGAGCTGAGGAAACCAAGCGTTAAGGCCCACAGGCCCCAGTATGGCCCTGACACCATGGAGACCGTTGGGCTGGAGGCCCTTTGGGGTGCTGCTGTAATTGTAATGGATGGAATGCTGTGTTTATCTCTCAAGATTCATGACCCTGACTGGTGCCCAGTCACTAGTACCTGGGTGTGTGTGTGCACACATCCCTGTGGTTCCTACCGATGGCGCATTTCTTTATTTGACTATTTTCTATATTTTGGGAAAGTAGTGAAGACATTAAAACTATGAAATTACACACAGTGAAGAGGCGACTCTGGGATGCTGGCCTTCTAGGCAGAGTTGCAAAGAAAAAGTCATATCTCAGACTGGCTAATAAAAATAAAAGATTAAGATGGACAAAAGAACACAGACACTGGACAGAGGAACTCTGCCTAGAAGGTCAGCATCCCGGAGTCGCCTCTTCACTGTTGACGTTGAGACTGGTGTTTTGCGGGTACTATTTAATGAAGCTGTCAGTTGAGGACTTGTGAGGCGTCTGTTTCTCAAACTAGACACACTATTGTACTTGTCCTCTTGTTCAGTTGTGCACCGTGGCCTCCCACTCCTCTTTCTATTCTGGTTAGCGCCTGTTTGTGCTGTTCTGTGAAGGGAGTAGTACACAGCTTTGTGCGAGATCTTCATTTTCTTGGTAATTTCTCGCATGGAATAGTCTTAATTTCTCAGAACAAGAATAGACTGACGAGTTTCAGAAGAAAGATCTTTGTTTCTGGCCATTTTGAGCCTGTAATCGAACCCACAAATGCTGATGCTCCAGATACTCAACTGGTCTAAAGAAGGCCAGTTTTAATGCTTCTTTAATTAGAACAACAGTTTTCATCTGTGCTAACATAATTGCAATATGGTTTTCTAATGATCAATTAGCCTTTTAAAATTATCAACTTGGATTAGATAACACAACGTGCCATTGGAACACAGGAGTGATGGTTGCTGATAATGGGCCTCTGTACGCCTACGTAGATATTCCATAAAACAATCTGCCGTTTCCAGCTGCAATAGTTATTTACAATATTAACAATGTCTACACTGTATTTCTGATCGATTTGATGTTCTTTTAATGGACAGAAATGTTTGCTTTTCTTTAAAGGACGAGGACATTTCTAAGTGCCCCAAATCTTTTGAACGGTAGTGTATCTGTATATTTGAGTTGAACTTTTTAAACAGAGGATAAACTATTCTTAATAATCTACTGGAGAACCATTTTGGGTTTAAGTATAACTTTGGTACGAGTGAAGATTTTAGTGAGACGTTCAATGCTTTTATATTGAATCATTTCAGCCTCCCAAACTCATGTTCAATATATAAACATGCACGTTTCATTTTGTCTGGTTTACCATTCCAAATAAATGTAAGTATATTTTGTCATCTAATTTGAAAGACAAGTTCTCTGGAGTAGGCAGCGCCATGAGTAAATAGGCAAACTGTGATATGATTAAAGAGTTAATCAGTGTGATTATTCCATAAATAGACAGGTTTTTACCTCTCCATGGTTGCAAGATCTTGTCTATTTTGGATAACTTACTATTGAAATTAGTCTTGGAAGTAAATTTATATCTTTAGGGATATGAATACCAAGTATGTCAATTTCTCTACTATTACATAAGGGTGTATACACCAGTTTAACACTGGAGTTACAGTCAAAAAGCAGTGTTGTATGTTTCTGCGCTGGGATCTATTCCTGCTGCACTGGCTTCAGCTCAACACTAGAACAGCTGCCCAGCCAAGGCCTGTGTTTAGAGAGAGGAAAGATAGTTGGCAGAATCTCTATCTACTTGCCTGCCTGCTTCCTCAAGTGAGTGCAGAACATTTCTCTGACAATCAAATGTGGCAGGTGGAAAGCAGATATTCGCAATTATTGTTGTGGTCAAATAAAGTAATAATCCATTGTAGCTTGTCAAAAGCGCTGTAGATTGAATCTGTAAATAGAAATGTGTCTCTGGCTCCTATCCTGTTTCCACTTTAATTGGATTTGGTTATAGATAGGGGCTTTTTGTCTGCTTTTCTCAAGCACTAGATTATAAGGCCATGCCAATGAATAAAACATGCTGATAGCGATGGAGAGAGTTGCTGTTGTAATTTTTCTCTGCTGCCTGTTTCCCTGCCTGTCATTTTTTCCCAGTGCTAGTATTCTTAAGAAATACATTTTCTTTGGATTCAATCACAATGACTCTTCCTCACTCCCTCTCTTGATTGTCTCCTTTGCTTCCAGTAGAGGGTCTATATTTACTGAAGGTAAAGTCACAAAAGCATGAGAAGCAAAAGCACGAGTCTCCTTTTTCTAAATGGGTGGTGTGTGTGAATGGGGGTGTGTGTGTGTGTGTGTGCTGTGCTGAACAGAATGCACTTACCGGGTTGCGAGGTACTGGAGGTAAATGTTTACCCAGAGTTAAGAGGGAGAACACATGGCTGTCTATTGTTCAGCTCCAGTCTGGTCGAGATCATCATATTTGGTCATCCCTGTTTTATAGATTAAAACATCACAAGCTGTTGTGTGTGTGTGCGCATGCTTGTGTTTAACAGATGCAGTGTTTGGATCCTGATCCTGTCAACAACTGTTGGCTGTTACAGGAACATGGTCAGAGAGTGCTTTTGGATGGCGCAGGCAGATTTTTGAGGTGCACAATAAATCATACATCACAAAGAAAAAATTGTAGAACAAATGGGAGGACATCAAAGGTCTGGCACATCAGTGAAACCGCTATGCCTGATAAGACTTCGTATTTCAAAATAACTGAAGTTTCATGTTGCTCTTTTGTTGAAGCTGACACAAGGCCCTTTGAAAACCAATGTGGTGTATTTCTGGGTGTACAGGTGTAGCTGACCTTGTCTGGGCTTCTTTTAATTGGATGACTCATTGCATTGAATAAGGAGCTGCTCATCAATGAATACTGAGGAGTGATATCATCTCAGAGTTCATTGAAGTGTCAAGATAACAGGTGTCATGACTTTGCACTCTTTGGGTACAGCAAGCCCATCCCCCTCTCAGGCTGCTGTGGTCAGAGAGAGGTCTACATTCCTGGAGGAGATTATCTCATGGCTACAGTATAGAGAGAGTGAATTTTCATATAGAACAAAGGAATTTCTTCCACCTCACAGAACTTGAGGTCCGAACAACATTTATGTTCTGGAGAAGGTATAAAAGATCGGTGAAGAATCCAGCTACGAACTGGTCCGTTTGGTACAATTTTGTGACACTCATGGGAGGCAATAAGGCCACATTACCATAACGCTGTTTATATAACAACCCAAGATATGAGGTTTACATCTAATTGTTGTATAAGATGAATGAGTGAGGATGATACTGTTTGTAAAATTGTGTAATGTGATTTTGGACTGTTTAATGAAGGAAACTCCAATTCCCTTTTGATTTCAACTAAATCAGAGGACCGCCCATGAGCCCAGTTAGGGTCGGGCATCCTGGGACAGCCCCTTTTCTGCAACTCCTGAATAAACCCCCCCCCCTTTGAGAATTTCTCAACAGACCATGTTTCCCTCAATTACGAGAGAACAAAGGTTGCAGACCAGCTTACCTAGATAACGAGAGGGCCGAGGTTTGAGTAGATGTAACCATATTTACTCTCTTTGTTTGTGTGTGCACTTCTATGATTGTTTAGTTAGTTAATAAATAAATTATTTAAGACAATTGATGTATGGATGACTCATAGTGAAGACTGGGTTCGTGCAGATAACCAACAATTTACGACGTTTGGAATGAGACTAACGTGAGGTAAAGCAAAATTAATTAATCAGAATACTATTGATCAGATATGAAAATATCTGAGAAGTTATATGAGGAAAATTATAACTTTGTAATCTGAATATTTTCCTTGGTGCCCCGACTTCATAGTTAATTACAGTTACATAATTAATCAGTTTAATCGCATAATAATAATTACAGAGTCATTTGATAAAGATTAATCTTCAATTTAATGATGCCAAAGACATGACACAGGTGATTAGACAGCAGGAAGGTCATGGTGTGAATACTGCTTTGGTCTGTCGGAGCTCATTGAAGTGTCAAGATAACAGGTGATTAGACAGCAGAAAGGTCATGGTGTGAATACTGCTTTGGTCTGTCGGAGCTCATTGAAGTGTCAAGATAACAGGTGATTAGACAGCAGAAAGGTCATGGTGTGAATACTGCTTTGGTCTGTCGGAGCTCATTGAAGTGTCAAGATAACAGGTGATTAGACAGCAGAAAGGTCATGGTGTGAATACTGCTTTGGTCTGTCGGAGCTCATTGAAGTGTCAAGATAACAGGTGATTAGACAGCAGAAAGGTCATGGTGTGAATACTGCTTTGGTCTGTCGGAGCTCATTGAAGTGTCAAGATAACAGGTGATTAGACAGCAGAAAGGTCATGGTGTGAATACTGCTTTGGTCTGTCAGAGTTCATTGACAAGTAGAGGAATATTAGACATACACCCACTCTCCTGCTTTCCTCTGAAATGTCTCTCTTTTCCCTGATGTAACAGGGAGGATGAAGAACAGCGAGTCGTACCACCTGATGTGTATCTATTATCACCTTCCCTCTTACTGCCGTTAACGTTAAATGACTTGGAAAAGTGCACCAGTACCCCACCGATGACTACTATTATTAGACACTCACACCAACTCCACCACCTTCTCTCCCTCCATCCCTCTCTCCCTCCCTGCTTGTCTTACTTTCTGCTTGTCTACCTCCCTGCTTGTCTCCCTCCATCCCTCCCAACCTGCCTGTCTGCTTCAAAGTTTGCACCATTCTCCTCTTCACACCTGTCATGACGTTGGCCTCTTTGGGTATAGCAAGCCCATCCCCCTCTCCCTGCCTCCCCCTTGCCTCCTTCAACTAGGTTGCTGTGGTCAGAGAGACATCGTAAATTCCTGAGAATCTCCTCATGGACACACACTATAGAGAGCGTAAATTTTCAGAGAGAACAAAGGAATTTCTTCCACCTCACTGAACTTGAGGTACGAACAGATTTCATGTTCCGGAGAAAGTATAAAAGATCGGTGAAGAATCCAGCTATGAACTGGTCCGTTTGTCACAACTTGGGGAAGTTCATGGGAGACGATGTGACTACATTACCATAAAGCTGTTTATATAATATAATCCTCATATACGAGGTTTATATCTAATTGTTGTATAAGATGAATAAGTGAGTATGATACTGTTTGTATAATTGTGTAATATGATTTTGGACTGTTTAATTAAGAAAAATACAATTCTCTTTTGATTTGAACTAAATCAGAGGACTGCCGGTGAGCCCAGTTAGGGTCAGGCATCCTGGGACAGCCCTCTTCGGCCCTTCCGAATAAAACCCCCACTCGGGTTTTCGATCAGTAGACCGAGCTTACCTCAATTGCGAGATGGCTTAAGGTTGCAGACCATGTTTTTCTCCATTAGGAGGACAAAGGTTGTAGACCATTGCTGAGTCTTTTAACCATAACACTTGGTTTAACTCTTAGACTATCGACACAGACAGAATAAGAACAAGTCTTTGATCTTAATTACTAATCTGCAGCTAGGAATACGGTATCATTGAATGCGAAGAACGACAACCGCCGAAACATCCATTCTATAACGAAACAAATGAAGATCACTCGGAACTATCCACTATAACCACGACAGAGAGGGAAAGAGACGGACAATTCAACAAAATAAACGAACTTTTCACCAGCGATCAAGACGACACACTGAGTGTAAATATATATATTGATTGCAATTGTTCCCGAATGAGTGAGCGTTCATGTGCAAAGGATTAGTATTTCAATTGTTATAATTATCACTTTGTAGTGACTTCTTAGTCGACCCCCACTTCCCCTTTTGTCTAACAAGCCGCCATCTCCTATCATTTCATGTAACCACATTTACCTTGTTTGTTTGTTTGTTTATGCATTTCTGTGAATTACTTAGTAATAAATAAATGATTTAAGACAATTGATGTATGGATGACTCATATTGAAGACTGGGTTCGTGCAGATAACCAACAATTTACGACGTTTGGAATGAGACTAACGTGAGGTAAAGTAAATAATTAATTAATTCGAAGACTAATTGATCAGATAAAATATTTGAAAAGTTATTTTAGGAAATTATAACTTTAATCTGAATATATTTCCTTGGTGCCCCAACTTCCTAGTAATTACGGTTACATGATTAATCAGTCTAATAACTAATTACAGAGAATCTTTGATAAAAACTATCAGTCTTCAGTTAATGACAGTAAAGACATGACACACCCCTCCCTCTGTCTAAAAACAGGTATTTTTAGGTCCCTCTGGTGGAGGTTAGGACAGGCTGTTTGGTTATATAACAAGGCCCTGCTCTCATGCTGCCTCTGTGGCTGGCTAGCTGGCTGCCCTTCTTTCTCTCCTCTCCTTCCTCTCTTTCCCTCTCATTGTTTAAGGGCCTTTAATTGTTTGGTGGTGCTAGTGGGTTCCCCTCCTGCCCAAAGAGTGTGTGAGCCTTTGGGACATGGGTGTGGGCGCGTAGGGAGGACACCACAACTGGAGAGAAAGCTGTTCCACATCAATACAGATCCCCCTTTCTCTCACAACCCTCTCCACCCCTGCCCTCTGTCTCTCTCACACATTGTAGTTTTGTTTTTTCGAAGGGTTTTTCCCTGCAATGTTATTCTAGTTATGAGGGTTAGCCTGCTGGTCCTGGGAGACTGGGAGAGACTATGGCTGGGTTTATTCATGTGGGCTTCAGAGACAGAATAGTACATTTGCAGAACATTTGCTAGCTTTGCCAACCTTTTTCTATTTGCACACATTCAAAGGCTTGAGTTTGTCCCTACACAGTCTCTCTAGTCTACACAGTATTATGGGAACTGATCAGAAGCTCATCTAGTCATACCGATTTGTTTGATTTATGTACCAATAAAGTCTTGATGTGCATCCCAAATGTCACCCTATTCCTAGTGCACTACTTTTTCCAGGACCCATAGTGCTCTGGTCAAAAGTACTGCACAGTGTAGAAGGGAATAGGGTGCCATTTGGGACTTAGACTCAGAAAAGGAGCGCATTTGTCTGTATGTCTCCAGGATGCTGGTCTGTTTTTATTTCCATGTCAAGCAGTCCAGGTTCAATCCCTGAAACTCTGCCGGCCCTGGGGAGAGCTAGAGGCCTTACCCTGTCTCTGGGTGCATCCCAAATTGCACCGAATTCCCTATATATTTCACTTATTTTGACCAAGGCCCATAGGGCAAGGCCATTATATATGAAATAGGGTTCCATTAGAGATGCAGTAATTTGGGTGCCACAGTGATCTGTGATCAGTGATCTGGGCTTCCTGGTGCTCCTTGCCCTGTCTTTAGTGATCTGTGCTTCCTGGTGCTCCTTGCCCTGTCTTTAGTGATCTGTGCTTCCTGGTGCTCCTTGCCCTGTCTTTAGTGATCTTGGCTTCCTGGTGCTCCTTGCCCTGTCTTTAGTGATCTGGGCTTCCTGGTGCTCCTTGCCTTGTCTTTAGTGATCTGAGCTTCCTGGTGCTCCTTGCCCTGTCTTTAGTGATCTGGGCTTCCTGGTGCTCCCTGGCCTGTCTTTAGTGATCTGGGCTTCCTGGTGCTCCTTTCCCTGTCTTTAGTGATCTTGGCTTCCTGGTGCTCCTGTGGGTAATTTATCCTGCTGCCTTCTACAATACACACACACATTTAGCTTATTTACTCACTGTCAGTGCAACCTTTTCTGCAATGAAATGAAGAAAATGGGAGTCTGGGTGTTCAGGGCTGTACTGTCTTGCTGGCTGACAGAGTGCCTGCACATCTAGCTTTACACAAGCCCTGCTGCAGATTTTTATTTTGTCATCTTTCTACAGACCCTTGAAGACAGGGCTGAATGTGAGGAAGTCCTGTAGTCCTTCATGTGTGTGTGAGGGGGGAGGCAAGACAGGCAGGCAGGTGGAGACTGAAGGATGGAGATTTTCAATTAAACAAATCCTCCTAAAAGTATTTACACAGAAGCTAGGAGGTTCCACTCCCTCTATTAATGTTCTGCCATTTTGAAACGGTACTTCCCCACACTGATATAACCTCATCTCAAGTTATTACCGAGATGCCATAGGCTTATATGGAGTCATGAAATAATTATTCCTCCCCAGCGTTCTAAATGACTACCATTTTATTGCTACTCAAAGAGAGGAGAGAGAAGAAAACCTACAGAGACTACAGTAACTGGTGCAGTAGAGCAAACCCACCACCCAGATGCCTCTTTAACTCAGCCAAGTCAATTGCTCTCGCTAGGCAGATGATATTTACCCTACAGCCATGATTCTAGATCATTAATTACCAACCATTGTGCCTCACATTTCCCTAGTAAAAACAACAAACTCAGGGCATATAATAAGGAAGGGAGAGAAGCAAAGGGAGGAATGCTTTTGTGACAAACATTAAGGAGGAAAAATGTAGCTAGTATGTAGTATCATAAACTCTGAAGTGCTATAATTACAAAGAGAGGATGCTATGCGATGTCAGAACTATCCTTCAGAGGGGCTTTAGGTGCTGCATGCAGGTCTGTATAGACACAGATAACACTGCAAAGCAGCATGGGAGGACTCTGTCCCCTGAAGCCTCCACTGGTCTACGCCAGGCTAGCTAGCCCCCCATTGGAATTGCTTAATTGAAGTCCCTGTTTGGGCTATTAGTGACCCCAGTGTTTCCAGGCAGGTCTTTGATGTGTGCTAATGAAGCGCCTGTAGGGTGTGTGTTTGTGTGGGGGGAGTGTGTGGGTTTTTGCCCGCATGCAGGGGGGGGGGGTAAGTGTGTGTGTGTGTGTGTGAGGGTACGTGTATGTGTGCCCGCGTGCATTCATGCTTGTGTGGGGGATGTCTGTAGATTACTGAAGCGTGGTGTATAGCCACAAGCCCCACATCACTAAGACTCTGAGACCCTGGAATGCAACACGAGCGAGAGGCAGATATGTCACCTTTGATCGTGAGGATGTCGTCTAAGCGGTGGCGTGCTGGGGACTTTACCTCGGTGAGCCGGCCGGAAGGGCAATGTAACGCCAGGTCTGACTCAGGGGCTTTTAAAGCCCACTGCAACGGCGGGTGCTGCGACATCTAAATCCCCCTTTCATGCCTCTCAGCGCTGGTGCCTTGGACAGCCCCCCTCCCACCGGACGCTCCGGTGGATGTGGAGGGGTGACTGTGTCCCCAGCCGAGCACCGTACCCTGACAGATAGAGACAAGACAGAAGAGCAGCCAAGGATGTGTGACACTGAGGGCAATACTTCAACCTCCCAGGATTAAATATGCCTGTTGTTCTACTGCAGTGAAGAAATAGAACAGTGGAAGAGAGAGAGACCGTGTGTTTCTGAGAGGAATACAAATATATATATTTCTGAGCTTCCGGTACAATTTTAAAGGCCTGAGGTAAACTGAGCACTTTGCCACTGGAGATTTAAAAAGACATATCGATTATGTTGAACCTCATTAAGCCTTCAGATAGAGATGTAGGGTTTGTAGCCTGTAACACGTGCAGGCCTTCAAAGGTGCCAATCATCATCTAGTGTCTTTTGATGGCATGCCATACATTATATCAAACTTCTAACTCTATTCAGGGGCTTTCAACTCCCCTCCTTTGATATCTTCCTAGAATCAGGATGAGAGGTGTAATGTAGCATGACTGTCATGTGAAGCTACAGTCTCTGGATTCTGTATAAATCAATAATCAGCCCTTTTCAGAGCTGGACAGATATACTCAGAATAGTCAATAGGGGTTGTCAATGTCTATTTGGATAAAAGCCCCCATGACTTCTTAGAGACTGAGCCTTACACAAACATTGGCACAGTTGACAGCATGTTGAATCTTTAATACTCTCCCTCAGCTCTGCTGGGATTCCATTCCATCTCCAAACAATCCACATTGTGCATTCCTCTGAAGGAGTCTGGGACAACTAGCCACTGAGTAATGCCACTTAACCAGGTGGGCTGCAGGTCTGTAGGAGAACAGACCTTTTTGTTGTACTTCTCCTTTTCTATTAGGAACGACAACCTGGAGATATGTTGGTTCCCTGTGAATGGGAGTTGACAGGTTGTCAAGCTGCAGGACGTTAGATGCCATCCTGGTTCTCCTGAAAGACATCAGGCAATTATCTGGAGCAGACACCTCGCTAGCTCCCAGCCTCTAGCCAATGTTCCTACTTAAATCACGCTTCTCCAAAACCACATCATTTGTCATTTCATGGAATGCTGCGGTGATAAATACATTTAAACTCAGTTTTTCACAATTCCTGATATTTAATCCTCGTAAAAATTCCTTGTCTTAGGTCAGTTAGGATCACCACTTTATTTTAAGAATGTGAAATTTCAGAATAATAGTAGAGAGAATGATTTATTTAAACTTTTATTTCTTTCATCACATTCCCAGTGGGTCAGAAGTTTGTGATGGCCACTCCAGTACCTTGACTTTGTTGTCTTTAAGCCTTTTTGCCACAACTTTGGAAGTATGCTTGGGGTTATTGACCATTTGGAAGACCCGACCAAGCTTTAACTTCCTGACTGATGTCTTGAGATGTTGCTTCAATATATCCATATAATTTTCCTACCTCATGATGCCATCTATTTTGTGAAGTGCACCAGTCCCTCCTGCAGCAAAGCACCCCCACAACATGATACTGCCACCCCCGTGCTTCACGGTTGGGATGGTGTTCTTCGGCTTGCAAGTCTCCCCCTTTTTCCTCCAAACATAACTATGGTCATTATAGCCAAACAGTTACATTTTTGTTTCATCAGACCAGAGGACATTTCTCCAAAAAGTATGATCTTTGTCCCCATGTGCAGTTGCAAACCGTAGTCTGGCTTTTTTATGGCGGTTTTGGAGCAGTGGCTTCATCCTTGCTGAGCGGCCTTTCAGGTTATGTCGATATAGGACGTGTTTTACTGTGGATATAGATACTTTTGTACTTGTTTCCTCCAGCATCTTCACAAGGTCCTTTGCTTTTATTCTGGGATTGATTTGCACATTTCGCACCAAAGTAGCTTCATCTCTAGGAGACCGAACGCGTTTCCTTCCTGAGCGGTATGACTGCTGCGTCGTCCCATGGTGTTATACTTGCGTACTATTGTTTTTACAGATGAACATGGTACCTTCAGGTGTTTGGAAATTGCTCCCAAGGATGAACCAGACTTGTGGAGGTCTACAATTTTATTTCTGTGGTCTTGGCTGATTTCTTTAGATTTTCCTGTGATGTCAAGCAAAGAGGCACTGAGTTTGAAGGTAGACCTTGAAATACATCCACAGGTACACCTCCAATTGACTCAAATTATGTTGATTAGCCTATCAGAAGCTTCTAAAGCCATGACATCATTTTCTGGACTTTTCTAAGCTGTTTAAAGGTAGAGTCAACTTAGTGTATGTAAACTTCTGACCCACTGGAATTGTGAAACAGTGAATTATAAGTGAAATAATCTGTCTGTAAACAATTGTTGGAAAAATGACTTACTCATTCACAAAGTAGATGTCCTAACCGACTTGCCAAAACTATAGTTTGTTAACGAGACCTTTGTGGAGTGGTTGAAAAGCACATTTTAATTACTCCAATCTAAGTATGCAAACTTCCACTGTATGATAAACGATTACCTGTAGGTATAGAAAATAAAAGTAGAATTTCAACTATGTTTACTTCCCCTTTGTCTGCCAGGCAGGTGTGGGACATTGCAACAAACACACTGCTGAAAAATGAACTACAATGGAATATGATTGCTCAAAACACCAAAAGGCCATGCTGTCTAACGAGAGCTATGTTCTTTAAAAAATATATATATTCCTATTCACCATGGTAACACTTCTCTCTGACAACAAGTGTAAATATGATTTAATTACAATCCTAAATAATTGTTGTGGCTGTTGTAAGAAATGAACCTTTAGAAATAAACCTTCTTTATGTGTAGTGGAGCTGTAAAGTGAGAATTATTCAAAACAGCTTTAGTGGTGGTAAGCCTACAAGTCAACATTTAGAAGATGAATTATGATAATTGATTTGAAATGTGTCATCTGCTGAAATACATTCATTGCAGAAAAACACTGTAAATAAATATGTGTGTGTAGTGTTTGCTTGTTATTGTTGATGGCTGTACTACAGAGATCTTTCCCTGTCTGAGTGCGTGGCCTGAGAGGACCAAACAGCCAGTCTAACTGACAATTCAATGACCCCTGTCACCAGATCCTCTCCTCTGACAACAATTATTGATCTGGCTGTAATTGATTATGTCTTAAGATGGCTTTTCAATGGATTATGGGCTAAGGAGAAATAGAGTGATGAGGATGAAGTATGGGTTGTTAGGTTTTAAGTGGGGGAGGAGAAGCAGAGAGAGAGTGGGTGGGTGGAGTCAATTTTGGATGAACCGAGTCGGAGAGATGTGAAAGGTTGAAAGACGAGGGCAGGGTAAACAAAAAAGACAGTGATGGCTCACTGCAGATAAGAACAAGACAGAGATAGAAAAGCCTTTTCGAACACTGTGTTGACACAAAGACAACAACGCTGTCAGGGAGTCCGTATCAAGTCTATGAAACACACAGTACCATCCTATCATTCTGAACCTGTTTGCTTTCATTCAGGACAGCCCATACTACTAACAGTGTCAACGGAACTAATACATTGTAATAACACTGTAATTGCCTTCCTGATTGGATGTTTTGAACCTTACTGACCCACTGATGTCCTCTTAAATGGGAATGGAGCTCCAGTGCCAGCGTCAGGGTCCCCCCCGAACCTTTTCTCACCCCTGGGCTTTGGTCCTTTGATTAGAGGGTTGTTGTATGGAGACAGTGTGACCATGCCAGGCTGATCAAAATTCTGCTTTGGTCCTGGCATTGTTTACTGGCAGTCGCCGGATGTTTGGATATGCCCAGCCGTGTGTATGTGTGTCTGTGCTCTAAATGCCCTCTCATTAACCAGGCCTTTACTGGCTGGATTAGAAAAGGCCTGTCATAGCACATAGCTGTTTATCGTTAATATTGATTGGCTGATTTGCTTTTAAGTGCCTCTGCTATTTTCTATGTGTGTGAGTGCCTATGTGTACTGTGTATGTTTATCTTTGTTGAATAAGCATCTGTTTTTTAGAGATGAGAGGGGGAGAGAAGCTGAGGGTCAGTGGGTATGAACTGTATGTTGACTGTCTCCCCCTGGGGAATGGAGAAGTGCTCTGGGACATTGGCCACTTTGCTCATTAGTCTAATGCCCTATGTCCTCCCCACTACATTCCTCTCATGGAAGTCAATAGCCTGAAGCAGAGCCTAGCCATGCAGAACTACTGCTGAAGGCCCACTGGCTCTATTCCCTTTTTCTGCCTCTGATCAAGTCTACTGTTGTTTAAATAGTTAAATAGTAATATGAGTTCTCATCATTTTCTTTAAAGATTGAAGATGAATCACTGCAACCTTACTTTACATTACTTCAGCCTTTTGTAAACGACAAAAGATGTTTTACTCATTTTCCACTGTCGACTTGAAGAAAGCAGAAACATGGAGGGGTTTTGAGTAAGTCATTTCCCCCTAGCTGAACGCAGGGCAGAGGATGTTAATCCTAGTGCTGGTGGAGTCAGGGGTCCATGAAATAAAGGGTAGAGAAGGAGGAGTGTACTGGAGTCAGTGGAACGCTCTCATTGTGTTGACCTCCCTCTTTGAAAAGCCCAGGAGGTCCAGAGAGAGTTGTCTCTCTGATACTCTGTAGGAATTTTGGAGAATGCTTCACTGGCTATCTGCAGAACCCCTACTGACAGACATATGGTAATATAGAAATGACTGAACAATCCCCTTGGCCCACTCATATCTGTCTGTTCTGAGGCTGGAGTCTGCCATCTTTACAGCCAAAGTGATGAATAATGATATGGGCTCATGTAACCCCTTCTTTGTGCTCCTCCATTTTGTTTCTAGCTGTGCTCTGTCAGTTCAATGGAGGAGGTGAGGGCCCTTGGAGTGTGGTGTCAGGAAAATAACCTCACACTCAACGTCAACAAAACTAAGGAGATGATTGTGGACTTCAGGAAACAGCAGAGGGAGCACCCCCCTATCCACATCGATGGGACAGTAGTGGAGAGGGTAGTAAGTTTTAAGCTCCTCGGCGTACACATCACAGACAAACTGAATTGGTCCACCCACACAGACAGCATCGTGAAGAAGGCGCAGCAGTGCCTATTCAATCTCAGGAGGCTGAAGAAATTTGGCTTGTCACCAAAGCACTCACAAACTTCTACAGATGCACAATCGAGAGCATCCTGTCGGGCTGTATCACCGCCTGGTACGGCAACTGCTCCGCCCACAACCGTAAGGCTATCCAGAGGGTAGTGAGGTCTGCACAATGCATCACCGGGGGCAAACTACCTGCCCTCCAGGACACCTACACCCCCCGATGTCACAGGAAGGTCATAAAGATCATCAAGGACAACAACCACCCGAGCAACTACCTGTTCACCCCGCTATTATCCAGAAGGCGAGGTCAGTACAGGTGCATCAAAGCTGGGACCGAGAGACTGAAAAACAGCTTCTATCTCAAGGCCATCAGACTGTTAAACAGCCACCACTAACATTGAGTGGCTGCTGCCAACACACTGACTCAACTGCAGCCACTTTAATAATGGGAATTGATGGAAATTGATGTAAAATATATCACTAGCCATTTTCAACAATGCTACTTAATATAATGTTTACATACCCTACATTACTCATCTCATATGTATATGTATAGACTGTACTCTATATCATCTACTGCATCTTTATGTAACGTATCACTAGCCACTTTAAACAATGCCACTTTGTTTACATACCCTACATTACACATCTCATATGTATATACTGTACTCAATACCATCTACTGCATCTTGCCTATGCCGTTCTGTACCATCACTCATTCATATTTCTTTATGTACATATTCTTTATCCCTTTACACTTGTGTCTATAAGGTAGTAGTTTTGGAATTGTTAGGTTAGATTACTTGGTGGTTATTACTGCATTGTCGGAACTAGAAGCACAAGCATTTAGCTACACTCGCGTTAACATCTGCTAACCATGTGTATGTGACAAATAACATTTGCTTTGATTTGATTTAGGTTCAGTCACTCGTAGCTCTCTCTGATTAGGCCTGGCCTCCTGTGTCGAAGCACCACCATCTTCCTCTCGACCCCTGGAGCTCTTATCTGCTGGAGGGGCAGAAAGACAGTCACAGCATATTTTGGGTTGTGGTGAATGGCAGAACGAGGACCTCCCACCTCCCGGGGCGAAGGTAGCGGATGAGCGCAGTCACTGGGGCGCGGTGTAAGTGTCGACCCTCTGTCATGTAGAATGTGTGTGTGGCTGACACACCGACAAAATGCTAAGTGGACCGGGCAGGCGTGTGAAGGGAGAAGTAGAGGTGGGGGGTGTGTGTGACCTGATCTCTGACAGCAGTGGGGTGATTATGTCTTTAAAGCCGGGTGTCTCCCTATGTCCTCCCCATGCGTCATTATGTCAAGGACCCCATGTCCTGTGTTGGGGAGGGTGGAGCGGGATGAGGGAGATGAGGAATAGAGATAAACCCAGACACACAGGGAGTCTACTCATTTTAGCCCATGTGTGTTAGCCTTGCTACCCTAGTTGATGTAGCAATGATGCATATATGCATTCAGCTTGTGGTGTTTTGTGTTGATCTTAACAGTTAAAGACCCATAGAGAGAACAGATTTTCCATTGCAATGGTTTGTATTCACATACGCCTCACCTACAACAAACAGGGAGTATGGACTCTTGTAAAAGAGGGTTAAAGATTTGCACTTAACATGTTCTTGAATGCTGTGGAAATGTGTCATTGAAAAATGTATCCTCCTTGTAAACAACATGACTCATGGGTAGAGCTGGGACGATAAATCGAATATTATCAACACGGACCATACCAATCACTTATCGCAGGCATTTTGCTGATATTGTTTATTATGATAAGGAGCCTATACTAGAGAAATGTGAAGTTTGAATTGAAATAGGTTTGCTAATATGGGTGATTGTTAATGGGACAATTGATGGCTACAACCATCAAACTAGTAGTAGTTTAAAGGATCATTTAAAAACAAATTGGTGCACATTCATGTTAAACTTATCATTCTATTTATCGTTAATGCCTCAGGCAATTTATCGCAATATGGATTTTTGTCCATATTGCCCAGCTATACTCATTGGGTTTATGCAATTACCTGCTATCAATTAATCACAGGTATGTATAGCCTATTCTTTTGCTTTTCATCAAAATAAAAATATCCTGAGTTAGGCTATCCTCTTCAACATATTCAACAAGGACATTTCAGTTAATTGTTTTTAAAGTACATGGTTTCATTTCTTCATATTTCACCACCTACTACAATCTGTGGCACTTAACTCCAATCTGACAGCTCTGCAGCCACTGTGGAGTTCCTGGGAATATTTCCAAGGTTCTGATTGGCTGAGCTAAAAAGCGACACTCATTATGCAAGCAACCACCCTGCTATCATAAATGGGTGTATGAGGATAAACTTTCAGGAGAAGCTTTCCATTCAGATGAGCTACCGTTGTTTTGGCTGCCAATTGTGGTTATAACTTGCACTCCAGTTTGACAAAAAAAACAAATATTAATTTTTAAGCCTCCAAATATGCAAGGGGCATCTGCCTGCTTCTCATGATATCAGTGAGCTACAATAAAAAATGTAGACGGGTAATTGCTTCATTTCACCTGTGTCATCATCAGTACTGATTTAGATTCATTGGCTTTTGAAATCATACTCTCTTATACTCGCCCATTTGACCAAGCGAATAGTTTTTGCATGAAGGTCAATGGGAGAGTGTTGAATTTGATAAACAAAAAAATGTAATGGCTTATTTTCTAGGTGTGACTTATTTGATTGAATAGAAGTTTCGTAATGATTTGGTTGTTACGAGTGTACTGATATAATTAGGATGCGTGACATCCTGACAACTTTGAGAAAAAAAAACATTTTATATCGGAGTTGTGCCTGTTCACATGCATATCAGCCATCTCATTGGCTAGAATGGTCCCACCTGATCTTGCTTCCCGGCCTTCCATCTTTGAAGACATTTCTTTCATTGTTAGAGCGGCCACATGAGTATCTGGTCAATAAATTGGATAATCTGTGGCTTTGTCCAGTTTTGAGGTATACCTTCGGACACTCAAACACTGTAGAATGTTTTCTTGAAAATAGTCATGAAAATCAGTCAACCTTGTCATAGAGAATAGGCTTACACCTAGTGCAACCTTTTCTAGTTTCAACACTGAGGCAGTCACAGAAAAATAATCTATTATAGGATCTCTATGGGGTGATATCTAATATGCCTGTTCACTTCCAACTACTTTCTAATCAGGCATGTAAAGAGACGACTACATTCAAACTCTAATGATTCCGTTAAGCTACGACTTAAGAGACATCGGCAACACATAGGAAAAGGCTTTGTCAGCAGTTTGCCTTCTTGTACTTCAGATGTAGGAGAAAGCATCACAGCCCCCATTCTTCTTTTTGTTTCAGCCTACTTTTGGTAAGGACATTATAAACATCATTGGATTGCACAGATTTAACTTGATTAACTGGGAGAAAAGGTCTGGGTTTCCACAGATAGAGCTGCATTGAGAATCCGTAATCCCCAGGAAACCATAGAACGAACCGACCGCTTGGATATCATGACACTAATCACTCCACTGCATCTGGAATCTTCTAATTGCATGGTTCACGTAAAATCATTTTTGGACAGTTGCTATGTGAAATCAGTGTGCCCTCTTGTTCTTCAGACGGTCCAAGAATAGATTGGACTCTAAGGTCACACCCATTTCTATTGGCTTTAATATGCAGTTAGTTTAATAATGCATTCTACACAACCCATACTTGACTCTGTTTGTTGCAATAGATGGTTACAGTGGGTATTCACTTAAATAAATGTAGCCTTTTAGTAACCCAGGATGAAATGTGTATGCATTTGGCATTGTGTATATTGCTGTCAAATTCCTCTAGTTTTTATGATTCTTTATAGCTTTTAAGGGATAGATCTAGGTCTACAGTAAAATGTGTGAAGCACATGGACTCATTCCAAGAGATACTGTGCACTTATTGAAACGCGCTGTGCTGTCTATCATAAAACAGGCAGAAAAACCTTCAGCTCCCTGGGGACAATATAGTGTGTTCATGCGCTCATGTTGACATGTTTACACGTGCAGGAGTGTGTATGTGTACACTTGCATAGTGTGAGTGCCCTGTCCAGGGCTTCTAAAAGCAGATCAAACGCTTTCACAGAGTACGCTCCTAATTGACTGCTGGGCAGCAGTGTGGGACGCACTGGGTTGTGTGTGTCTGTGTGTGTGTCATTGGATCTATGGGCAGAACACTCGCCTGTCCTCAAATGTCAGCTTTCTTCTCTGGATCCGCTCCTCACCATGAATTTAAGCCAGAGCCCTTCCCCTTCATTCTAGAGGGGGTTGTTATGCATGTGTGGCAGGGAGACAAAGTCTGTTTGATCAAGCCTGCATTTAATTGACTAGGTTGGGGCTAGAGAGGGCAGAGAGAGAGAGAGAGATGGATTCCAACTTTGTCCCCCTATTCATCCTTTGTGTTTTGAATAAAGTGAGGTACAAAGGCAGGTTGATAGACACATACATTTGGAGAAAAGTGGCATTTGCTGCTCAGGGCCTCAGAGGGACAGTGTCTGGGCCAGCAAGTAGCACAGGACAGGAGAGCACAGATGGAGACTGGACCTTCGAGGCAGCTAGCAGTACTCTCTGTAGGTCTATGGGTACACATCTTAACCAACTGTGGGTTCAGACTAAGAGCATACAAGGGAATGTGTGAAGTGGGAAAGTTTTGTGTTCAGTTCAGAATTGGCAAATCCCAGTTGTCGTAAGGACCTTAAAGTCACCCTTGCTTGCATGGTGTGGACTTGTCTCTCTCTCTGGTCTGGTATTAAAGAGCAGCCTCAGGGCAGAGCCCCACTACCACAACATTGAGAGCATTGTTAATAAGATGTTTACCTCCAGAAAAAGGTATTAGAAAATACATTTGGTGAGCTTGGGCCTGTAAGGTTCTCTGCAAGAAGAGGATTTTGAGATAATTGGCTTTAACGTTTCGAACCCTCATTGGTTTGAATGGTGTCATGTTTTTTTATATTGTATTCATTGGAATGTAATGATGGGTTGGGATATTTAGAGCTTTGTTTCTGGAACTCGTGTACCTTTTGGGTTTTGTCCAAGCACTATACAGTTGATTCAATAATCAAAGCTTGATGATTTTACAAAATAGCCTCCAACACTCTACTCAGCAAACTGGAAGCAGTCTATCACAGTGCCATCCATTTTGTCACCAAAACCCCATATACTACCCACCACTGCGACCTGTATGCTCTCGTTGGCTGGCCCTCGGTTCATATACGTCGCCAAACCCACTGACTCCAGGTCATCCATAAGTCTTTGCGAGGTAAAGCCCCACCTTATCTCGGCTCCCCGGTCACCATAGCAGCACCCACCCATATCACGCGCTCCAGCAGGTATATTTCAGCCAATTCCTCCTTTGGCCGCGTTTCCTTCCAGTTCTCTGCTGCCAATGACTGGAATGAATTTCAAAAATCACTGAAGCTGGAGACTCATATCTCCCTCACTAACTTTAAGCATCAGCTCATTGCACCTGTATATAGACTTTTCTATTGTGTTATTGACTGTACGTTTGTTAATTCCATGTGTAACTCTGTGTTGTTGTTTATGTCGCACTACTTTGCTTTATCTTGGCCAGGTCGCAGTTGTAAGAGAGAACTTGTTCTCAACTGGCCTACCTGGTTAAATAAAGGTGAAATAAAAATGATGAGTTGGTTATTTGAATCAGCTGTGTAGTGCTATGGCAAAAATCTAAACGTGCAGGAGTTTTTGAAACCCTGATATAAAATAATATATAGCTAGATAACATTGAACAGAACAAGGATATGTCAACTCATTTTTGACAAAAATGCTGCCTAATCCTTATAGCCCCAAGCTCTCGATTTTAAGAGTACATACAGTATCAGTCAAAAGTTTGGACACACATACTCATCCAGGGTTTTTCTTAATTGTTTTCAATTTTCTACATTGTAGAATAATAGTGAATACATCAAAACTATGAAATAACATATATGGAATCATGTAGTAACCAAAAACGTGTTAAACAAATCAAAATATATTTTATATTTCAGACACTTCAAAGTTGCCACCCTTTGCCTTGATGAGTTTTGCACCTCAAAAAATGTAAGATCTAACCATGTTCATGCAGCTCTCAAGAAGCATTTCACCTTACAGATGAGGATGTTTGTTTTGTTGGGGTCTCTTCCTGCCGCCTCGTGACCTCACTGTGGGGACGTGACGTGGAACTTGCATTTCCATCTCAAACCCTCAGGGAGCAAGTGGGGAAAAGGAAACAGTCTGAACATTTATTTTGACATTTTTATCATATGTTCTCCGAAACTTCATTAGCCTACACGAGATAGATGTGATGTTTTCCCATGCCATAAAATTCAGATGGAAGTTACATCTTCTTAACCATCTTGTTTGTTCCTTCTCTCTATCTGTTTTTGAGTCTTCCCATCTATCTTCCCATTTATAATATCTGTCACTCACACTCTCTGAAACCTCATTTAAGTCTTCTCCTTCCAACTAGTTAATGCAAGTTAGCTTCCTTCCACATATGTTTCCCTGACAACTTTTCTCCTTCTGTTCATGGCTCGTCACCACTCTTTCCCCAATGTCTCTTTCTCTCTATCTGTCTCTGTTTCTTCTCCCTCCCTCGCTCCTTCACTCAATCATTCTCTTTCCTTATCTAGCACCACCCATGTTCCTCATCAGTGATTCTGAGTGGAGCCTAATGCAAATAAGGCCCGCCTACTCTTGGCCAAATCAAATCAAATTGTTTTTGTCACATGTTCTGAAAACAACAGATATAGAGCTTACTGTGAAATGCTTACTTACAAGCCCTTAACCAACAATGCAGTTCAACAAATAGAGTTAAGAATTTTTTAAACTAAATAAACTAAAGTAAAAAATAACGTAAAAAGTAACACAATAAAATAATAACTAGGCTATATACAGGGGTACCGCCACCGAGTCAGTGTGAGGGGGACAGGTTAGTCGAGGTAATTTGTACATGTAGGTAGGGGTAAAGTGACTATGCATAGATAATAAACATTGAGTAGCAGGAGTGACAGGGGTCTTTGAATTTTTTGTGCCTTCCTCTGAAACCGCCTAGTATTAGTAGATGGCAGGAAGCTTGGCCCCAGTGATGTACTGGGCCATACGCACTACCCTTTGTAGCATCTAACGGTCAGATACCGAGCAGTTGCCATACCAGGCGGTGATCCAACCAGTGCTCTCGATGGTGCAGCTGTATAACCTTTTGAGAGTATGGGGACGCAAGCCAAATCTTTTCAGTCTCCTGATGGGGAAAAGGTGTTGTCGTGCCCTCTTCACGACTGACTTGGTGTATTTGGACCATGATAGTTTGTTGGTGGTGTCAACACCAAGGAACTTGAAACCCTCGACCCGCTCCACTACAGCTCCTGTCGATGTTAATGGGGCCATGTTCGGCCCTCCTATTCCTATAGTACATGATCAGCTCATTTGTCTTGCTCACATTGAGGGAAAGGTTGTTGTCTTAGCACCACCTTGCCAGGTCTCTGACTTCCTCCCTATAGGCTTTCTCATCGTTGTCGGTGATCAAGCCTACCACTGTTGCGTCGTCAGCAAACTTAATGATGGTATTGGTGTCATGTTTGGCCACGCAGTCGTGGGTGAAAAAGGAGGAGACTAAGCACACACCCCTGAGGGGCCCTGTGTTGAGGATCAGTGTGGCATATGTGTTGTTGCCTAACCTTACCACCTGGGTGTGGCCTGTCAGGAAGTCCAGGATCCAGTTGCAGAGGGTGTTGTTTAGTCCCAGGGTCCTTAGCTTATTGATAAGCTTTGTGGGCACTATGGTGTTGAACACTGAGCTGTAGTCAATGAACAGCATTCTCATATAGGTGTTCCTTTTGTCCAGGTGGGAAAGGGCAGAGTGGAGTGCGATTGAGATTGTGTGATCTGTTGGGGCAGTATGTGAATTGGAGTGGGTCTAGGGTTTCCGGGATGATGATGTTGATGTGAGCCATGACCAACATTTCAAAGCATGACTACCGATGTGAGTGCAACAGGGCGGTAGTCATTTAGGCAAGTTACCTTCTAAAGAAAGCGAACAGGGACTGGTGGTCTGCTTGAAACATGTAGGTATTACAGACTCCGTCAGGGAGTTGTTGAAAATGTCAGTGAAGACACTTGCCGGTTGTTTCCGCGCATGCTCTGAGTACACGTCCTGGTAATGTTGACCTGTTTAAAAGTCTTGCTCACATCGGAGTGCGTGATCATACACTCATCTAGAACAGCTGGTGCTCTCATGCATGCTTCAGTTTTGCTTGCCTCAAAGCGAGCATAAAAGGCATTTAGCTCGACTGGTAGGCTCACTTCACTGGGCAGCTCGCGGCTGGGTTTCCCTTTGTAGTCCGTAATAGTTTGCAAACCCTGCTACATCCGATGTGCATCAGAGCCGGTGTAGTAGGATTCAATGTCAGTCCTGTATTGATGGTTTGCCTGTTTGATGGTTAGTCTGAGGGCATAGCGGGATTTCTTATAAGCGTCTGGATTAGTGTTCTGCTCCTTTAAAGCGGCAGCTCTTTCCTTTAGCTCGATGTGGATGTTGCCTGTAATCCATGGCTTCTGGTTGGGATATGTACAATACCAGACGCATCGACTCATTCAAGGGTTTTTCTTTATCTTTACTATTTTCTACATTGTAGAATAATTGTGAAGTCATCAAAACTATGAAATAACACATATAGAATAATGTAGTAACCAAATAAATTGTTTAACAAGTCCAAATATATTTTAGATTCATTAAAGTAACCACCCTTTGCCTTGATGACAGCTTGGCACACTTGGCATTCTCTAACCAGCTTCACCTGGAATGCTTTTCCAACAATTGAGAAAGAGTTCCCGCATATGCTGAGCATTTGTTGGCTGATTTTCCTTCACTCTGCGGTCCAACTTATCCCAAACCATCTCAATTGGGTTGAGGTTGGGTGATTGTGGAGGCCAGGTCATCTGATGCAGCACTCCATCACTCTCCTTGGTCAAATAGCCCTTACACAGCCTGGAGGTGTGTTTCGGGTCATTGTCCTGTGGAAAAACAAATGATAGTCCCACTAAGTGCAAACCAGATGGGATGGCGTATCACTGCACAATGCTGTGGAGCCATGCTGGTTAAGTGTGACCTGAATTCTAATTAAATCTCTGATAGTGTCACCAGCAAAGAACCCCCACACCATCACACCTCCTCCTCCATGCTTCACAGTGAGAACAACACATGCAGAGATCATCCGTTCACCTACTCTGCGTCACAAAGACACAGCGGTTACGGAACCAAAAATCTCACATTAACACTCATCAGACTAAAGGACAGATTCCCACCGGTCATTTATTTGAGCTGCAATTTCTGAGGCTGGTACCTCTAATGAACTTATCCTCTGCAGCAGAGGTAACTCTGGGTCGTCCTTTCCTGTGGTGGTCCTTATGAGAGCCAGTTTCATAATAGCGCTTGATGGTTTTTGCGACTGCACAAAGTTCTTGAAATGTTCCTGTTTGCCTAACCTTCATGTTTTAAAGTAATGATGGACTATAGTTTCTCTTTGTTTATTTGAGCTTTTTTGCCATAATATGGACTTTTACCGAATAGGGCTATCTTCTGTATTCCACCCATGCCTTGTCACAACACAACCGATTGGCTGAAATGAATTAAGAAGGAAAGAAATGCCACAAATGAACTTTTAACAAGACATGCCTCCATTCCAGGTGACTACCTCATGAAGCTGGTTGAGAGAATGCCAAGAGTGTGCAATGCTGTCATCAAAGCAAAGGGTAGCCACTTTGAAGAATCTTAAATATAAAATATATTTTGATTTGTTTAACACTTTTTTGGTTACTACATGATCCCATAAGTGTTATGTAATTGTTTTGATGTCTTCGCTATTGTTCTACAATGTAGAAAATAGTTTAAAAAATTAGAAAACCCTTGAAAAACTAGGTTTTTCCAAACTTTTGACTGGTACTGGTCACTGTGGGGACATCGTCGATGCACTTATTGAAGCCGGTGACTGTGGTGATATACTCCTCAACGCCATTGTATGAATCCCGAAACATATTCCAGTCTGTGCTCGCAAAATAGTCCTGTAGTCCAAAATAGCATCCGTGTCATCTGACCACTTCCGTATATAGCGAGTCACTAGTGCTTCCTGCTTTAGTTTTTGCTTGTAAGCAGGAATCAGGAGGATAGAACTTTAGTCAGATTTGGCAAATGGAGGGCGGGGGAGAGCTTTGTATGCGTCTCGGTGTTTGGAGTAAAGGTGGTCTAGAGTTTTTTTCCCCTCTGGTTGCACAAAAGACATGTTGGTAGTAATGAGGTAAAACGTATTTAATTTTGCCTCCGTTAAAGTCCACGGCCACTAGGAGTGTCGCTTCTAGATAAGCATTTTCTTGTCTGCCTATGGACTTATACAGCTCGTTGAGTGCGGTCTTAGTGCCAACATCAGTTTCTAGTGGTAAATATACTGCTATAAAAAATGTAGATGTAAACTCTCTTGGTAGATAGTGTGGTCTACAGCTTATCATGAGGTAAGGGCTGTTTTAATGTAATGGACATCCAGGGCTGTGTTACTGTAATGGACATCTAGGGCTGTGTTACTGTAATGGACATCCAGGGCTGTGTTACTGTAATGGACATCCAGGGCTGTGTTACTGTAATGGACATCCAGGGCTGTGTTGCTGTAATGACATCCAGGGCTGTGTTGCTGTAATGACATCCAGGCCTATGTTGCTGTAATGACATCCAGGCCTGTGTTGCTGTAATGACATCCAGGGCTATGTTGCTGTAATGACATCCAGGGCTGTGTTAGGTAATGGACATCCAGGGCTGTGTTGCTGTAATGACATCCAGGGTGATGTTGCTGTAATGACATCCAGGGCTGTGTTACAGTAATGAACATCCAGGGCTGTGTTACAGTAATGAACATCCAGGGCTGTGTTACTGTAATGGACATCTAGGGCTGTGTTGCTGTAATGGACAGCCAGGGCTGTGTTGCTGTAATGACATCCAGGGCTATGTTTCTGTAATGACATCCAGGGCTGTGTTACAGTAATGAACATCCAGGGCTGTGTTACTGTAATGGACATCTAGGGCTGTGTTACTGTAATGGACATTCAGGGCTGTGTTACTGTAATGGACATCCAGGGCTGTGTTACTGTAATGGACATCCAGGGCTGTGTTGCTGTAATGACATCCAGGACTGTGTTAGATAATGGACATCCAGGGCTGTGTTATTGTAATGAAGATTCGGGGCTGTGTTATTGTAATGAAGATTCAGGGCTGGGTTAAGCAATGGACATCCAGGGCTGGGTTAGGTAATGGACATCCAGGGCTGGGTTAGGTAATGGACACGCCAGGGCTGTGTTACTGTAATGAAGATTCAGGGCTGGGTTAGGTAATGCATTTACATTTAACATTTAAGTCATTTAGCAGACGCTCTTATCCAGAGCGACTTACAAATTGGTGCATTCACCTTATGACATCCAGTGGAACAGTCACTTTACAATAGTGCATCTAAATCTTAAAGAGGGGGGGGGTGAGAGGGATTACTTATCCTATCCTAGGTATTCCTTAAGGATAGGATAAGTAATCCCTCTCACCCCCCCTTTAAGATTTAGATGTAATGGACATCCAGGGCTGGGTTAGGTAATGGACATCCAGGGCTGGGTTAGGTAATGGACATCCAGGGCTGGGTTAGGTAATGGACATCCAGGGCTGGGTTAGGTAATGGACACGCCAGGGCTGTGTTACTGTAATGAAGATTCAGGGCTGGGTTAGGTAATGGACATCCAGGGCTGGGTTAGGTAATGGACATCCAGGGCTGGGTTAGGTAATGGACATCCAGGGCTGGGTTAGGTAATGGACATCCAGGGCTGGGTTAGGTAATGGACATCCAGGGCTGGGTTAGGTAATGGACATCCAGGGCTGGGTTAGGTAATGGACATCCAGGGCTGGGTTAGGTAATGGACATCCAGGGCTGGGTTAGGTAATGGACATCCAGGGCTGGGTTAGGTAATGGACACGCCAGGGCTGTGTTACTGTAATGAAGATTCAGGGCTGGGTTAGGTAATGGACATCCAGGGCTGGGTTAGGTAATGGACATCCAGGGCTGGGTTAGGTAATGGACATCCAGGGCTGGGTTAGGTAATGGACATCCAGGGCTGGGTTAGGTAATGGACATCCAGGGCTGGGTTAGGTAATGGACATCCAGGAATGGGTTAGGTAATGGACATCCAGGGCTGGGTTAGGTAATGGACATCCAGGGCTGTGTTTTATTGTTTGGGGGGGCTGTGTTAAGTAAAGGACCTCTGGAGCTGTCGTAGGTAATGGACATCCAGGGCTGTGTTTTATTGTTTGGGGGGGCTGTGTTAAGTAAAGGACCTCCGGAGCTGTGGTAGGTAATGGACATCCAGGGCTGTGTTTTATTGTTTGGGGGGGCTGTGTTAAGTAAAGGACCTCCGGAGCTGTGGTAGGTAATGGACATCCAGGGCTGTGTTTTATTGTTTAGGGGGGCTGTGTTAAGTAAAGGACCTCTGGAGCTGTGGTAGGTAATGGACATCCAGGGCTGGGTTAGGTAATGGACATCCAGGGCTGGGTTAGGTAATGGACATCCAGGAATGGGTTAGGTAATGGACATCCAGGGCTGGGTTAGGTAATGGACATCCAGGGCTGGGTTAGGTAATGGACATCCAGGGCTGGGTTAGGTAATGGACATCCAGGGCTGGGTTAGGTAATGGACATCCAGGAATGGGTTAGGTAATGGACATCCAGGGCTGGGTTAGGTAATGGACATCCAGGGCTGTGTTTTATTGTTTGGGGGGGCTGTGTTAAGTAAAGGACCTCTGGAGCTGTGGTAGGTAATGGACATCCAGGGCTGGGTTAGGTAATGGACATCCAGGGCTGGGTTAGGTAATGGACATCCAGGAATGGGTTAGGTAATGGACATCCAGGGCTGGGTTAGGTAATGGACATCCAGGGCTGTGTTTTATTGTTTGGGGGGGCTGTGTTAAGTAAAGGACCTCTGGAGCTGTCGTAGGTAATGGACATCCAGGGCTGTGTTTTATTGTTTGGGGGGGCTGTGTTAAGTAAAGGACCTCCGGAGCTGTGGTAGGTAATGGACATCCAGGGCTGTGTTTTATTGTTTAAGGGGGCTGTGTTAAGTAAAGGACCTCTGGAGCTGTGGTAGGTAATGGACATCCAGGGCTGGGTTAGGTAATGGACATCCAGGGCTGGGTTAGGTAATGGACATCCAGGAATGGGTTAGGTAATGGACATCCAGGGCTGGGTTAGGTAATGGACATCCAGGGCTGTGTTTTATTGTTTGGGGGGGCTGTGTTAAGTAAAGGACCTCTGGAGCTGTCGTAGGTAATGGACATCCAGGGCTGTGTTTTATTGTTTGGGGGGGCTGTGTTAAGTAAAGGACCTCCGGAGCTGTGGTAGGTAATGGACATCCAGGGCTGTGTTTTATTGTTTGGGGGGGCTGTGTTAAGTAAAGGACCTCCGGAGCTGTGGTAGGTAATGGACATCCAGGGCTGTGTTTTATTGTTTGGGGGGGCTGTGTTAAGTAAAGGACCTCTGGAGCTGTGGTAGGTAATGGACATCCAGGGCTGGGTTAGGTAATGGACATCCAGAGCTGTGTTTTATTGTTTGGGGGGGGGATGTGTTAAGTAAAGGACCTCTGGAGCTGTGGTAGGTAATGGACATCCATGTTCTCGACATGCCAAAGCTGTTCCTTCCTTGTTTTCCTTTATCGCTGACCTGAAAGATGTCATTTAGTGAAACCGCAGAGTGATCTGGAGAAGTTAGTATAAAATCAAGGCAGATGTGTCTGGCTGTAGCTGGGAGTGTGATGATGGTCCCAGTAGCATATCTTATTGCTGCTGTAGCCTCGCACAATTAGCCAGGAGGACTGCAGACGTACTTAGCCAATTAGAGCAGAGCTGGTGTTCTTGTCACAAAATCAATGCAGATCTGCCCGCTAATGTGGGAGGCAGCCATGCCTGAGTACCACAGCAGCATCACTGGGAGAGGTGAGTAGAGGAGAAGAGCCAGTGTTCTGCTTCGACACCATTTTGTCACTTAGCTAGGTTGAAGATACCAGCATAGCAACGACCGCCTATCATCAAAAACAAACGTCATTACCTTCACAATCAACTTAAACGGGAGGCAACCGTCATATAATAAATATACAGTGTCTTCACAAAGTATTCATACCTCTTGACTTTTTCCAAATGTTGTTGTGTTACAGCCTGAATTTAAAATGGATTACATTGAGATATTTTGTCACTGGCCTACCCACAATACCACATAATGTCAAAGTGGAATTCAGTTTTTTTATGTTTACAAATTAATTGTAAAAAATTAAGTCAGTTGAGTGTAATGGCTGTGATAGGAGAAAGCTGAGGATGGATCATCAACATTGTAGTTATTCCACAATACTAATCTAAATGACAGAGTGAAAAGAAGGAAGCCTGTACAGAATAAAAATATTCCAGAACATGCATCCTGTTTGCAATAAATGGCACTAAAGTAAAACAATAAATAATAATGTGTCAAAGAAATTAACTTTATGTCGTAAATAGAAAATTCTAGCGGAAAACCTAGTTGTCAGCTTTCCAACAGACACTGGGAGACAAATTCACCTTTCAGCAGGACAATAACCTAAAACACAAGGCCAAATATACACTGGAGTTGCTTACCAAGACGACATTGAATGTTCCTGAGTGGCCGAGTTATAGTTTTGACTTAAATCGGCTGGAAAATCTATTGCAAGACTTGAAAATGGCTGTCTAGCAATGATCAACAACCAACTTGACAGTGCTTGAAGAATTCAAAAAATAAAAATGTGCAAATATTGTGTGATCCAGGTGTGCAAAGCTCTTAGACTTACCCAGAAAGACTTTCGGCTGTAATCGCTGCAAAAGGTGATTCTAACATGTATTTACTCGTGTGTGAATACTTACAGTGGCAAGAAAAAGGGTGTGAACCCTTTGGAATTACCTGGATTTCTGAATAAATTGGTCATCAACTTTGATCTGATCTTCATATGTCACAACAATATACACACATAGTGTACTTAAACTAATAACACAAATTATTGTATTTTTCTTGTCTGTATTGAATACATCATTTAAACATTCACACTGTAGGTTGGAAAATGTATGTGAACCCCTAGAGGCTAATGACTTCTCCAAAAGATCATTGGAGTCAGAGGTCTGCTATCCTGGAGTCCAATCAATGAGACGAGATTGGAGATGTTGGTTAGAACTGCCCTGCCCTATAAAAACCACTCACAAAATTTGAGTTTGCTATTCACAAGAAGCATTGCCTGATGTGAGCCATGCCTCAAACAAAAGAGATCTCAGAAGATCTAAGATTAAGAATGGTTGACTTGCAAAAAGCTGGAAAGGGTTACAACAGGATCTCTAAAAGCCTTGATGTTCATCAGTCCACGGTAAGACAAATTGTCTATAAATGGAGAAAGTTCAGCACTGTTGCTACTCTCCCTATGAGTGGATGAGCACAACTATGAGTGGACTTCAAGAGCATAGCACAGAATACTCAATGAGCTTAAGAAAAATCCCAGTGTCAGCTAAAGACATACAGAAATCCCTGGAACATGCTAACATCTCTGTTGACGAGTCGATACGTAAAACACTAAACAAGAATGGTGTTCATGGGAGGACACCACGGAAGAAGCCACTGCTGTCCAAAAAAAACCATTGCTGTACATCGGAAATTTGCAAAGTGCACCTGGATGTTCCACAGCACTACTGGCAAAATATTCTGTGGACAGATGAAACTACAGTTGAGTTATTTGGAAGGAACACACAACACTATGTGTGGAGAAAAAAAGCCTCAGCACAACAACATCAAATCCTCATCCCAACTGTAAAGTCTGGTGGAGGGAGCATCACGATTTGGGGCTGCATTGCTGCCTCAGGACCTGGACAGCTTGCTATCTTTGACGGAAAAATGAATTCCCAAGTTTATCAAGACATTTTGCAGGAGAATGCTTGGCTATCTGTCCTCCAATTGAAGCTCAACAGAAGTTGGGTGATGTAACAGGACAACGACCCAAAACACAGAAGTAAATCAACAACAGAATGTCTTCAACAGAAGACAATACGCCTTCTGGAGTGGCCCAGTCAGAGTCCTGACCTCAACCTGATTGAGGCATGACCTCAAGAGAGCAGTTCACACTAGACATCCCAAGAATATTGCTGAACTGAAACCGTTTTGTAAAGGGGAATGGTCCAAAATTCTTCCTGACTGCTGTGCAGGTCTGATCCGCAACTACAGAAAAAGTTTGGTTGAGGTTATTGCTGCCAAAGGAGGGTCAACCAGTTATTAAATCCAAGGATTCACATACTTTTCCCACCCTGCACTCTGAATGTTTACACGGTGTGTTCAATAAAGACATTAAAACATATCATTATTTGTGTGTTATTAGTTCAAGCAGACTGTGTTTCTCTGTTTGTGACCTAGATGAAGCACGGATCAAATTGTATGACCAATTTATGCAGAAATCCAGGTAAGTCCAAAGGGATCACATACTTTTTCTTTCCACTGTATGTAAATGTGATATTTCTGTATTTAATTTTCAATACATTTGCAAAAATGTCTAAAAGCATGTTTTCACTTTGTCATTGTGGGGTACTGTGTGTGGATGGGTGAATCCAGGCGGTAACACAACAAAACGTGGAATACGGCAAGGGGTATGAATACTTTCTGAAAGCCCTGGAATTGGCACAGGTCATGTGTAATATTTAACATTACTATTAAAATAGTACTCACTTAGGAATGGGCAATTGTTTACAAGTTGCTAGCTATCCCATAAAGCCATCACTGAAAACCACATTTTCATCTTCTTCTGTGTTTTGGTAACTTCCTGTTCTTCGAAGCACTGAAGTCGACGCAAAGTTAGTAAAATGTCAAAGTATGTGTTTTCAACCGCAAGGGGGCATTGCGTTTTCACTCAGTTGTGGATGTCTCCATTGAAATGCATGACATCCGGCGCAACATAATGGAGTGGTTATGGGTAATGTGAATGAGGCTTAAGGTGATACAGTGTGGCGTCCTGGCAAAACAAATAGCGGGGGTACGCCGTACCAGTAAACCATGAACCTATCACAATAATGAAAACAAAATGTCAAGAAAAGGCTTTTACATCACTATTTATCATGACCACATGTCAGAGACATGAAAACTGTAGGCTATTAAACCACTATTTATCATTACCACATGTCAGAGACATGAAAACTGTAGGTTATTAAACCACTATTTATCATTACCACACGTCAGAGACAAGGGGAATAGGAACAGCTGGGAGCAGGAACGGAACGACAGAGAGAAGAGAGAGCGAGAGAGTGAGAGGGAGGGGAGAGAGAGGGATAGAAGGAGGGAAAGAACCAAATAAGACCAGCAGAGGGAAACGAATAGCATGGGAGCACAGGGACAAGACATGATAATAAATGACAAACATGACAGTACCCCCCACTCACCGAGCGCCTCCTGGCGCACTCGAGGAGGAATCCTGGCGGCAACGGAGGAAATCATCGATGAGTGAACGGTCCAGCACGTCCCGAGACGGAACCCAACTCCTCTCCTCAGGACCGTAACCCTCCCAATCCACTAGGTATTGGTGACCCCGTCCCGAGAACGCATGTCCATGATCTTATGTACCTTGTAAATAGGTGCGCTCTCGACAAGGACGGGAGGGGGAGGGAAGACGAACGGGGGTGCGAAGAAAGGGCTTAACACAGGAGACATGGAAGACAGGATGGACGCGACGAAGATGTCGCGGAAGAAGCAGTCGCACAGCGACAGGATTGACGACCTGGGAGACACGGAACGGACCAATGAACCGCGGAGTCAACTTACGAGAAGCTGTCGTAAGAGGAAGGTTGCGAGTGGAAAGCCACACTCTCTGGCCGCAACAATACCTTGGACTCTTAATCCTGCGTTTATTGGCGGCTCTCACCGTCTGTGCCCTGTAACGGCAAAGTGCAGACCTCACCCTCCTCCAGGTGCGCTCACAACGTTGGACAAACGCTTGAGCGGAGGGAACGCTGGACTCGGCAAGCTGGGATGAGAACAGAGGAGGCTGGTAACCCAGACTACTCTGAAACGGAGATAACCCGGTAGCAGACGAAGGAAGCGAATTGTGAGCGTATTCTGCCCAGGGGAGCTGTTCTGCCCAAGACGCAGGGTTTCTGAAAGAAAGGCTGCGTAGTATGCGACCAATCGTCTGATTGGCCCTCTCTGCTTGACCGTTAGACTGGGGATGAAACCCGGAAGAGAGACTGACGGACGCACCAATCAAACGACAGAACTCCCTCCAAAACTGTGACGTGAATTGCGGACCTCTGTCTGAAACGGCGTCTAACGGGAGGCCATGAATTCTGAATACATTCTCAATAATGATTTGTGCCGTCTCCTTAGCGGAAGGAAGTTTAGCGAGGGGAATGAAATGTGCCGCCTTAGAGAACCTATCGACAACCGTCAGAATCACAGTCTTCCCCGCAGACAAAGGCAGACCGGTAATGAAGTCTAAGGCAATGTGAGACCATGGTCGAGAAGGAATGGGGAGCGGTCTGAGACGACCGGCAGGAGGAGAGTTACCCGACTTAGTCTGCGCGCAGTCCGAACAAGCAGCCACGAAACGGCGCGTGTCACGCTCCTGAGTCGGCCACCAAAAGCGCTGGCGAATAGACGCAAGAGTGCCTCGAACACCGGGATGACCAGCTAACTTGGCAGAGTGAGCCCACTGAAGAACAGCCAGACGAGTGGAAACAGGAACGAAAAGGAGGTTACTAGGACAAGCGCGACGCAGTGTGCGTGAGTGCTTGCTTAACCTGTCTTTCAATTCCCCAGACTGTTAACCCGACAACACGCCCATAAGGAAGAATCCCCTCGGGATCAGTAGAAGCCACAGAAGAACTAAACAGACGGGATAAGGCATCAGGCTTGGTGTTCTTGCTACCCGGACGGTAAGAAATCACAAACTCGAAACGAGCGAAAAACAACGCCCAACGAGCTTGACGGGCATTAAGTCGTTTGGCAGAACGGATGTACTCAAGGTTCTTATGGTCTGTCCAAACGACAAAAGGAACGGTCGCCCCCTCCAACCACTGTCGCCATTCGCCTAGGGCTAAGCGGATGGCGAGCAGTTCACGGTTACCCACATCATAGTTGCGCTCAGATGGCGACAGGCGATGAGAAAAATAAGCGCAAGGATGAACCTTATCGTCAGACTGGAAGCGCTGGGATAGAATGGCTCCCACGCCTACCTCTGAAGCGTCAACCTCGACAATGAATTGTCTAGTGACGTCAGGAGTAACGAGGATAGGAGCGGACGTAAACGTTCTTTTAGAAGATCAAAAGCTCCCTGGGCGGAACCGGACCACTTAAAACACGTCTTGACAGAAGTAAGAGCTGTGAGAGGGGCAGCAACTTGACCGAAATTACGAATGAAACGCCGATAGAAATTAGCGAAACCTAAAAAGCGCTGCAACTCGACACGTGACCTTGGAACGGGCCAATCACTGACAGCTTGGACCTTAGCGGAATCCATCTGAATGCCTTCAGCGGAAATAACGGAACCGAGAAAAGTAACGGAGGAGACATGAAAAGAGCACTTCTCAGCCTTTACGTAGAGACAATTCTCTAAAAGGCGCTGTAGAACACGTCGAACGTGCTGAACATGAATCTCGAGTGACGGAGAAAAAATCAGGATATCGTCAAGATAGACAAAACAAAAATGTTCAGCATGTCTCTCAGAACATCATTAACTAATGCCTGAAAAACAGCTGGCGCATTGGCGAGACCGAACGGCAGAACCCGGTACTCAAAATGCCCTAACGGAGTGTTAAACGCCGTTTTCCACTCGTCCCCCTCTCTGATGCGCACGAGATGGTAAGCGTTAAGGTCCAACTTAGTAAAGCACCTGGCTCCCTGCAGAATCTCGAAGGCTGATGACATAAGGGGAAGCGGATAACGATTCTTAACCGTTATGTCATTCAGCCCTCGATAATCCACGCAGGGGCGCAGAGTACCGTCCTTCTTTTTAACAAAAAGAACCCCGCCCCGGCCGGAGAAGAAGAAGGCACTATGGTACCGGCGTCAAGAGACACAGACAAATAATCCTCGAGAGCCTTACGTTCGGGAGCCGACAGAGAGTATAGTCTACCTCGAGGAGGAGTGGTCCCCGGAAGGAGATCAATACTACAATCATACGACCGGTGAGGAGGAAGGGAGTTGGCTCGGGACCGACTGAAGACCGTGCGCAGATCATGATATTCCTCCGGCACTCCTGTCAAATCGCCAGGTTCCTCCTGAGAAGTAGGAACAGAAGAAACGGGAGGGATGGCAGACATTAAACACTTCACATGACAAGAAACGTTCCAGGATAGGATAGAATTACTAGACCAATTAATAGAAGGATTATGACATACTAGCCAGGGATGACCCAAAACAACAGGTGTAAACGGTGAACGGAAAATCAAAAAAGAAATAGTCTCACTGTGGTTACCAGATACTGTGAGAGTTAAAGGTAGTGTCTCAAATTTGATACTGGGAAGATGACTACCATCTAAGGCAAACATGGGCGTAGGCCTGTCTAACGGTCTGAAAGGAATGTTATGTTTCCGAGCCCATGCTTCGTCCATGAAACAACCCTCAGCCCCAGAGTCAATCAAAGCACTGCATGTAGCACTGAACCGGTCCAGCGTAGATGGACCGACATAGTAGTACAAGATCTAGATGAAGGGACCTGAGTAGTAGCGCTCACCAGTAGCCCTCCGCTTACTGATGGGCTCTGGCCTCTTACTGGACATGAATTAACAAAATGTCCAGCAACTCCGCAATAGAGGCACAGGCGGTTGGTGATCCTCCATTCCCTCTCCTTATTCGAGATGCGAATCCCTCCCAGCTGCATGGGCTCAGTCTCAAAGCCAGAGGAGGGAGATGGTTGCGATGCGGAGCAGGGAAACACCGTTGATGCGAGCTCTCTTCCACGAGCCCGGTGACGAAGATCTACCCGTCGTTCTATGCGGATGGCGAGAGCAATCAAAGAATCCACATCTGATGGAACCTCCCGGAGAGAATCTCATCCTTAACCACTGCGTGGAGTCCCTCCAGAAAACGAGCGAGCAGCGCCGGCTCGTTCCACTCACTAGAGGCAGCAAGAGTGCGAAACTCAATGGAATAATCCGTTATGGACCGTTCACCTTGGCATAAGGAAGCCAGGGCCCTAGAAGCCTCCCCCACCAAAAACTGAACGGTCAAAAACCCGAATCATCTCCTCTTTAAAGTTCTGGAATTTGTTAGAGCAATCAGCCCTTGCCTCCCAGATAGCTGTGCCCCATTCTCGAGCCCGGCCAGTAAGGAGTGAAATGACGTAAGCAACCCGAGCTCTCTCTCTAGAGTATGTGTTGGGTTGGAGAGAGAACACAATCTCACACTGCGTGAGAAAGGAGCGACACTCAGTGGGCTGCCCGGAGTAGCAAGGTGGGTTATTAACCCTAGGTTCTGGAGGCTCGGCAGGCCAGGAAGTAACAGGTGGCACGAGACGTAGACTCTGGAACTGTCCAGAGAGGTCGGAAACCTGAGCGGCCAGGTTCTCCACGGCATGGCGAGCAGCAGACAATTCCTGCTCGTGTCTGCCGAGCATGGCTCCTTGGATCCTGACGGCAGTGTAACGAGCGTCTGTAGTCGCTGGGTCCATTCCTTGGTCGGTTCCTTCTGTCATGCAGGTGAAAGAGGACCCAAAAGCGACTTAACAGAAACAGAGTTTATTTTAGTCCAAACAGGGAATAACAGAAATCCTCTAGACTTGTAGAGGGGAAATAACTGGAGAAGCGGCCACAGACTGCAGGTCGCTTCGGGTAGGCGCAGGCCGTAGTCGACAGAGACACCTGCTCACACGCAGCATCTGATGAAGGCAAAAAAACACGACAGGACAGGGCGATACACAATCACAGCAAAAACACGACAGGACAGGGCGAAACGCAATCACAGCATGGTGAATACAATACAAGGAACCGACGGGACAGGAACGGATCACAAAGGAATAAATAGGGACTCTAATCAGGGGAAAGGATCGGGAACAGGTGTGGGAAGACTAAATGATGATTAGGGGAATAGGAACAGCTGGGAGCAGGAACGGAACGATAGAGAGAAGAGAGAGCGAGAGAGTGAGAGAGGGAGGGGGAGAGAGAGGGATAGAAGGAGGGAAAGAACCAAATAAGACCAGCAGAGGGAAACGAATAGCATGGGGAGCACAGGGACAAGACATGATAATAAATGACAAACATGACAGACATGAAAACTGTAGGCTATTAAACCACTATTTATCATTACCACACGTCAGAGACATGAAAACTGTAGGCTATTAAACCACTATTTATCATTACCACACGTCAGAGACATGAAAACTGTAGGCTATTAAACCACTATTTATCATTACCACACGTCAGAGACATGAAAACTGTAGGCTATTAAACCACTATTTATCATTACCACACGTCAGAGACATGAAAACTGTAGGCTATTAAACCACTATTTATCATTACCACACGTCAGAGACATGAAAACTGTAGGCTATTAAACCACTATTTATCATTACCACACGTCAGAGACATGAAAACTGTAGGCTATTAAACCACTATCATTACCACACGTCAGAGACATGAAAACTGTAGGCTATTAAACCACTATTTATCATTACCACACGTCAGAGACATGAAAACTGTAGGCTATTAAACCACTATTTATCATTACCACACGTCAGAGACATGAAAACTGTAGGCTATTAAACCACTATTTATCATTACCACACGTCAGAGACATGAAAACTGTAGGCTATTAAACCACTATTTATCATTACCACACGTCAGAGACATGAAAACTGTAGGCTATTAAACCACTATTTATCATTACCACACGTCAGAGACATGAAAACTGTAGGCTATTAAACCACTATTTATCATTACCACATGTCAGAGACATGAAAACTGTAGGCTATTAAACCACTATTTATCATTTCCACACGTCAGAGACATGAAAACTGTGCTAATGGACTTGAAAACGGGTGGTATAGCCTATGCTCCAAAATGCAATGTGGTTCGAAAAGAGCACAGACATGAAATATGAAATATGCTGTGGATGCATAAATTCTGTCCTAATGACAATCACCAAATGCCATTATACTTTTTGGTGTTTTGTGTAAATGATGTCTCTTTCCATTCACCACTGTTTGGAGGCTTGAAATATGTTATGAGTAGATGAATGTGCATTGGTAGCCTAGTAAAGGAGACTTTTGAAGTGATTGTTTGACAAACATGACTGGTTGTGTTAATGCCACAGTAAAAGGCAATACATTTGAAAAGTTAAATGACTAGTCTTTATGACCAGGCCCACAGAGATCCTACTGAATTAGTAGTGATTCTACGTTCTATGATTAGGCCCACAGATATCCTACTGAATTAGTAGTGATTCTACGTTCTATGATTAGGCCCACAGAGATCCTACTGAATTAGTAGTGATTCTACGTTCTATGATTAGGCCCACAGAGATCCTACTGAATTAGTAGGGATTCTACGTTCTATGATTAGGCCCACAGAGATCCTACTGAATTTGTAGTGATTCTACGTTCTATGATTAGGCCCACAGAGATCCTACTGAATTAGTAGGGATTCTACATTCTATGATTAGGCCCACAGAGATCCTACTGAATTTGTAGTGATTCTACGTTCTATGATTAGGCCCACAGAGATCCTACTGAATTTGTAGGGATTCTACGTTCTATGATTAGGCCCACAGAGATCCTACTGAATTTGTAGTGATTCTACGAATTCTATGATTAGGCCCACAGAGATCCTACTGAATTAGTAGGGATTCTACATTCTATGATTAGGCCCACAGAGATCCTACTGAATTAGTAGTGATTCTTCTATGATTAGGCCCACAGAGATCCTACTGAATTAGTAGTGATTCTACGTTCTATGATTAGGCCCACAGAGATCCTACTGAATTAGTAGTGATTCTACGTTCTATGATTAGGCCCACAGAGATCCTACTGAATTAGTAGGGATTCCTACTGAATTAGTAGGGATTCTATGATTAGGCCCACAGAGATCCTACTGAATTAGTAGGGATTCTACGTTCTATGATTAGGCCCACAGAGATCCTACTGAATTAGTAGGGATTCTACGTTCTATGATTAGGCCCACAGAGATCCTACTGAATTAGTAGGATTCTACATTCTATGATTAGGCCCACAGAGATCCTACTGAATTAGTAGGGATTCTACGTTCTATGATTAGGCCCACAGAGATCCTACTGAATTAGTAGGGATTCTACGTTCTATGATTAGGCCCACAGAGATCCTACTGAATTAGTAGGGATTCTACATTCTATGATTAGGCCCACAGAGATCCTACTAAATTAGTAGTGATTCTACGTTCTATGATTAGGCCCACAGAGATCCTACTGAATTAGTAGGGATTCTACGTTCTATGATTAGGCCCACAGAGATCCTACTGAATTAGTAGGATTCTATTCTATGATTAGGCCCACAGAGATCCTACTGAATTAGTAGGGATTCTACATTCTAGATTAGCCCACAGAGATCCTACTGAATTAGTAGGGATTCTACGTTCTATGATTAGGCCCACAGAGATCCTACTGAATTAGTAGGGATTCTACGTTCTATGATTAGGCCCACAGAGATCCTACTGAATTAGTAGGGATTCTACGTTCTATGATTAGGCCCACAGAGATCCTACTGAATTAGTAGGGATTCTACGTTCTATGATTAGGCCCACAGAGATCCTACTGAATTAGTAGGGATTCTACGTTCTATGATTAGGCCCACAGAGATCCTACTGAATTAGTAGGGATTCTATTCTGAATGATTCTATAGGCCCACAGAGATCCTACTGAATTAGTAGGGATTCTACGTTCTATGATTAGGCCCACAGAGATCCTACTGAATTAGTAGGTAGATTCTACATTCTATGATTAGGCCCACAGAGATCCTACTGAATTAGTAGTGATTCTACGTTCTATGATTAGGCCCACAGAGATCCTACTGAATTTGTAGGGATTCTACGTTCTATGATTAGGCCCACAGAGATCCTACTGAATTTGTAGTGATTCTACGTTCTATGATTAGGCCCACAGAGATCCTACTGAATTAGTAGGGATTCTACGTTCTATGATTAGGCCCACAGAGATCCTACTGAATTAGTAGGGATTCTACGTTCTATGATTAGGCCCACAGAGATCCTACTGAATTAGTAGGGATTCTACGTTCTATGATTAGGCCCACAGAGATCCTACTGAATTAGTAGGGATTCTACGTTCTATGATTAGGCCCACAGAGATCCTACTGAATTAGTAGGGATTAGGCCCACAGAGATCCTACTGAATTAGTAGGGATTCTACGTTCTATGATTAGGCCCACAGAGATCCTACTGAATTTGTAGAGATTCTACGTTCTATGATTAGGCCCACAGAGATCCTACTGAATTAGTAGGGATTCTACATTCTATGATTAGGCCCACAGAGATCCTACTGAATTAATAGGGATTCTACGTTCTATGATTAGGCCCACAGAGATCCTACTGAATTAGTAGGGATTCTACGTTCTATGATTAGGCCCACAGAGATCCTACTGAATTAGTAGGGATTCTACGTTCTATGATTAGGCCCACAGAGATCCTACTGAATTAGTAGGGATTCTACATTCTATGATTAGGCCCACAGAGATCCTACTGAATTTGTAGTGATTCTACGTTCTATGATTAGGCCCACAGAGATCCTACTGAATTAGTAGGGATTCTACATTCTATGATTAGGCCCACAGAGATCCTACTGAATTTGTAGTGATTCTACGTTCTATGATTAGGCCCACAGAGATCCTACTGAATTTGTAGGGATTCTACGTTCTATGATTAGGCCCACAGAGATCCTACTGAATTTGTAGGGATTCTACGTTCTATGATTAGGCCCACAGAGATCCTACTGAATTTGTAGGGATTCTACATTCTATGATTAGGCCCACAGAGATCCTACTGAATTAGTAGGGATTCTACGTTCTATGATTAGGCCCACAGAGATCCTACTGAATTTGTAGGGATTCTACGTTCTATGATTAGGCCCACAGAGATCCTACTGAATTTGTAGTGATTCTACGTTCTATGATTAGGCCCACAGAGATCCTACTGAATTAGTAGTGATTCTACGTTCTATGATTAGGCCCACAGAGATCCTACTGAATTTGTAGTGATTCTACGTTCTATGATTAGGCCCACAGAGATCCTACTGAATTTGTAGGGATTCTACGTTCTATGATTAGGCCCACAGAGATCCTACTGAATTTGTAGTGATTCTACGTTCTATGATTAGGCCCACAGAGATCCTACTGAATTAGTAGGGATTCTACTTTCTATGATTAGGCCCACAGAGATCCTACTGAATTTGTAGGGATTCTACGTTCTATGATTAGGCCCACAGAGATCCTACTGAATTAGTAGGGATTCTACTTTCTATGATTAGGCCCACAGAGATCCTACTGAATTTGTAGTGATTCTAATGTTCTATGATTAGGCCCACAGAGATCCTACTGAATTAGTAGGGATTCTACATTCTATGATTAGGCCCACAGAGATCCTACTGAATTTGTAGGGATTCTACGTTCTATGATTAGGCAAGCACATGCACACGTAGGAGGTCCTGTACCGGGAATAAATGAAATCTACTTTCACCCCGGATGATATGTTTTGATATGGATACATAAGACAGAAGGAGGGAGGTTGGTTGGGACAGGTATAATGGGAATGTCTAACAACCCAAAGAACAGCTTTAGCATTTTAGCTAATTAGCAACATTGCAATGACTTACTACTTTTTAGCTAGATAGAATGTTAGTGAACCCGTTCCTAACCCTAACCATAACCTAGCTAACATTAGCTACAACAAATTGGATATATATTTTTTTAACTTTAATTAAACTTTAATTAGGCAAGTCAGTTAAGAACAAATTCTTATTTACTATGACGGACTACCGGGGAACAGTGGGTTAACTGCCTAGTTCAAGGCCAGAACGACAGATTTTTACCTGGTCAGCTCAGGGATTCGATCCAGCATCCTTTTGGTAACTGGCACAACACTCTAACCACTAGGCTACCTGCCGCTCGTAACATATCAGAATTATTGTACATTTGTAACATATTGTACAAATTGCAATTATTAACATATCATATAAATTGTAATTTGTTACATATCGTATAAAATGGATTATGGACTTCCACAAATGAATACATACCATATGAAACGTAACACATCATATCATACTAATAGTGCCACAGATTTACGTTTACCATAGCAGTACAGGTTGGTCTTAGAGACCTGGCACACAGGGCTATTACAGTACCTGGGTGAAATGAGGCTATTGTTCCTTCTGAAGGGACAACCTATTCCTCTAGTGGAACACAGGACAATCAACAGGACAATCAATTGAGTGTGAATTCTCCGTCCAAGGAGAGGCTATGTGCAGGATCTTGGGGCAGAGTACTAGGGTTATCTGTTCTCTAGCACAACATGGTGTAAACCCTTATGCCACTCGGAGTAAAATGCCATGCTCCTCTCTTTAACCTCCTTGGGTCTAATGGCTCTCCTGTATCCTAAGAGAGATCTCTCTGTTTTCCCATAACACCAGCTGTTCCGGTATGTGTGTGTGTGTACGTGTGTGTGTGTGTGTTCTCGTGCCTGTAGCTGTCAAGTTCTTGCAATGACAATCTTTATACATGCCCGAAATATTGATAGCGGCAAAAGCACAGCCATTTGGACCGTTATTCACTCTCCATGCCCGCTTAATTGATTCCTATGCAATCTAGTCACAGGATACAACGGTATATAAACAAAGCATAGCAAGGATGATATTTATATATTCCTCTGGGTCATCTAGTGGAATATGATGAAGAATTTGCTCACAACCAATTATTTTGGCAAGCCATTATTTTCATTAATGCTGTTTACTCTTGAGATGTGTTTTTTCATCCAACCTCCCCAACTGTTCTCCTCTATCCCAGTTTACAAATCTATTCTGAGGAATTGGACAGACTCTGTTTGGATTATTGGGTGTGGGAGGAAAACCTGTGTGGTTATGCCAGGCAGTGTGTGTGTGTGTGTGTGTGTGTGTGTGTGTGCGCGCACTCGTTTGTGTGCATTCATGTAAATGCATAGTGTGTGTGTGTGTGTGTGTGTGTGTGTGTGTGTGTGTGTGTGTGTGTGTGTGTGTGTGTGTGTGTGTGTGTGTGTGTGTGTGTGTGTGTGTGTGTGTGTGTGTGTGTGTGTGTGTGTGTGTGTGTGTGTGTGTGTCTCAAATACATAGAGGTTAAATATCCCACATGTAAAATGTATTTGTAAGTGGATGTATATGAATAAATACTAGAGCAACAATACATTTTACATTTACAAATTCTATTTGATTGCGGTTGGTCGATGATAATGCAGCATAAGGGTATTGATTGGGGAAACGTTGAAGACTGGCAGCTGTGGTTGAAGTGTATGGAGGGATAATTAGACACTACCGGCTAGCCCAGTAATTACACACATCAGCTGTAACTCAGACTGCAGCTCATTGAATTTCAAATAGCGATGGTGTGCCATGCTCTCCACACCACATTATATTGGATCCAGGTGTGAGTCCCAAATGGCACCCTATCCCCTATATAATGTACTACTTTTAACCAGAACCCTATTGGCTTTGGTCAAAAGTAGTGGACTATACAGGGAATAGGGTGCGACGTTGGATGTATCCCAGAAATCTCCTGTTTAGTAAGTCCTCCCCTCTCCTCTGAGCCTGAGGATTACGTGGGGTTGAAGGTGTCTGTCGCTTCGAGTGGGAAAATCATTTGTAGGATCACCAGGTTCCTTTCTCTCCATGACCCCGACGATGTCTGTCTGTCTGTCTGTCCGTCCGTCTGTCTGCTTGTCTGTCTGCTTGTCTGTCCGCCCGCCCGCCCGCTTCTCTGAGAGCAGGGCTTTGGTGTATTGAAGACAAAGACTTTTGAATCTGGTTTATCATCAAATGTGGTAATTTGGAGTATACAGTATGCCAATCTTGTTTTCTTTCCAGACAAACCTGGCCACATTCAAGGTTCTGTTCTGTGCAAAAAAAAGATGGCCATGGGTCAAACAGTACTGTATGTTTATTGTACCTTTATTTAACTAGGCAAGTCCGTGAAGGCCTAGGAATGGTGGGTTAACTGCCTTGTTCAGGAGCAGAACGACAGATTTTTACCTTGTCAGCTCGGGGATTCAATCTTGTAACCTTTCGGTTACTTGTCCAACGCTCTAACCACTAAGCTACCTGCTGTATGTGAAGTGCAAGAAGGAGAGGTGTGTGATTAAAGGCAGAGAAAGTAAAATGGTGTTGCTTGTGGAGAGCAGGAGTGTGTTGTCTGTCTGTCAGGTCGAAATGTAGAGATATTCATCGGAGTGGAGAAAGTTCTGTGTGTGTCATTAGTCCCTTGTCTGGGTCCTGCACCCCAGCAGAGTGATGGGCCCCGGGGCTGTGCAGTCACAGAAAGGACTGCTGTTTTCTTCCACCACTCTCGAATTGATCATACAGTTGAAATCAGAAGTTTAATAACATAACATAACATATGCCATTTAGCAGACGCTTTTATCCAAAGCGACTTACAGTCATGTGTGCATACATTCTACGTATATGTGTGTGTGTCTCAGTGCTGTGTGTCTCAGTGCTGTGTGTCTCAGTGCTGTGTGTCTCAGTGCTGTGTGTCTCAGTGCTGTGTGTCTCAGTGCTGTGTGTGTGTGTGTCTCAGTGGTGTGTGTGTCTCAGTGGTGTGTGTGTCTCAGTGGAGTGTGTGTGTGTGTCTCAGTGGAGTGTGTGTGTGTGTCTCAGTGGAGTGTGTGTGTGTGTCTCAGTGGAGTGTGTGTGTGTGTCTCAGTGGAGTGTGTGTGTGTGTCTCAGTGGTTCGTGTGTCTCAGTGGTGTGTGTGTCTCAGTGGAGTGTGTGTCTCAGTGGAGTGTGTGTGTGTCTCAGTGGAGTGTGTGTCGCGTGTGTCTCAGTGGTGTGTGTGTGTGTGTGTGTGTGTGTGTGTGTCTCAGTGGAGTGTGTGTGTGTGTGTGTGTCTCAGTGGAGTGTGTGTCTCAGTGGAGTGTGTGTGTGTGTCTCAGTGGAGTGTGTGTGTGTGTGTGTGTCTCAGTGGAGTGTGTGTGTGTGTGTGTGTGTGTGTGTGTGTGTGTGTGTGTGTGTGTGTGTGTGTGTGTGTGTGTGTGTGTGTGTGTGTGTGTGTGTGTGTGTGTGTGTGTGTGTGTGTGTGTGTGTGTGTGTGTGTGTCAGTGCTGTGTGTGTCTCAGTGCTGTGTGTGTCTCAGTGCTGTGTGTGTCTCAGTGGAGTGTGTATGTGTGTGTGTCTCAGTGGAGTGTGTGTGTGTCTCAGTGCTGTGTGTGTGTGTGTCTCAGTGGTGTGTGTATGTTTCAGTGGAGTGTGTGTGTGTGTGTGTGTGTGTCTCAGTGGTGTGTGTGTGTCTCAGTGGAGTGTGTGTGTGTCTCAGTGGAGTGTGTGTGTGTGTGTCTCAGTGCTGTGTGTTGCTGTCTGCTGTAGTGTCCTGGTGTGTGTGTTTGTCCCAGCTGTGTGTGTTGTGTCCGTGTTTCCTCTGATGGCGTTTGTAGTTGTCCCAGTGTCCCGTAGTGTAGTCACACTCAGCACAGCCATACGGCTTCTCCCCCGTGTGTCTCAGCATGTGTCTCTTCAGGTTCATACTCTGGTTACAGCTGTAGCCACACACAGAGCAGTGGAACGGCTTGGCTCCAGAGTGAATCCTCTCATGGCGCCTCAGGTTGGCCAGGTTCCCGCAGGCGTAGGCGCACTGGGGACAGCGGTAGGGCTTCTCCCCCGTGTGGACCCGGAGGTGGCGTTTCAGGTTGTCCAGGTGGGCCGAGGCGTAAGGGCACTGAGGGCAGCGGTGGGGCTTCTCCCCGCTGTGGGTGTGGGCGTGTCGGGCCAGGTGGTTGGGGTAGAGGGAGAGGAAGGGGCAGAGAGGGCAGCGGTACAGCTTGCTGGCCCCCGGCCGGACTGTGTGCGAGTCTGTGTCAGTGGGGCTGGAGGAGCCTATATCCTTAGAGAGGACAAACTCAGAACATTGACTACACATCAGTTCTCTGCCCTCCGCCTCTCTCTCTCCTTCCAGGGTGAGGCCACAGGAGCGACAACAGAGGGGAAGAGGAGATCAGGGAGAGGGGGCGGAGGGGGAGGGAGGGAGAGGCTACCCCCCAGGGACTGGAGGAAATCAGAGTCCTTCCTCACACACACACTGTCAGGTCTGACAAAATGGCATCTTCACCGTTTTCTCTGTGTTTTTTTCGTCTGCTGCGTCTCTTCAGTGTGTGTGTGCGTGCGGCCGGGGCTGAGGCTCCTGGCTGTGCGAGCGCTGGTGCCTCCGCAGGTTCCCAGGGAACTACAGGCATAGCTGCAGGCGTTGCAGAGGTAGGGCTTCTCCCGGTGTGTGTGCGCGTGTGTCTCTGCAGGTTGACCCTCTGTGTAGAGGCGTAGGGGCAGTGGGGACAGCGGTAGGGCTTCTCTCCGTCATGGGTTCTCATGTGGCGTTTGAGATGGTTGGAGTAGCGAGAGGAGAAACTACACAGAGAGCACGTGTACAGCTTCATGCAGACTTCTTCATCACCCGCCTTACTCCTCTTCCTGTTCTTCCCCCCACTGGATTGGACAGCCGGGTTGACTCCTCCCCTGTGAGGTATCCTCCATGGCTGTGTGTGATTCTGATTGGAGGCCCTCTTCGCAGCTCAGGCAGTAGAGTCCCGCCCCCAAGTCAAGTCCTGCTCCCAGGTCAAGGTCGGCCCCCATCAGTTGGCGGCACCCCTTACAGGAGAGGAATGCTGGGAAGGCTGAGTCACCCGAAGCTGGAAGGCTGGTGCCGTCATCACTCAGAGAGAACACTGTCATACCTGTGTCTCTGTCCAGCCCCATGATCTCTGTGACTCCAAACTCACAGAGCTCTCCACTAAGCAGGAAGTCACTGTCCAGAACCAGGCATCCTGGTTCACACTCCACACCGTCTAATTTGACGGGCTGTGGGTTTGATTGTTTTCTCCTTGGCATTCTTCCTCTCTGTCAGTTAGTCGCAGTTGTCGACAGAAGTAGTCGCAGAAGCACTGATCTATACGGCGTGTAGGCTGGTCATATTCCTCTTCCTCCAAAGGACAAGGACACAACTATCAGTGTCATCAGTCATCATAACTTCCTCGAGGGTCCAATGTGTACATACACTTACGTTGGGATTCATTAAAACTCATTTTTCAACCCCTCCACAAATGTATTGTTAACAAACTATAGTTTTGACAAGTCGGTTAGGACATCTACTTTGTGCATGATTTTTAAGTAATTTTTCCAACAATTGTTTACAGACAAATTATTTCACTTATAATTCACTGTATCACAAATCCAGTGGGTCAGCAGTTTACATACACTAACTTGACTGTCCCTTTAAACAGAAAAGTCCAGAAAATTATGTCATGGCTTTAAAAACCTCTGATAGGCTAATTGACATAATTTGAGTCAATTGGAGGTGTACCTGTGGATGTATTTCAAAGCCTACCTTCAAATTCAGTGCCTTTTTTCTCATGGGAAAATCAAAAGAAATCAGCCAAGACTTGAGAAAAAAAATTGTAGACCTCCACAAGTCTGGTTCATCCTTGGGAGCAATTGCCAAATGCCTGAAGGTACCACATTCATCTGTAAAAACAATAGTACACAAGTATAACACCATGGGGCCATGCAGCCATCATACCGCTCAGGGAGGAGACGCTTTCTGTCTCCTAGAGATGAACGCACCTTAGTGTGAAAAGTGCAAATCAATCCCAGAACAACAGCAAAGGACCTTGTGAAGATGTAAAACAGGTATTTATATCCACAGTAAAACGAGTCCTATATCGACATAACCTGAAAGTTCGCTCAGCAAGGAAAAAGCCACTGCTCCAAAACCGCCATAAAAACGCCAGACTACGGTTTGCAAATGCACATGGGGACAAAGATTGTACTTTTTGGAAAAATGTCCTCTGGTCTGATGAAACAAAAATGTAACTGTTTGGACATAATGACCATCGTTATGTTTGGAGGAAAAGGGGGAGGCTTGCAAGCTGAAGAACACCATCCCAACCGTGGCTGGCAGCATCATGTTGTGGGGGTGCTTTGCTGCAGGAGGGACTGGCGCACTTCACAAAATAGATGGCATCATAAGGTAGGAAAATTATATGGATATATTGAAGCAACATCTCAAGACATCAGTCAGGAAGTTAATGCTTGGGTCTTCCAAATGGACAATAACGCCAAGCATACTTCCAAAGTTGTGGCAAAATGGCTTAAGGACAACAAAGTCAAGGTATTAGAGTGGCCATCACAAAGCCCTGACTTCAATCCCATAGAACATTTGTGAGCAAAACTACAAAAGCATGTGCGAGCGAGGCCTAAAAACCTTACTCAGATACTACAGCTCTGTCAGGAGAAATGGGCCAAAATTCACCCAACTTATTGTGGGAAGCTTGTGGAAGGCTACCTGAAACATTGGACCCAAGTTAAACAATTGAAAGGCAATGCTACCAAATACTAATTGAGTGTAGGTAAACTTCTGACCCACTGGGAATGTGATGAAAGAAATAAAAACTGAAATAAATCATTCTCTCTACTATTATTCTGAAATGTAACATTCTTAAAATAAAGTGGTGATCCTAACTGACCTAAGACGAGGAATGTTTACTCTGAGTAAATGTCAAGAATTGTGAAAACCTGAGTTTAAATGTATTTGGCTAAGGTGTATGTAAACTTCCGACTTAAACTGTAGGTGTTAATTGAGCAGATGTTAGCCTCTCTTGGGTGGGGGGCAGTATTTTCACGTCCGGATGAAAAGCGTGCCCAAAGTAAACTGCCTGTTACTCAGGCCCAGAAGCTAGGATATGCATATAATTGGTAGATGTGGGTAGAAAACACTCTATAGTTTCTAAAACTGTTACAATCATGTCTGTGATTATAACAGAACTGATATGGCAGGTGAAACCCCGAGGACAAACCAACCCCCCCCCAAGAAAATTTCAGCCTACCACTATTTTCAATGGCTGTCACTTTTAAGTCGAAGTCCTCCCAGATTGCAGTATCTCGGGCTTCCACTAGATGTCAACAGTCTTTAGAAGGAGTTTCAGGCTGGTTTTTGGAAAAATAAGCCAGAAATTGTAGTTTTTCTAAGTGGCTCTCATTTCGGCTGTAGTATTTCCAAGCATATGAATAAGAGTGCGTTCTTTGGAAAAGTTTATTAGTAACGTTTGGGATTAATTTTGTATGCATTTTGATGAAGGGAAACTGGGTGGATGTTGACTGAAGCGCGACAGCTAAACTGAGTTTTTATGGATATAAAGGACATTATCGAACAAAAGGACCATTTGTGATCTAACTGGGACCTTTTGGAGTGCCAACAGAAGAAGATTATCAAAGGTAAGGCATTTATTATATCGCTATTTCTGATTTTCGTGTTGCACCTGCCTATTTGAAATATGTTTTTCATGGTTTTGTATGCGGGCGCTGTCCTCAGATAAACGCATGGTGTGCTTTCGCCATAAAGCCTTTTTGAAATGTGACACAGCGGCTGGATTAACAAGAAGTTAAGCTTTATTTTGATGTATTACACTTGTGATTTTATGAAAGTTTAATATTTATAATTCTGTACTTTGAATTTCGCACACTGCAATTTCACCGGATGTTGGCCAGGTGGGACGCTACCATCCCACCTGCCCATAAGAAGTTAGACTGCTTCAATGGGACTGGCTGTCCAGGAGTGAGTAGAGGGAGATGCTGTCATCTTTAAAGGGGAAATCTGCAATTGCTACATTTATTTTTGGACTAAATGATATACAAGTGTATTCAGACCCCCTGACTTTCACCACATTTTGTTACGTTACAGCCTTAATCTAAAAAGGCTTAAATTGGTATTTCCCTCTACACACAATACCCCATAATGACAAAGCAAAAACTGTTTTTTTAGAAATGTTTGCAAAAAAAAAAAGAAATATCACATTTACATAAGTATTCAGACCCTTCGCTATGAAACTCGAAATTGAGATCAGGTGCATCCTTTTTCCATTGATCATCCTTGAGATGCTTCTACAACTTGGAGTTCAATTGATTGGACATTTGGAAGGGCACACACCTGTCTATATAAGGTCCCACTCTCAACCTATATAAGGTTGACAGTGCATGTCACAGCAAAAACCAAACCATGAGTTCGAAGGAATTGTCCGTAGAGCTCAGAGACAGGATTGTGTCAAGGCACTGATCTGGGGAAGGGAACCAAATTGATGAAAATTGACATATGCTGATTCGGTGAGTGAGTTCATTAGAAAGTGCATTGACAATGTCGTACCCATAGCAACGATTAAAACATTCCCAAACCAGAAACCATGGATTGATGGCAGCATATGCGTGAAACTGAAAGTGCGAACCACTGCTTTTAACCAGGGCAAGGTGACCGGAAACATGACCGAATACAAACAGTGTAGATATTCCCTCCGCAAGGCAATCAAACATCCTAAGAGTCAGTAAAGAGACAAAGTAGAGTCGCAATTCAACGGCTCAGACACAAGAGGTATGTGGCAGGGTCTACAGTCAATCACGGATTACAAAAAGAAAACCAGCCCTGTCGCGGACCAGGATATCTTCCTCCCAGGCAGACTAAATAACTTTTTTGCCCGCTTTGAGGACAATACAGTGCCACTGACACGGCCCGCAACCAAAACCTGCGGACTCTCCTTCACTGCAGCCGACGTGAGTGAAACATTTAAACGTGTTAACCCTCGCAAGGCTGCAGGCCCGGACGGCATCCCCAGCCGCATCCTCAGAGCATGCGCAGACCAGCTGGCTGGTGTGTTTACGGACATATTCAATCAATCCTTATCCGAGTCTGCTGTTCCCACATGCTTCAAGAGGGCCACCATTGTCCCTGTTCCCAAGAAAGCTAAGGTAACTGAGAGAAATGACTATCGCCCCGTAGCACTCACTTCGGGCATCATGAAGTGCTTTGAGAGACTAGTCAAGGACCATATCACCTCCACCCTACCTGACACCCTAGGAACCACTCCAATTTGCTTACCACCCAAATAGGTCCACAGACGACGCAATCGCAACCACACTGTCCTAACCCATCTGGACAAAAGGAATACCTATGTGAGAATGCTTTTCATGTACTACAGCTCAGCATTTAACACCATAGTACCCTCCAAACTCATCACCAAGCTCGAGACTCTGGGTCTTGACCCCGCCCTGTGCAACTGGGTACTGGACTTCCTGATGGGCCGCCCCCAGGTGGTGAGGGTAGGTAACAACATCTCCACCCCGCTGATCCTCAACACTGGGGCCCCACAAGGGTGCCTTCTGAGCCCTCTGCTGTACTCCCTGTTCACCTATGACTGCGTGGCCACACACGCCTCCAACTCAATCATCAAGTTTGAGGACGACACTACAGTGTTTGATTACCAACAACGACGAGACGTCCTGCAGGGAGGAGGTGAGGGCCCTCGGAGTGTGGTGTCAGGAAAATAACCTCACACTCAACATCAACAAAACAAAGGAGATGATTGTGGACTTCAGGAAACAGCAGAGGGAGCATCCCCCTATCCACATTGACGGGACAGTAGTGGAGAGGGTAGTAAGTTACTCGGCGTACACATCACGGACAAACTGAATTCGTCCACCCACACAGACAGCGTCGTGAAGAAGGCGTAGAAGCGCCTCTTCAACCTCAGGGGCTGAAAAAATTTGGCTTGTCACCAAGAGCACTCACAAACTTCTACAGATGCACAATCGAGAGCATCCTGTCGGGCTGTATCACCGCTTGGTACGGAAACTGCTTCTCCCACAACCGTAAGGCTCTCCAGAGGGTAGTGAGGTCTGCACAACGCATCACCGGGGGCAAACTACCTAACTACTAACTACTAACTACCATAAAGATCATCAAGGACAACAACCACCCGAGCCACGACCTGTTCACCCCGCTATCATCCAGAAGGCGAGGTCAGTACAGGTGCATCAAAGCAGGGACCGAGAGACTGAAAAACAGCTTCTATCTCAAGGCCATCAGACTGTTAAACAGCCACCACTAACACTGAGTGGCTGCTGCCAACACACTGACTCAACTCCAGCCACTTTAATAATGGGAATTGATGCAAAATATATCACTAGCCACTTTAAACAATGCTACCTAATATAATGTTCCCTACATTATTCATCTCATATGTATATATATATATATATATACTGTACTCTATATCATCTACTGCATCCTTATGTAATACATGTATCACTAGCCACTTTAACTATGCCACTTTGTTTACATACTCATCTCATATGTATATACTGCACTCAATACCATCTACTGTATCTTGCCTATGCCACTCTGTACCATCACTCATTCATATATCTTTATGTGCATATTCTTTATCCCCTTACACTTGTGTCTATAAGGTAGTCGTTTTGGAATTGTTAGCTAGATTACTTGTTGGTTATTACTGCATTGTCGGAACTAGAAGCACAAGCATTTCGCTACACTCGCACTAACATCTGCTAACCATGTGTATGTGACAAATACAATTTGATTTGATTTGACTTTAATAATGGAAATTGATGTAAAAATACATCACTAGCCACTTTAAACAATGCTACTTAATATAATGTTTACATACCCTACATTACTCATCTCATGTATATGTATATATTGTACTCTATATCATCTACTGCATCTTTATGTAATACATGTATCACTAGCCACTTTAAACTATGCCACTTTGTTTACATACCCTACATTATTCATCTCATATGTATATAATGTACTCGGATACCATCTACTGCATCTTGCCTATGCCGTTCTGTACCATCACTAATTCAAATATCTTTATGTACATATTATTCATATATCTTTATGTACGAGCAATCTGGTAAGAAGGGCTTTGGTCAGAGTGTCACGCCCTGACCATAGAGATCTTTTTATTCTCTATTTTTGGGTTCGAAACTCAATGTTCTTTGTTTCTATGTTTTGACCGGGTATGATTCTCAATTTTTTGGGGGGGAGGCACCCTACCCGTGCTCACGGTAGGGAGCGTGGTACTGGTCAGGCATCGTGTTATGTGATGAAGCGCACAGTGTCTTCAGTGCGTGTTCACAGCCCGGTGCACTACATTCCAGCTCCCCGCATTGGACGGGCTAGAGTGGGCATCCGGCCAGGACAGATGGTGCCGGCTCAGCGCTCCTGGCCTCCAGTGCGTCTCTTCGGCCCAGGATAACCTGCGCCGGCTCTGCGCACTGTGTCTCCGGTGCATCTGTACAGCCCAGTGCATCCTGTGCTAGCGCCCCGCATTTGCCGGGTGAAAGTAACCATCCAGCCAGGACGGGTTGTGCCAGCTCTATGCTTGAGACCTTCAGTGTGTCTCCACGGCCCAGTGTATCCGGTGCCTGCTCCACGCACCAGGCTTCCAGTGCATCTCCCCAGTCCGGTGAGACCTGTTTCGACTCCACATACCAGGCCTCCAGTATGTCTCCCTAGCCTGGTAAGCCCTGTGGCAGCTCCACGCACCAGGCTTCCAGTACATCTCCTCAGTCCGGTGAGACCTGTTACGGTTACATGTAGGAGGCATCCAGTGATGATCCAAGGCACGAAGCCTCCAGTGATGATCCACGGCACGAAGCCTCCAGTGATGATCCATGGCCCGGAGCATGCAGTGACGATCCATGGCACGAAACCTCCAGCGTTGATCTGCGGTCCCCAGTCCGGAGCCCCCGGCGAAGGTCCCCAGTCCGGAGCCCTCGGCGACGGTCCCCAGTCCGGAGCCCCCGGCGACAGTCCCCAGTCCGGACCGTCCGGCGACGGTACCCAGTCCGGAGCCCCCTGCGACGAGCTGCAGTCCGGAGCCTCCGGGGACGAGCTGCAGTCTGGGGTCTGCAGCGAGGTTCCCAGTCCGGGACCTGCGGCAAGGGTTCCCAGTCCGGGGCCTGCGGCGAGGGTCCTCAGTCCAGGGCCTGTGGTGAGGGTCCCCAGTCCGGGGGCGGGGGCGAGGGTCCCCCGTAACAGAGGCTCCGCCAAAGTGGGGGAGCCAGAGGTGGAGCGGGGTCTGCGTCCCGCACCGGAGTCGCCACCAAAGTAGATGCCCACTCGGACCCTCCCCTATAGTGTCAGGTTTGCGGCCAGAGTCCGCACCTGACCGTAGAGATCTTTTTATTCTCTATGTTTGGTTGGTCAGGGTGTGGCTCGGGTGGGAAACTCTATGTTCTTTGTTTCTATGTTTTGGCCGGGTATGGTTCTCAATCAGGTACAGCTGTCTATCCTTGTCTCTGATTGGGAATCATACTTAGGCAGCCTTTTTTCCTTTTTGTATTTGTGGGGTAGTTGTCTTTGTTAATGGCATGATAGCCTAAGTAAGCTTCACAGGTATCTTTTGGTTATCACTACGGCAACAGCTTCCAGGAACGACACAATATTTACATCTGGATGTGGCCCAAAGACTGACTTGGTTAGTAACTTTATTTAACAACATTTATGAAATAAAAGAAATGTACGCTCACCATGCTGCATCTTGGTCCGGTAATTTCCACAACGACAGCGATCGTGACACAGAGAGGTGACGAAGAACCCGATGGTCGATCTGACAGAGCTCCAGAGTTCATCTGTAGAGTAGGGAGAACCTACCAGAAGGACAATCATCTCTGCAGTACTCCACCAATCAGGCCTTTATGGTAGAGTGGCCAGATGGAAGCAACTCCTCAGTAAAAGACATATGACTGCCCGCTTGGAGTTTGACAAAAGGCACCTAAAGGACTCTCAGACCATGAGAAACAAGATTATCTGGTCTGATGAAACCAAAATTGAACTCTTTGGCCAGAATGCCAAGCATCACGTCTGGAGGAAACCTGGCACCATCCCTACGGGGAAACATGGTGGTGGCTGCATCATGCTGTGGGGATGTTTTTCAGTGACAGGGATTGGGAGACTAGTCAGGATTGAGGGAAAGATGAACTGTGCAAAGTATAGAGAGATCCTTGATGAAAACCTGCTCCAGAGCGCTCAGGACCTCAGACTGGGGTGAATGTTCTTCCAACAGGACAACGACCCTAAGCACACAGCCAAGACAATGCAGAAATGGCTTCGGGACAAGTCTCTGAATGTCCTTGAGAGGCCCAGCCAGAGCACAGACTTGAACCTGATCGAACATCTTCCCATCCAACCTGACAGCGCTTGAGGATCTGCAGAGTAGAATGGGAGAAACTCCCCAAATACAGGTGTGCCAAGCGTGTAGCATCATACCCAAGAAGACTCGAGGAAGTGATCACTTCAAAAGGTGCTTCAACAAAGTACTGAGTAACAGGTCTGAATACTTATGTAAATATCTTATTTCATTTTTTTATCGTAATATATTTACCATAAATTCTAAAAATACATTTTTAATTGTCTGTAGATTGATGATGGGGGAAAAAAACTATTTAATACATTTTAGAATAAGGCTGTTGCGTAACAAAATGTGGGAAAAGACAAGGGGTCTGAATTCTTTCCGAATGCACTGTATACCCATTGACTCTTGACATTTTTTTAAAACTGTCGTACTACTACAGATGTCAAAATATATGCTGGTTTTACTCTGTTTTGTAAACAACATAAATGTTAATAAACACTGTATAGTGTCAAAACATGGTTACAAATATTATTTTGATATCATGGATGGTCAGTCCTGTTTCCATAGCTCTGTTTATGAATTTGACTGTTTACATTTCTCCATCCCCATTCCTCAGCTTTTTGCCAAAACAGTGGTGGGGTGCCCATTTTGTTATTGTTTCAACTGTGGGTTGGCCCTTTAAGAAACAATAATAGTCCCTCTGTAAATCACATTCCAGCCAACGTAAACGCCAAGGTGCACTTTAACCGACAGCTATTTTAGCACAGGAAGGGGAAATATGATTTATGACACACAACTCCATCCTCTCAGAATACTACAAATAAGCTTTTCTATCAGTTACTGATTATGGGAATAGACAGCCGGGTTTAGCTTATTATTTTCAGCAATGCAGCAGAGCAAACCTAAATTAAGGTCAAACAGCAGAATTACTTCCCCTCCCTGCAGGTGGTGATGTGGCCTTGGGCTAGTCAGGTCCTAGCGTTTTAGTATGCCGCCTGGTTAGCATGGAGAGAGCTTGCGGAGGTATACCGCAGTTCTTAGGGCATTCTCACGCTAAATAAATAAACAGACTAAAAGGGCAGAGGAAATAAATGGGCTTATGCAGAAGTAGGTATTATTGGCTTTGTGATTGATTGGGGAGACAGGGACTCTGAGACAGAGTGAGTGGAGAGCGGGAGAGGAGTAGGGGAAGGTACAGTTGAAGTCAGAAGTTTACATACACCTCAGCCAGATACATTTAAACTCAGTTTTTCACAATTCTTGACATTTAATCCTAGTAAACATTCCCTCTCTTAGGTCAGTTAGGATCACCACTTTATTTTAAGAATGTAAATGTCAGAATAATAGAAGAGAGAATGATATATTTCAGCATGTATTGCTTTCATCAGTGGCCAGTTGGTCAGAAGTTTACATACACTCAATTAGTATTTGGTAGCATTGCCTTTCAATTGTTTAACTTGGGTCCAATGTTTCGGGTAGCCTTCCACAAGCTCTCAAAATAAGTCAGGTGAATTTTGGCAAATTCCTCCTGACAGAGCTTGTGTAACTGAGTCAGGTTTGTAGGCCTCCTTGCTCGCACACACTTTTTCAGTTCTGCCCACAAATTATCTATAGGATTGAGGTCAGGGCTTTATGATGGCCACTCCAATATCTTGACTTTGTTGTCTTTAAGCCATTTTGCCACAACTTTGGAAGTATGCTTGGCGTCATTGTCCATTTGGAAGACCCAAGCATTAACTTCCTGACTGATGTCTTGAGATGTTGCTTCAATATATCCATATAATTTTCCTACCTCATGATGCCATCTATTTTGTGAAGTGCGCCAGTCCCTCCTGCAGCAAAGCACCCCCACAACATGATCCTGCCAGCCACGGTTGGGATGGTGTTCTTCGGCTTGCAAGCCTCCCCATTTTCCTCCAAACATAACGATGGTCATTATGTCCAAACAGAACTATTTTTGTTTCATCAGACCAGAGGACATTTCTCCAAAAAGTACGATCTTTGTCCCCATGTGCAGTTGCAAACCGTAGTCTGGCTTTTTTATGGTGGTTTTGGAGCAGTGGCTTCTTGTTGAGCTGCCTTTCAGGTTATGTCGATATAGGACTCATTTTACTGTGGATATAGATACTTTTGTACCTGTTTCCTCCAGCATCTTCACAAGGTCCTTTGCTGTTGTTCTGGGATTGATTTGCACTTTTCACACCAAAGTACGTTCATCTCTAGGGGACAGAATGTGTCTCCTTCCTGAGCGGTATGATGGCTGTGTGGTCCCATGGTATTTATACTTGCGTAATATTGTTTGTACAGATGAACATGGTACCTTCAGCTATTTGAAAATTGCTCCCAAGGATGAACCAAACTTGTGGAGGTCTACCATTTTTTTCTGAGGTCTTTGGAATTTCCCATGATGTCAAGCAAAGATGCACTGAGTGTGAAGGTAGGCCTTGAAATACATCCACAGGTACAGCTCCAATTGACTCAAATTATGTTGATTTGCCTATCAGAAGCTTCTAAAGCCATGCCATCATTTTCTGGACTTTTCTAAGCTGTTTAAAGGCAGAGTCATCTTAGTGGATGTAAACTTCTGACCTACTGGAATTGTGATACAGTGAAAGTGAAATAATCTGTCTGTTACCAATTGTTGGAAAAATGACTTGTGTCATGCACAAAGTAGATGTGCTAACGGACTTGCCAAAACTATAGTTTGTTAACAAGAAATTTGTGGAGTGGTTGAAAAACGAGTTTTAATGACTCCAACGTAAATGTATGTAAACTTCAGACTTCAACTGTAGCTAGCGCTAGCAGGTAATGTAGCTTTTGGTAACATTTCTTCTGTTAATTATCATATCCCCCTGTGATACTCTTCTCCCCTCGGCTCCCTCTCTTTCTCATTCTCTTTTAGAATTTTCTAAATGCCTGCTTTTAATTAAACCCACGCAACAGTGACAGAGAGTCAATTAAAAGCTATGCAACAGACACAGATTGTCATCATAGACTATAATAATAATATATATTTGGATCATTCCACTTCTTTTACTGTTTGTAGGGTTGAAAACATTACTGGAATCTTCAATGATTTTGATAATTAACAGAAAATCTATGGCAATCTATTGTAACTTTGGTCATTTATACTTGAATAACAAACCAAAAAATGTATTCATATATAGTATCAATTTATTATATGTTGGTCCATTTTGTCCATGAGTTTCTAGTAGATAGACCATATGGTTCAAGAGACAATAGCCTAATTAATGAAAAAGCATCTAATCAATAATGGCATTGTTTTCAATCAACTCTGCAACTCTTCCAACTTCTGACTGTGTTCACAACTGCCACCAGTTTGACGCCAAAACATTGACAACAAATACATATTCATAGTAAAATACATAAAAGTATAAAGGATAGTTCATGATGAAACCCTCATACTGTATGAAACACCAATGTTTTTCACTAAGTTGATGGTTAATATTTACGTTAATGTTTTACAGCTTTTTAATATCACCTTATTTAACATTTCATATATTTTACTTGTGAAATAAGGCCACACAGAGGGCCAGAGATGATTACAGACAACGGTGATAATCTGAAGTACCCAAAAGGGCCACTAGATGTCTTGTGATAGATTACATAAAATCCTTTGAGGAGAGGAGGAGGAATATTTCAGATACTGTTTGAAGAGGTAAGGTTTTAGATGTTTCTGGGATATCTGCCAGGCACGCAGAGATGCATGTCGCCACCTGAGTGTCAGAAGGGGGGAAGGAAAAAAAGTAGTTGAGTGTCATCTGCATAAGAGAGACCATGTGAGGATATAACAGAGCCGAGTTAATTGGTATATAGAGAGAAGAGGATAGGGCCTAGAACCGAGCCCTGTGGGACACCAGTAGTGAGAGTACGTGGTGCAGAAACATATCCTCTCCGCGTCACCTGGTAGGAGCGACCTGCCATGTAGGATGCAATCCTACAGAGTGCATAGCCTGAGATGCTCAGCCCTGAAAGGGTGGAGAGGAGGTTCACAGTGTCAAAGGCAGCGGATAGATCTAGGAGGATGAGAACAGAGGAGAGAGAGTCGGCATTGGCAGTGCGGAGAGCCTCCGTGACACTGCAGGTGTGCAAAGCTCTTATAGAATTACCCAGAAAGACTCACAGCCATAATCATTGCCAAAGGTGATGCTAACATGTATTGACTCAGGGGTGTGAATACTTGAGTAAATTAGATATTTCTGTATTCCATTTTCAACACTTGCTAACATGTCTAAAAACATGTTTTTATTTTGCCATTATGGGGTATTGTGTGTAGATGGGTAAGAAATAAACATAATTTTAATCAATTTTGAGTTCAGGATGTAACACAACTAAATGTGGAAGAAGTCAAGGGTTATGAAAACTTTCTGAAAGCACTGTATTCTAAGGCTATGAAATGAATCAACAAGCAGCTCTGTTCTATTCTGATGCATGAATAATAAATTAGTAAATCTCACACTGTGCTTTGGGAGTTTGTAGATGTTGTTTGTGCCATTCACAGGGTGAATGGGCAAGACAACATATTTAAGTGCCTTTGAACAGTGTATGGTAGTAGGTGCCAGGCGCAGCGGTTTGTGTCAAGAAGTGCAACGCTGCTAGCTTTTTCATGCTCAACAGTTTCCGGTGTGAATCAGAATGGTCCACCACTCAATATTAGGAAGTCTTGCTTAATGTTTTGTACATGCAGAGTTCCTCTGTCCAGTGTCTGTGTTCTTTTGCCCATCTTAATCTTTTATTTACTTTTGGCCAGTCTGAGATATGGCTTTTTCTTTGCAACTCTGCCTAGAAGGCCAACATCCCGGAGTCGTCTCTTCACTTTTGATGTTGAGACTGGTGTTTTGCGGGTACTATTTAATGATGCTGCCATTTGAGAACTTTTGAGGCATCTGTTTCTCAAACTAGACACTCTAAAGTACTTGTCCTCTTGCTCAGTTGTGCACCGGGGCCTCCCACGCCTCTTTCTATTCTGGTTAGCGCCAGTTTGCGCTGTTCTGTGAAGGGAGTACTTGTACGAGATCTTCAGTTTCTTGGCAATTTCTTGCTATGAATAGCCTTTATTTCTCAGAACAAGAATAGACTGACGAGTTTCAGAAGAAAGATCTTTGTTTCTGGCCATTTTGAGCCTGTAATCGAACCCGCAAATGCTGATGCTCCAGATACTCTAGTCTAAAGAAGGCCAGTTTTATTGCTTCTTTAAGCAGAACATCATTTTTCAGCTGTGCTAACAGAATTGCAAAATGTTTTTCCAATGATCAATTAGCCTTTTAAAATGATAAACTTCGATTACCTAACACAACATGCCATTGGAACACAGGAGTGATGGTTGCTGATAATGGGCCTCTGTACGCCTATGTAGATATTCCATTAAAAAGCATCTGTTTCCAGCTACAATAGTCATTTACAACATTAACAATATCTACACTGTATTTCTGATCAATTTAATAATGTTATCTTAAAGGACAACATTTTTGCTTTTGTTTCAAAAACAAGGGCATTTCTAAGTGACCCCAAACTTTTGAATGGTATGTTTGGATTGCTGACCTACCTGCTTTATACAGAGGATTTTCCCAACATAACTATGTCTGACTGACTGTATGCTGCTCATTCCTGGATTCAACCGCAAGAAGACAATTTCAATTAGGCTCCTGCCTTTGAAGTGCCTCCCAAATAAGTGGGTCAAGTCAGATGAGAGTATCTGTGAGTGAAACACTAATTTATCCCAAAGTTGAGAAAAACCTAATCATGTAAAAATATCAACCCTACTAAGCTAAGCTACCTCCAAGTGAAAGTCACTAAAAACTCTTGTGTCATTTAGCATTGGTTATGACCCTTATACAAAGTGTGGTTTGGAATTCCCATTGTTAGAGCCTCTCCTGCCCATGATATATGAGACAACATACACATGGCCATGTTCATATAAAGTGGCATTGTTTATGTTGTTACCTAGCAACGCACTACTACTTTTACAACCACTAGTCTTTGCACCTGTAACTCGTCATGTTACTTTTGATTTGTTTTATCCACTAACGTTTAATGAATGGTGCCAACAAGCAGAAGAGGAAGATATGTAAGAAATGAAACCAGAAGAAGAACAAGTGGACCAGCAACCTGAGCCTTGCGTTAACATTAGACATGCAGAAATCAGTAACGTTAGTGCTGCTTTAGATGATATTGAAAAGGAGAGAAATGAAGAAGTTACATCAAGACAAACCAACCGGGCTGTGAAGTGCTTTCTGGAATGTCTGTCAGAAATGGGGATAAACATCGATCTGGCAACTGTTTCAAAACAGGAGATGGGTAATATTCTCTGGAGTTTCTATGCCACTTACTGAATAAGGTGTGGTTTGATTTGCTTTGGATGAAGAGGCAATAAAGGAAACCTCAAATTGAAGCCAGACTAATTTGTAATGAAGAAACCAAGAACCACAAAAATGACATGGAAAGAGACAGGGGAAATCCTTGTGGCTGCATGTATGAGAACCTAGAGAGCTCTGCCCCGTGGAAATGTGCAATTCAGTATGATGAATAAATAGCTGTCGATGCTGTGACCATCCGAAACATTTTTTCATTGGGGTTTCTATTCTGATCTGCTGTATCAATATCTTTGCTACAACATTTCAACTCTGTTTTCAGATGCATGAACTGCACCCCTATACAACGTTTCAGCGCTGTTTCAGATGCATGAACTGCACCCCTATACAACGTTTCAGCGCTGTTTCAGGATGCATGGACTGCACCCATATACAACATTTCAGCTCTGTTTTCAGATGCATGGACTGCACCCCTATACAACATTTCGGTGCTGTTTCCATCTGACATGAAATTTTCCTATGCATAGGCCAGACGTGCATTGTTTTCAGGACCATGGACAGCGTCCCTAGAAACTAAGGTTCTGGAAGTATCAACCAGGTTTGGGTAGTTTTGCTTTACATGGCAGTCAATACAAATAGTACTAACAACCAGAGAACGTCTAAAATGTCACTTGACAACCAGTGTTATTGACTGTAGCATCATGTTTAGTTGACAAATGGATGGTTTGGGAAATAATCTTGATTTTTAATGCTGGTAACCAGTTGTAAGAAAACAATAATACACATGAGGCCATGTGTTATGCTATTTTTATCATGGCTGTGGTGGTCTACTCGGCTTTGCCTCGTGCCTACGACCATGATAAAAATGTCCATACACATGATCTCATGTATTATTGCTTAAATGTATCCCGTATAGCATACTTATGGCATAGGCATACATTTGGACTATCCTTGTTCTTATGGCAGCAGTAGATTCAGATGAGTGTGATTGGTTAATGGGGTGTTGGGTCTGGCTCTCTGAGCATGCTACTAAATGTGTAACCAATGATTGCCCTAGTGAAGTGAGACATTAATATGACATGGCTTATGTAGCTGTTGACAGCTTAATTGTCAGTGTCATTTCCTAATGAGTTGGGACGATTTGCAATGATCCTGTTAGTTAAGGAAATGGTGGCATCGTTTGTCAGCAAGGGTTTATTCTCTGTAGACCATTATTGCTCCATGATGCCTCTACTGAGAGGAACTGCTAAGTGGAATTGAGTTTATAGTGAATGTCTGCATGGCTTCAACTGTTTGAAGGAATGCCAAGTTCTACACAGTGACTACTGTATATGTAGTAAAGGTGATATTATGACCAGCAAATCAAATTCACAGTATAGCTCCTTAGAGTGTACAGTATATGATGGAATAATATTGATGATACAGTATGCCAAAAAAAACAATTGAGTGTTGTCCCAGGGAAAGATCAGAAGAACATATTCACCTGTAATGCAGCTAGTGCTGAGAGGGCTTGCAGAACTACAGCCTACAGTGGCACCCTTTGGAAATAAGTGGATTTCTGCATAAATTGGTCATAAAATTTGATCTTCATCTAGGTCACAATCACTGCAATAGGAAAACAAACTAATAACACACAAACAAGTGTACGTTTTCATGTCTTTATTGAACACACCATGTAAATATTCAGAGTACAGGGTGGGAAGAGTATGTGAACCCTTGGATTTAATAACTGGTTGACCCTCCTTTGGCAGCAATAACCGTAACCAAACGTTTTCTGTCGTTGCTGATCAGACCTGCACAGCAGTCAGGAAGAATTTTGGACCATTCCTCTTTACAAAACGGTTTCAGTTCAGCAATATTCTTGGGATGTCTGGTGTGAACTGCTCTCTTGAGGTCATGCCACAACAGCTCAATCGGGTTGAGGTCAGGACTCTGACTGGGACACGCCAGAAGGTGTATTTTCTTCTGTTGAATACATTCTGTTGTTGATTTACTTCAGTGTTTTGGGTCGTTGTCCTGTTGCATCACCCAACTTCTGTTGAGCTTCAATTGGCGGACAGATAGCCAAAACTTCTCCTGCAAAATGTCTTGATAAACTTGGGAATTCTTTTTTCTGTCAATGGTAGCAAGCTGTCCAGGCCCTGAGGCAGCAAAGCAGCCCCAAATCATGATGCTCCCTCCACCATACTTTACAGTTGGGATGAGGTTTTGATGTTGGTGTGCTGAGCCTTTTTTTCTCCACACATAGTGTTGTGTGTTCCTTCCAAACAACTCAACTTTAGTTTAATCTGTCCACAGAATATTTTGCCAGTAGCGCTGTGGAACATCCAGGTGTTCTTTGCAAACTTCAAACGTGCAGCAATGTTTTTATTGGACAGCAGTAGCTCCGTGGTGTCCTCCCATAAACATCTTGTTTAGTGTTTTACGTATCGTACTCGTCAACAGAGATATTAACATGATCCAGAGATTTCTGTAATTGTTTAGCTGACACTAGGATTCTCTAAACCTCATTGATTATTCTGTGCTGTGCTCTTGTAGTCATCTTTGCAGGACGGCCACTCCGAGGGAGAGTAGCAACAGTGCTGAACTTTCTCCATTTATAGACAATTTGTCTTACCGTCGTGGACTGATGAACATCAAGGCTTTTAGAGATCCTGTTGTAACCCTTTCCAGCTTTATGCAAGTCAACAATTCTTAATATTTGGTCTTCTGAGATCTCTTTTGTTTGAGGCATGGCTCACATCAGGCAATGCTTCTTGTGAATAGCAATCTCACATTTTGTAAGTGTTTTTTATAGGGCAAGGCAGCTCTAACCAACATCTCCAATCTCGTCTCATTGATTGGACTCCAGGTTAGCTGACTCCTGACTCCAATTAGCTTTTGGAGAAGTCATTAGCCTAGGGGTTCACATACTTTTAAAAATGTGTTAGTGTGCTTAAACGAATAACACACAATGTTAGTCTATTGTTGTGACTTAGATTCAGATCAAATTTGATGACCAATTTGTGCAGAAATCCAGGTAATTCCAAAGGGTTCACACACTTACTTACATACTTTTTCTTGCCACTGTACATGATTGGAGAGCTCAATGTCCATCTTAGTATAGTATTGAGGTGTGGGGCAGGGCTTTTAGGGTGTTATATTAGGAGAGAGATGTGTGTGACAAAGAGAGAGAGTGATTTGACAGGAGAGGGAGAGAAGATGGATAGGGAAAAGGAGAGAGGACAGGAGAGAGAGGACAGGAGAGACAGAGAAGGAGAGAGAGAGCACATGAGGGAGAGAGGACAGGAGAGACAGAAGGAGAGAGAGAGAGGACAGGAGAGGGAGAGTGGGAGAGAGAGGACAGTGGAGACAGAGAGAGAGAGAGGACAGTGGAGACAGGGAGAGAGAGGACAGTAGAGAGACAGAGGGAGAGAGGACAGTAGAGAGACAGAGAGGGAGAGAGAGGACAGGAGAGACAGAGATGGAGAGAGAGAGGACAGGAGAGACAGAGAGGGAGAGAGGGAGAGAGAGAGGACAGGAGAGACGGAGAGAGAGAGGACAGGAGAGACGGAGAGAGAGAGGACAGGAGAGACAGGGGAGAGAGAGAGGACAAGAGCGACAGAGAGGGAGAGAGAGGACAGTAGAGACAGAGACGGAGAGAGAGGACAGGAGAGACAGAGAGGGAGAGAGAGAGGACAGGAGAGACAGAGAGGGAGAGAGAGAGGACAGTAGCGACAGAGGGAGAGAGAGAGAGGACAGTAGCGACAGAGAGGGAGAGAGAGGACAGTAGAGACAGAGAAGGAGAGAGAGAGTACAGTAGAGCGAGAGAGATGACATGAGAGAGGGAGAGAGGGAGAGAGAGAGAGGACAAGAGCGACAGAGAGGGAGAGAGAGGACAGTAGAGACAGAGACGGAGAGAGAGGACAGGAGAGAGAGCGGGAGAGAGAGGACAGGAGAGACAGAGAGGGAGAGAGAGAGATGAAAGGAGAGACAGAGAGGGAGAGAGAGGACAGTAGGGACAGAGAGGGAGAGAGAGGACAGTAGGGACAGAGAGGGAGAGATGGAGAGAGAGGAGAGGAGAGACAGAGAGGGAGAGAGAGAGAGGACAAGAGAGACAGAGGGAGAGAGAGGACAGTAGAGACAGAGAGGGAGAGAGAGGACAAGAGAGACAGAGAGAGAGAGAGAGAGGACAGGAGAGACAGAGAGGGAGAGAGAGGACAGGAGAGACAGAGAGAGGAGAGAGAGAGAGGACAGTAGCGACAGAGAGGGAGAGAGAGAGAGGACAGGAGAGATAGGAAAGTAGAGACAGAGAGGGAGAGAGAGAGAACAGGAGAGACAGAGAGGGAGAGAGAGGACAGTAGGGACAGAGAGGGAGAGAGGACAGGAGAGACGGAGAGGACAGGAGAGACAGAGAGGGAGAGAGAGAGAGGACAGTAGAGCCAGAGAGGGAGAGAGAGAGGACAGTAGAGACAGAGAGGGAGAGAGAGGACAGTAGAGACAGTGAGGGAGAGAGAGGACAGTAGAGACAGAGAGAGAGGACAGTAGAGACAGAGAGAGAGGACAGGAGAGACAGAGAGGGATAGAGAAGACAGTAGAGACAGAGAGGGAGAGGACAGGAGAGAGAGAGAGAGAGAGAGGACAGGAGAGACAGAGAGGGAGAGAGGACAGGAGAGACAGAGAGGGAGAGAGGACAGGAGAGACAGAGAGGGAGAGAGGACAGGAGAGACAGAGAGGGAGAGAGAGGACAGGAGAGCCAGAGAGGGAGAGAGAGAGGACAGGAGAGACAGAGAGGGAGAGAGAAGACAGTAGAGACAGAGAGAGAGAGGACAGGAGAGACAGAGAGGGAGAGAGGACAGGAGAGACAGAGAGGGAGAGAGGACAGGAGAGACAGAGAGGGAGAGAGAGACAGGAGAGACAGAGAGGGAGAGAGAGAGAGGACAGTAGCGACAGAGGGAGAGAGAGAGAGGACAGTAGAGACAGAGAGAGAGAGAGAGACAGAGAGGAGAGAGAGAGAGAGTACAGTAGAGAGAGAGAGGACATGAGAGAGGGAGAGAGAGAGAGGAGAGGAGAGACAGAGCAGGAGAGAGAGGACAGGAGAGACAGAGAGGGAGAGAGCGAGAGAGGAAAGTAGAGACAGAGAGGGAGAGAGAGACAGGAGAGACAGAGAGAGAGAGGACAGGAGAGACAGAGGGAGAGAGGACAGGAGAGACAGAGAGGGAGAGAGAGAGGACAGGAGAGACAGAGAGGGAGAGAGAGGACAGGAGCGTCAGAGAGAGAGAGAGGACAGTAGAGACAGAGAAGGAGAGAGAGAGGACAGGAGCGAGACAGAGAGAGGAGAGAGAGAGAGAGAGGACAGTAGAGACAGAGACTGAGAGAGAGAGGACAGGAGAGACAGAGGGAGAGAGGACAGGAGAGACAGAGAGCGAGAGAGAGGACAGTAGAGACAGAGAAGGAGAGAGAGAGAGTACAGTAGAGCGAGAGAGATGACATGAGAGAGGGAGAGAGAGAGAGGACAGTAGAGACAGAGACGGAGAGAGAGGACAGGAGAGAGAGTGGGAGAGAGAGGACAGGAGAGACAGAGAGCGAGAGAGAGGACAGTAGGGACAGAGAGGGAGAGAGGACAGGAGAGACAGAGAGGGAGAGAGAGAGAGAGGACAAGAGAGACAGAGGGAGAGAGAGGACAGTAGAGACAGAGAGGGAGAGAGAGGACAAGAGAGACAGAATGAGAGAGAGGACAAGAGAGACAGAGAGAGAGAGAGAGGACAGGAGAGACAGAGAGGGAGAGAGAGGACAGGAGAGATAGGAAAGTAGAGACAGAGAGTGAGAGAGAGAGGACAGGAGAGACAGAGGGAGAGAGGACAGGAGAGACAGAGAGGGAGAGAGGACAGGAGAGACAGAGCGGGAGAGAGAGGACAGGAGAGACAGAGCGGGAGAGAGAGGACAGGAGAGCCAGAGAGGGA